>NC_083721.1:8900075-9203106 GCF_028564815.1 Eubalaena glacialis | reverse complement strand
TCATTTTGCAGTGGATGACGGACGCACGCCCAAGAAAATTACTCAGCACTTGTTTTTCTCCTTTTGGGGTTCTCCCACAATAGTTTCTTCAATCCAACTGCAAGGAATCTCTAGACCCTATCGACCCGTCACCGTCCGCTTTTGCTTTAGGGGAACAACGTCTCGACCCCGCAGACCACAGCTTGGCTCAAGAGGCGGGATCAAAAGCGGGCGCATCGCGGGGAGGGGGCGGACCCGGGAATGGGGCGTTACCAAACCTTCAGGAACAGACGGCCCCTCCTCGGAGGGGAGGGACCGAGGACCGGAGCCTCGTTCTCTGCAAGTCACAGCGCTGGATCCTAGAACACAGTTCTTCCTGGCTTCTCTGACTGTGGCCGGGCCTCCGCAGCGCGCGCCGCCCGTGGCCCACGGCCCGGTTCGCTCTTCACCCAACAGCCCCGCGCGCCCGGCACCCGGCCATGCCGTCCTACTCCCGCGTGGCGCTGGTCACCGGGGCCAACAAGGGCATCGGCTTCGCCATTGCGCGCGACCTGTGCCGGCAGTTCTCCGGGGACGTGGTGCTCACGGCTCGGGACGTGGAGCGGGGCCGGGCGGCCGTGCAGCAGCTGCAGGGCGAGGGCCTGAGCCCGCGCTTCCACCAGCTGGACATCGACGACCTGCAGAGCATCCGCGCCCTGCGCGCCTTCCTACGCAAGGAGTACGGGGGGCTCAACGTGCTGGTCAACAACGCGGGCATCGCCTTTAAGAGTAGGTGTGGGGGGCGGGAGGTCCCCGGGCGCTCCGAGGGTGCGAGACAGTGAGCCGCATACGCCCCCTACCCGCCCACTTAAGTTATGGAAGGCAGAGCCCGCCCCTCGGGATGCACTCAGCTCTCGCCTCCCACGGCTTGTTCCCGCTTCCCACGGAGTCGCGGGAGCGGTTCGTTTAGCTCAAGACCCGCCCGGGCGCCGGGCACAGTGTGCCCCGCCCGCCTGCCGGCCTGTGCGGGCCTGAGCACGCCAGGGCTCAGCCCAGGACCCTCCCAGAACAGACAGCTGCTGAGGTTTGCAAGAGAATCGGTCTCCTGGGAGGGGACCACGCCCTGGTAAGCTCATGAGCTTTCTAATGCAAGAAACATTTTCTCTGCGAAGGGTCTCCAAACTCACTTTGGGCTTTCTCTTTCCGTGAAAGGGCGCATTCATAGATGCGGGGAGGCATCTGCTCGGGACAGGAAGTGAATCTCGGGAGCACGATTAGCGCGCACGTGCACGCGCTAGTGGACTTGAGAGAGCTTTAATGGAGCTTTTTAATGGAGAGCTTTGATAGGCTCTGGCAAAAAGGAAGCGAGCGTGGTTCCCACCCCCAGGGAAGCTATGTTTGTTATCAAACATATATAAGTGTGGTTTGAAGTAGCACCTTCCTTTGGGGCCGGGGGACGGGGCGCGGGAGGGAGGAGATCAAGGAGATTACTTACTCTTATTATTCGAGTTATCGATCTGCCATGTGCTGCGGGTAGAAATAAACAGGCCACCCTCACTTACAACCTAGTGGGGAAGAGAAATCTAAGAGGCAGAGCGGAGGAAAACGAAGCTTTGTGAAGCGTTAAGTCTTCATCCCCTTGGCCTTGGGCCCTCGGCAGCGCCGTGCACCTGCACCTGCAACTCGGTCTGCGGGCTTTCTGGGAGCGCAGGCGGGAGCGGGGGGCGGGAGGCGACTGACAGCCCCTGGAGCCGACGGCTGGGGAATTGGTGGATAAATACCCGGCTTCCTGGAGGACACACGGAGGAACACTGACTTCAGCTGGAAGCTCTTGCCCCTCAGAGTGTGGGCTGTCGGCCAGCAGCGCCTGCCCCCCTGGACACTCGCTGGAATCGCAGAATCCCAGCCCCGCCACCACACGTGCTGCATTATAATCTGCATTTTAACAGGATCCCCAGGTGCCTGCTATGCCCAACCAAGACTGAGAACTTTGATCACTGCTGCTCAGAGTGTGGCTCGCAGACCAGTAGCTGTAGCGTCACCTGGGAACTGGTTAGAAATGCAAATTTTGGAGCCTCACCCCGGACCTTCAGGATCCCAAGCTCTGGGGGCGGGGCCCAGAATGCTGTGGTCTAACAGGCCCCGCAGGTGCTTCCCATACACGCTCCAAGTTTGAGAACCACGGATCTCGTAGTTTAAAAATTGTTTTAAAGGTAGCTTGTTCGGGGGACTTCCCTGGTGGCGCAGTGGTTAAGAATCCACCTGCCAATGCAGGGGACACGGGTTCGAGCCCTGGTCCGGGAAGATCCCTTATGCTGCGGAGCAACTAAGCCCGTGCGCCACAACTACCGAGCCTGCGCTCTAGAGCCCATGAGCTTAGAGCCCGTGCTCCGCAACAAGAGAAGCCACCGCAATGAGAAGCCCGCGCACCGAACGGAAGAGTAGCCCCTGTCCTCTGCAACTAGAGAAAGCTCTCCCGCAGCAACGAAGACCCAACGCAGCCAAAAATAAATAAATTTATTTTTTAAAAAGTTAGCTGGTTTTGTCTTTCATTAGAGATAAGATCCAGTTTGTCTTATGAATTTCAAGAGGAAATGCATGACTTTGTTTCCTTCTCTTTTTGAAAGTTGATGATCCGACACCGTTTGACATTCAAGCTGAGATGACACTGAAGACAAACTTTTTTGCCACGAGAAATGTCTGCAGCGAATTACTGCCGATAGTGAAACCTCATGGTAAGTCCAGCTTTGTGGACTGTCAGGTTGCCTCCCCTCGGCAAGGCGTGACCCCCCCCCCCGGGGGGGTGGCCGGGGGGCTGTCCCTCAGGAATCACCCAGGGGTGCTATTTCTCTTTAGGGGGAAAAATAGAAAACTGCATTATTTTCTCAGAGTATCTGGCTCCTCACCCGAACATTTCAGCTTTGTTGAAAGATATGTATACCCCACACCAAGTTTATGGAAGAATTAATTCACTTTTCCTCCAGAACTTGTATGTTTGTATGCTTGTATGCATGCAGGCATGAGCGCACTTAGGCGTGTATAGATGCATGTATGTTTAGATACCTGATTCATTTGAAGTCTATCCTTGTGTAGGAAGGAGATGGATCTAAATGTACCGTTTTTCATATGGCTACCCAGTTTTTCCCTCAACATTTATGAAAAGTTCATCTTCTCCCGCACCTCCAAAAAGAAAGATGTGTATGATACATGATGATGCTCTTGGGTCCCAAGTCATGGACTGAATCCTAGAAGGATAAGGTGTTTCAAGTCCCCAAAGGCCTCTTGCCTTTGAGCAACTTCAGTGAGTCCTTCTCAATTCCCCAAGGTGGCCGGGCCTCACCCAGCTCACCCGGGGCTTGGGGAAAGGGTCTGTTCTCTCATTACTATGAATTTTCCTCTATTCCTTTCTTCTTGTACCAACCTTTGCCAAGCTGGTTCAGAGCATCCAAAAGAAACTTTATTAGGAAATATCTTTCCCACACTTTCAAGTATTCAATGAATAACTTTTATTACTTTTCCCACAAACATTTATTGAGCACCTACCATAACCCAGGCATTACTCTGGTGCTGGGAATACAGTGGTGAGTATTGTGGGCATGGACAGTCCTGTCCATGGAGCACAGAGTCCAGCGGGGAAGACCACTGCTGACAAACAATCCTAGCTGTGTAAATTACAACTGTGCTGGGAGGTGGGGAGAGAAGCCTTGCTTCCCTGAGGATTCTCTTTCCCAAGAAATCAACTGTGATTCTTAGGAAGAAGAGCTCTGTGGTTCTTACTAGAAACATGCTTTTCTTAATTTAACATTTTGAAGAAAGATGATCTCCAGTGCAAAAATATTTAAATTTAAAAAGATGCATGGTGAGAGTTCCACCTGTCTGCCCCTCCCCATCCTCCACAGGTGATTCTCGTTACTGGTTTCTTGGTGGGATGGGATCATAGAAAGCTCACAGGTAGAGTTTCAGGTACTGGCTCAAAGAAGCCTTGGGTCCAGGGGCATGGAGTTGGTGAGTGTCCAGGGTCAAGGGGATGGAATTTTTAAATGCAAATCTAAGCAAAAATAAATGTGTGTGTGTGTGTGTATATATATATATATATATATATATATATATATATATGCTTCCCTTTTTACAAAAAAAAAAAAAGGACATTAAGTATAACGTTTGCCACCTTGCTTTCTTCACTTACTATATCTGGGACTCTTATTCTTTTTTACAGCTGCATAGTATTCCATTGTAGCTGTGTCTTTTACCAAGTATCATGAAATCTTCTTCCTATGGATTTTAGAATCAGAATTTGAAAGCTGCAAAGTATTGAAAAAAACTTACATTCCTACACCTTCACTTTATAGAGAAGGAAACTGAGCCCCAGAGAAGTGAATACAGCCAGATGGTAATAGAGCTATATCCCAGTTTCCTAACTTCACCCCTCAATCAAACCAGGATAATTAGTTCCAGTGAGGGATGTATTATAGCACCAAACGATTGTGAACCAACCACTTTGAAAGGTAAAAGAAGTCTTTGGGGAGGGTGGGGCTCAGGGACCAACCCAGTGCTGGTGAATCACTGTCTTTAACCAGTTTTCTGTAACAGTAATTCCCAAAGTGGGAATCTTTGGTTTACAACGCATTGAGAATAGTGGTGACTTTTCAATAAACGTCACCCTGGAGGGCAAAACGCTGAGCATCTGCCCCTTAGTTTGTAGGGAGTCACTTTCTCCACATTCAAAGCTGATTTAAAAGCCACTCTTTATTTAGCTTTATAATATCACTTTAAAGAAAGTTATCCCGCTTGCTTATTGGTTCAAGATTGAGTGAATATGGGCTTCCCTGGTGGCGCAGTGGTTGAGAATCTGCCTGCCGATGCAGGGGACACGGGTTCGAGCCCTGGTCTGGGAAAATCCCACGTGCCGCGGAGCAACTAGGCCCGTGAGCCACAACTACTGAACCTGTGCGTCTGTAGCCTGTGCTCAGCAACAAGAGAGGCCACGATAGTGAGAGGCCCGCGCACCGCGATGAAGAGTGGGCCCCGCTCTCCGCAACTGGAGAAAGCCCTCGCACAGAAACGAAGACCCAACACAGCCAAAAATAAATAAATAAATAAATAATAATTTTAAAAAAGATTGAGTGAATAGGTTAAGCAGCTGTTGAGCCACTAGGGGGAGCTACTTGCCCACTCTTGCCGGAACGCAGTAGGGGTTGTTTCCGGACCGTGGAGCCACCTGGACCTCAGCAAAGAGTGGTGGTGATGGTGTGGGCTGAGCCCTTCTCAGGGCTGATTGGGCCCATTTAGCTGTTGCAACTGTCACCCCTTGGCCTCTCCCCCAGGGGTGTGCCTTGAGATCAAAGAGGACGCCTCTTCCTCTTAGGAAGTTTTTTTTTTTCCATCGAAGGCATAGAGTAGCTCCTGTAATTTGTTTTTTCTTTTCTTTCCTCCTTTCCTGTTTGAATTTAATTCCTTGTAGCAGCCAAGCGTTTGAGTACAAAGCTGCTTAGCAAGTAATGAAGAGCATAACTTTAGCAAAGCAGAATTCCTGGCCAAAATATTGAAGTGAATCTAATCATAAAAAAAAAAAATCATGCCAATCCAAACTGGGGGAAATACTATAAAATAATGGCTTAGAGTCTTTAAAAAGATCACTGTCAACTGCTCTAGTCTAAATAGACTAAAGAGATAGGACAATTAAATGCAATCCATTTATCCCTCCAGGGTCCATGCAATCCATTGGACCCAGGATGAAAACAAACAAAAAACCTATAAAGGAAGATTATTGAGACAATTAGGGACGTTTGAATATGGACTATAGTTTAGATAATAGTGTTGTATCATGATTAATGTGATCACATTTGCGGTTTTGGAAGGGAATGCCCTTCTGTATACTACAGTGTTTTAAGGTGAAGGTTTATCGTATCTGTCTACAATTAAGAGAAAGAGAGAAAGCAAATGTGGCAAAATGTTAACAATTGGTGAACTCAGCTGAAGGGTATATATATGGGTGTTTATTAAACCATTCTTGCAACTTCTCTGTAGGTTGCAAAGTTTTTCAAAGTTAAAAGTTGGGAAAGAAATATGTTATTACCAGAGAGAGACAGAGAGAAGGAAGGAAGGAAAGAATATACTGAAGAGTCTTGGGTCCCTGCGGGCTATGTGAGATGCTTATGTACAAGGACAGAGTGAGGGCATCTCTGTATGGGGCTGGGCCCACAAGAATCTCCCAGCACGTACACACCCCACCGACAAATGTGTACCTGTGGTGAATGCCACTCAGAAAATGAAATAAAATCCAGTTATCCTGTTGGATGCAAAGAATATGGATTCAGGATAATATGTGAGAAAAGAACCCCCCAAATTTGGTGCTTTTTGATGTTGGACAGAATGTGTAAATTTACACGTTCACTGGTTTGGGGATTTCTATCAATGCTTCAAATTATTTTCTAGTTTTTGGCCTTCATATTTTATTTTATGGACAGATCTGTCTCTTTAGTAGCTGTGAATCATTGCTAATATGAATATTAACTCACTAATTATATTTAATTATTTGTTAACTATGGGCTAAAAAAAGCAATGAAAATCAAAACTGGGATGGAGAATCAACCCATTCCACATGTGAAAGTATCCATCATTAAGGATAGACAAGGGTCATTGGCAAGGGATTGCTTAAACCTGATTTTGGCACTCAGTGGTACAGAGGTGGCCCCAGGACCCTAGGAAATAATCTAACGGTGAGGGCGCTGTCCTCCGGAAAGCAAGTTCACAAGTACCTGGAAATGTGTGTGTGTGTGTGTAGGAGGGTGTGTTTTATAAATCTACCTGGTGATTCTACTACAGACCTACCTTCTGCTCACCTAATGAATCCCTGCTCTTTAGCCCCTGTTATTGACAGAAATGTGTTCTTCCTTTTGGGAGAACAAGGGACAAAAAGTTAAAACCCACTGGTGCCTTCTTGAGGCATTTTTGAATGCCTTTGGAGGTTTTCTTTTAATGCCTTCTAGAATCATTTTTTAAATCAGCAATTACACCTGCCCCATGACTCAATCATGTTTGTCAGTAGTCAACCAACGATTGTTTATTTGTGACATGCTTCTATATTTTTGTTATTCTGTTTCAGGCAGAGTGGTGAATGTCAGTAGTTTACAGGGTTCCAAAGCCCTTGAAAATTGCAGCGAAGACCTGCAGGAGAAGTTCCGATGTAAGACACTCACAGAGGAAGACCTGGTGGAGCTCATGAAAAAGTTCGTGGAGGACACAAAAAATGAGGTGCATGAGAGGGAGGGCTGGCCCAACTCTGCTTATGGGGTGTCCAAACTGGGGGTCACGGTCTTATCGAGAATCCTGGCCCGGCGTCTGGATGAGAAGAGACAAGCGGACAGGATTCTGCTGAACGCATGCTGCCCCGGGTGGGTGAAGACGGACATGGCGGGGGCTCACGGCTCCAGGACCGTGGACGAGGGGGCTGAGACTCCCGTCTACTTGGCCCTCCTGCCTCCAGATGCCACCGAGCCTCACGGGCAGCTAGTCCGGGACAAAGTCGTCCAAAACTGGTGAATGTCTGCTTTGGCACTTGAGGCTTAATAAATGTTTGGGGAATGAATGAATTCTGGTGTTGTAGTCCAATTCTGTTTCTGTCCTTGCGGGGCGTCGATGAGAAAGTGTCTAGTTCTGGGACTTCCCTGGTGGCTCAGTGGTTAAGAATCTGCCTGCCAATGCAGGGGACACGGGTTTGAGCCCTGGTCCGGGAAGATCCCACATGCCACGGAGCAACTAAGCCCCTGCGCCACAACTACTGAAGCCCGCACACCTAGAACCCATGCTCTGCAACAAGAGAAGCCCATGCCCTCAACGAAGTGTAGCCCCTGCTCACCACAACTAGAGAAAGCCCGCACACAGCGACAAAGACCCAACACAGCCAAAAATAAATAAATTTATTTAAAAAAAAAAAAAAAGAAAGTGTCTAGTTCTGGAATGGAGCTGAGCAATTTTGCTCTGCCCAAGCTCTAGCCTGAGAGGGAGATGCACATAGTCCAGTGGTTCTGAAATATTAGAGGGCAGCCAAATCACTTGAAGCGTGCGTTAAAACATTGCCTGGAATTGGGGCCCAAGAGTGGGCATTTCTATCAAGTTCCCAGGTGCTGCTGGTATTGGGGTGGCACTTAGAGAACCACTAGCCTCCTGAGAGGTCCCAGGGCTGCAGAGCGGGTCCCAGCCACGTTCCAGGTGTCCCTTGCTGTTTCCAGGTTGTCGACTCTATAAGGATGGTGATTTATCCTGTTTCCTTAGTTCTGCAACCCTGCTTTATATCTCATTCTGTTTTCCTACATTTGAGTACATTGAAATTGGTTCTTACACTTATGAAGTTGTGTGGCTTGAGGGACTCGGGGAGGAATGTCCTTATTTTGTTGGGTTATGGTTTCTTCCGTAATAGGTTTTCCGTTTGGGTTTTGCATCCTGTGTTCTTCCCAGAACGTTTGCAAGGTTGCCCTGCCACTCTTTTCATCTGGTTCATGCCTGGGCAACTTTGTCCAGACCATCTCTTTGCTCCGACACATGCAGATATTTTCTCCTTAACCTATTCTGCTCCCCTGTAAGGTACAGCCCAGGGTGGTTCTTCGGATGCCCCTCCCTGAGCTCCTTTTGCAGTCTCTCTGACAACAGGCAACTCCACTGCTTTCAAATGAGATTGGTTTTGCAACCAGCCTCCTGCGTTCTGGTTATACCCTGCAGAAAAAAGACCTGGAGACCAAAGGATCTTAAGAAAGACAAGAAATATACTTGCAAAGAAAGTTTGCTAGGGAGTCAAGACTTCAGAAGGAATGGGTAGCCAAACAACAAAAATGCAACAGGTGCACGATGGACAAAATACAAAGGAAAGAAACCACAGATTTACCAAGTTGTGATGGGCTGTTCACAGTGGGAAACAGCAATTTTGTCACTTGATTGTGACCACAAGGGTCACGTCATATCTCCTGACAACAGCACTGCAGAAATAAGGGGTAATGGTGTTTTTCATTTGGAGATCAGTAAAGTATGAAAGTGCTGAAGGTTTCACTTATTTGGGGGACCAGGACTACACAGGTGACACTAGTATTTCTGGTCTATAACAGGGTGCAAGGTATTTATTATTCTCGACTCTCTGACTTGCAATGGCAGCCTTGCAAAGTGTCTGTTCAGCTCTCACAACCCTCACATCACTTTTCCATCCACTTTGGGTAGAGGGAAGTCTGAATCCCACCCAGACTGCATTTCACTTCCTCTAGCCATCTCTACATTGCCTGATTAAATCCCGCATGCTCTTATATTCGTCTCAGACCATAGCTCTTAAGACATTTTAATGACTCCTTGCCTGGTTCTAAAAACACTTTAATGGCTTTCCATAAGTTTCCTGAATACCTTTCATACTCTGGACTTCTGCAGCCAGCCTCCAGACTCCTGCCAATGATGGGCAGAAGCCCAGGGACCGTAGAGCACTTTCAGGCTCTGCCTGATGGCGTCACAGACAGGAAATGCATGAGTAAACAGGCCAATTCCTTTGATGTCTTCTCCCTTTTTTGTCTCTAGCCATATCCCACCTTGACATTTTTTGGATCAACATGTAGCCCACTTAGAAGACCCCTAATTGTAAACTGCTGATCAGAATGGAATTTCTCATTTTTATGGGAAGGTCACTGGGGGCTCTTATTTGATGGTCTGCCCAGCACCCTCTTCCCAAGAATTCTCTCCTGGACCCATCCCCCCTGCTCTTTCCCCATGTTTGCAGCTGCAGCAGCTGCAAGATGACTCTGTCCTGCTAGCCTCTGTTGACTGCTCCAGCTGTAGACCCTTCCTCTGAAGCGCAGGACCAGCTGGACTGCATCAGGGAACGCTCAGAGCTGCTACTGAGTGGCCACGCCCCCCCCACGTGGTCTAAGGAGCAGAGGAAGCCAGGCATAGCCAGAGAAGGAGGAAACTGACTCTCAAGAAAAGCAGCTACAGAGTGGCCCGAAGAGAGATGGCCCCCCTTCTCACAGTGGCATCCATTCCCCAGCTTCAGACCATCCCTGAGATCCTAGGTTCTAAGAGATGCTCTAAGCAACTCTTGTATCCTTTAAAGAAGTTTCCCTTTTCCTTAAGCTGGTTTGAAGTGACTTACTGTTGCTTACAACCAAAAGGAATCTAACAGAAGTGCATGAAAACGTTTCATAGTGTGCTGTAAAGGCAAAAATATCATGAAGTGAGAACCCATGGTGTGCTAGTCCGTATGTCACGCTTAATACTTTCCTGACATTGTTTTACATAATTCTCACAACAGTCCTTTGAGGTAGGTATTAATGTCATTTTTTCAAGTGAGGAAATAAAGGCTTGGAGAGGCTGATTAACTTACTCAAGATCACACAGCTAAGAGCCAAGAGTCAGAATTGTATCCAGGACTGTCTGACAGAAAAATTCCTTGGTGCCTAGCACTTGGTACATCCAGCTTCACTATTACGAGTCTAAAGACCACAGGCAACTCCCTTGGTGTAATAATTAAGGGAGATGATACATGAATCTAAGGGATTTGTAAGCCATATGGTTATTAGATCCCCAAACCAGCCTCTGTGTGAACTTTTCCATAAAGTAGATACATGAAATACGGTTTTAAAGTGGCATATTTTATTATTTATTTATTTGGCCGTGCCACGCGGCATGTGGGATCTTAGTTTCCCAACCAGGGACCGAACCCGCACCCTCTGCAGTGGAAGTGCGGAGTCCTAACTACTGGACTGCCAGGGAATTCCCTGAAGTGGCATATTTTAAATGGATTATCTCATACGTGTTTTTAGGCACCAAATGGTGCCAGAGATCCCATCCACATCAGCTTCTCTGTGATACACTTTTCTAGGTTGACACCCGTGTGGGAAACCCAAACACAGCATCAGCTTTAGACCTGGTCTGTAGACTTTGCCCTCACCTACTGAACTGTAACAAGATTGTGACAGCCCAAGAGCCCAAACAGTGATGCAGTGGAGATCAAAGCAGGTGATAATGACGATCCTGACAAAGGTTTACTCGTTACTGCAAGTCAACCACAAAGTGGGAACAGCATCAACTACAGAACTATGCAAGATTTCTACACAGATGGGTGAAGAGACGGGCTTGGAGGGTCACCAGTATCTGCACATGGAAACTCAGAATGAGTTTCCCTGGGCCAATCTTCCTAAGAGGTGGGCCAGCCTGACCCATTTCCTCTGATTTACAGTGCTTTCTTTACTGTCAAAAGGGGTAAAATTTTGATTTAAATTAAATCTGAAGTGCCCTAATTAGTTTGAGTATTATTATGCAAGGAACCTACGCTATTTACATGTCTTAAACAGATGAACACAGCTCAGTACATCAAGGGTGACAAGACAGCTTGACCCAAGTAAACAGATCCTTGTAAGAATAAACTTTTAAATCTTAGTGCTGTACATTTACATATAATCCTGATTATAAATGGAGTTCTTTTAAGGGTTTACACTACCCTTATTTGTCAAAGTTAATTTATATTAACCTCCCACACACCTGGCATTCTTCAGAGCTAGGCGACCTAACTATAAGGCAAGTGTATTATTTTATATAAATGCATTAGGACAAAGTTGTACATGGTGGTTTTGGCACAGACAAACTGATTCGCTCTCCTTAATGGTGGATATAAGCAGTTCTTTTATCTCTGTTAGTTCAATGCCATGTGCAGTGTGGCTAGGATTTGAGAAACCTAAAAAAAAGAAAAGAAACTCACCTGTTTGTCAACTTTGTTTTTGTAAAAATGGAGTTTATCACATCTTCATTAGGAAATCAATTTTCATGAAATTAATTCTTTGTCTTGCAAATGCTCAATCCTTTAGTTTTCTTCTGTATTTACTTTAAGACCATTCCTAGAATTGACCATTAGAGGATTTACATCTGGGACACTTGGTATATGCCAATTGGGTGGAGATGGAATCAGAATCAGAAGCCTGGCTGGTGAGAGGTCCAGCATCCCAAACTATTAAAACGGTCTTGATGTTTGGGGGGAGGTGATAGATCCCCTTGGGAATCTGATACAAACTCTATACTCTTTCTCCAGAAACATACATAAACACAAAATATTCTACACAATTTCAACATGTTCATGGACTCCCCACTCCCACCCCCCCCCAAACTCTTTCATGGATGGCCTAGCATTTATGAGCCCCAAACTAGGTCTGAAAATTCCCAGGGGACAGTGAGGGATTAAATTGTTAGAGGCTTCCATAGAAATCACAACCTCAATCAACAGGTGGCACTGCTTTGGTTGGCTGGGAGCCTGAGCTGGTGCAATCAGGATGCTCAGGTGAAATTTGCCTGAGTCCCGTCATCAGGTGCTTCTTGCTCTGCAGCTGTCAGGCCAGGATGGGTGCGTCTGGACTGTCCAGGTCCGAAGGCTCCTGAGGATGACAGGAAGGGGTTAAAGTTTATCTGGAAACATGAATGCTCTTTAGACTTGATGTGAGGTCTCCTTTCTGAGCCAGAGCCCACATAAAGAAGCTCATTCCAGGAATTATCCACCTCACCTTCTCCGATGCCAAGGGTCGGAAAAGTGCAGCCTGTGGGGCCGGCGCACCTTACCAGGGTCCCCAAACCTCCAGCGGCCCGAGCGTGTACAGAAGGGTTCATTTCGCTTCCTCCCCGAGAGTTTGGGTGTAGTCCCGATGGCCAGGTGCCATGGAGCCCACCTTTCTCGGGTCCATCGGTTCTCCTTGCCTGTAACTCCAAACCTCTCCTTGGGCCGGCTGATTCACTGACCGACGTCCCCTTCCATTTGGGTGTGTCTGGGGAAGGCCCAGATGAGAGGCGGAGCCAAACCTCCCCCCAACCTGTGCGATGCCTCCCCAGAAGCAGACCCGCGGCGAGGGCGGGAGCTACTTGTTCTGGCTGAGAGCTACGCCCACCGCCGGGAAGCTGCGGGAGACTTGGGGTGGGAGCCCGGCGCCCTGGAGTCCGCGTTCAGGCCCCGCCCCCGGGACCCACCCCGCCAGACGAGGTACCGCCTCCTGGTCCCGCCCACCAAGCCAAGGGCCCCCCTTCCGGGCCCTGCCCCGAGCGTCGAGGATACTCCCCGGCCCCTGCCCCACTCACCGAGGGATCACCCTTAGCCCCGCCCCAACGCGCCGAGGGCCCGCCTCTCCGCCCTGCCTCGCCCCGTCCGCAGAGGAGCTCCTCCTTTGGCCGCGCCCCTATGCGCCAAGGGCCCGCCTCCCGGCCCAGCCCTTCTAGGCTCCGCCCCACGCACCGAGGGTCCGCCCTTGTCCCCGCCCCCAAGCGTCTAAGATCCGCCCCCCAGCCCGCCCAGTGTCCTGGAGCCGTGGCCGCTGCGGTTCTGGCGCTGCGCTGCCTCCGCCGTCCCGGCTCCCGGCCGCGCCGCAGCTGCCGATCGTTTAACCCTTCGCGTCCAGCTCGGCTCCTCCGCGCCTCCCGTAGGCGCGCCCGCCGAGAAGGCCGCCGCCGCCGGTAAGTCGGGCCGGCGCCTTCGGCCGCCAGGCGAAGCCGAGGGAGCCGGGGCGTCTCCTCTTGCGGGTCCGCGAGCGGCGGGTGCGTCCTCCCCGGGTGCACAGGGTTCGGGCGGCGCCTTGGAGGCGGGCCCGGTGTGCAGGTGGCTCCCCCGAGCGCGGCCCGGGCCCGCTGGCGCTCACTGCTGCAGTGCGGGGGCGGCCCTAGCGAGGCCGTTAGTGGGCGTGGGCTCCGGCCCCGGCCCCTCAAGGGGCAGCCCGGGAGGCTGAGCGGGGTCCCCTCCCAGTTCCCCCGGCTCCCCGCAGCGAAGGAAGAGCGGCCGGGCCCGGCGCGGCCTCTCGTCCGGCAGGTGGAGGTCAGGTGGGTCACGGCCCGCCCGCTCCTCACCGCGGCCGGCGGATGCCGAAGCCGCGGCTTTGTTTGCTCGCGGTCCTGGTCGGGAAGCAGGGCTAGGGATCGAGACCTTTATAAGATGAAGGCTTTCCTGTTAAGGGAAGACCCCCCAAGTCTTCCCGACTGTCCTCAGGAGAAGGGATCCCAGCCGCAGTGCGCGCTCAGCCGCCTGGCCCCTCCGTCTTGCAGGATTGCCGGCTGCTGCCTTCCTGGATGGCTTTTTAGCAACTCAGTGCGGCTGCTTATGGAGGCTGTTACCCTCAGGTGTTTCCCTAACCTGGGACAGCTGCCCGACACTTGGGAGAATCTTTGCAGGATATTTTGGTAAGGCAGTGGAGGCGCTCCTCTCCTTCCAAAGCTTGCTCCCATTATGTGTCTTACATTTTTGCCACCTCAATTTAATTACCGCTCTGAAAGACCCGATTCAAAATCATGTGCCCTACAGTTGATTAAACCACTTGCCGATGAGTGTTTCTGTGCTGTGACTAAGGATCATTATCTACTGATAAGTGTTGTGGCTCATGGGAGGGTGACTCTGACACTTTTCACTCACCTATGTTTTCATCTAACTCAGAAACGGTCCTTCGTGTAAACATCTTTAATACTAACTTCTTTTGGATCTAGACAGTTGATTTTTCACTCAAACTTGTTTTCCTAAGAAATTAAGAATGGTTAAGGTGAGAGATTCCCAGCTGACATTTTCCATTTTCTGGCAGATTCATCTGGTCTGATACGCTTGTTTATACGACTACTCCTTTGGGTGTAATTGTTAGTAGGCTGTAGAACTCTATCAGTCTTACTGAGCGATTGAATCTCTCACAGAAAAGGTATCCAGAGTAGATTGCAAAAACATTGTCAAAAGAGCTCTATAAGGGCTGCACTATTAATTTTACCTGTAGCTTAATGTAGTCGAGGCTCTGTGGCACCTGGCTGGCCTGAGCTGGAATCCTAATTCTGCCAGTTGCTTGCTATGTGACCCCAGCAATTTTCTGGAGGGCCTGCTTCCCAGTATCCTCATCTGGAGGCTGATAATACCCATCTCTTAGGACTCTTGTGTGTTGCATGAGAGAAATACATGCAGAAATGATGGATTTGCCAAGCCCCCCCAGAAGACTCGCTTACTAGCATAGTATCAAGTGCCCCATATTTTGAAATAAAAGAGCTTGCATATTTCCAAACTTCTCACCAGTGCTGTACTTTCTTCTTGTAACCAACCATAACATTGAACTGCTCCAGTTACCTGCTCTTACCTGGCTGACGCCTTCCTCACCATGAGCAGTGGTACCCCTTTGCCACCTCCCCTCCTAAACACATGTTATCACTGACAAGGCTCTCTTCCTGCTAACAAGCGCCCACACCTGTGGACTTTGAGGACGTCTCTGCTGGTAGCTGGGCTTCCTCTGCCCTTCTTGCCAGCATCACTCTGTTACATCAGCCCACCCTCCATCACTGTGTGTGCCGCATTAAATTGAAATTATGTGTTTAGGTATTTCCTCTTTTATTAGGCTCTGAACTGTGAGAGTAGAGCCCTGCCTTGTTCATGTTTCTTTCTTCAGTGCGTAGACACCTAATACAGTGAACAGACTGCATGGAGTATTGCAGTGGTTCAGAGACACGGGATTTCAGACCTGTACATTTCCTGGAATTAAAAAACAAAAAACAAAAAAACTTACGGACTGTTGGGATGTACTAAAGTCTTAATCTCTTTACTTG
Source organism: Eubalaena glacialis (assembly GCF_028564815.1). Taxonomy (NCBI): domain Eukaryota; kingdom Metazoa; phylum Chordata; class Mammalia; order Artiodactyla; family Balaenidae; genus Eubalaena; species Eubalaena glacialis. The sequence goes on along the minus strand of NC_083721.1, from coordinate 9,187,584 downwards.
GCAAAACAAACTACACCTCTCATTACCATCCTTGATATTTTCAAAAAGTATGAAGGCTATTATTTCAGAAAAAGGGGCAGGCCTTTCCAAGAATGAGCAGGCAGTCTTACTGTGTGCCTATGCATAGCACAGTATATTTTTGCAGAGAGGCCCAGCATGTGCAAAGGCTCTGTGGTAGAATGAGTTGTCTTAGGACAAGCAGAGTGCCTTGAGGAGAGAGGCAGGTGGAGCCTTGTAGGCCACAGAGTGGGGTGGGGGGAGTGTGGACTTACTGTAGGCTTAATGGGAAGAGTTTAAACATGGTGGGGAAGTGCTTTATGTTTTAAGAGGACTTGGAGTGCTGTGTGAAAGTACACTGGAGAGGGGCAAGAGTGAAGGAGAACCCTTAGGAAGCTTCTGCAGGCTTGCAGGAGAAAGGTGGCTTGCACAGTGGAGAGTCCACGGGTATTTTGGAAGAAGAGCCAACAGGACTTGGGTTGAGTGTGACAGGTGAAGAGAGGGAAGAGTCCAGGACGATGTAGAAGTTCCCGTAGATGGCGGGGCCGCTTTCTGGGGAAAAGAAGACTGGAGAAGGAGCAGGTTGAGCAGATAGAATCAAGAGTAGAGGGTTTTTTAACACGGAAGCAACTTAAATGTCCATCAACTGATGAATGTATAAAGAAGATATGCTGCATATACACACAATGGAATATTACGCAGCCATAAAAAAGAATGAAATAATGCCATTTTTAGCAACGTGGATGGACCTAGAGATTATCATACTAAGTGAAGTAAGTCAGAAAGAGATAAATACTATATGATATCACTTCTATGTGGAACCTAAAATATGACACAAATGAACTTATCTACGAAACAGAAACAGACTCACAGACTTGTGAGTTGCCAAGGGGGAGGGGAGGTAGGGGAGGGATAGGGTGGGAGTTTGGGATTAGCAGATGCAAACTATTATATATAGAATGGATAAACAATAAGGTCTTACTGTATAACACAGGGAACTATATTCCATATCCTGTAATAAACTATATTGGAAAAGAAAAAAAAGAGTAGAGGGTTTTTCAAAAACAGTGTTATTGAGGTATAATTTACTGACCATAAAATTCATTCATTGAAATATACTGTTCAGTGATTTTTAGTAAATTTACAGAGGTGTGCAGACATCACCATAATCCAATTTTAGCACATTTCCATTACCCCCCAAAAGATCCCTTGTGCCCATTTGCAGATACTCCTCTGTTCCTACTCCCCACCCTAGGCAACCACTATCTAATCTACTTGCATCTCTACAGATTGGCCTATTCTGGGCATTTCATATAGATGGAATCATACAGTATGTGGCCTTTTATGACTGGCTTCTTCCACTAAGCTTGTATTTTCCAGGTTCACCCACCCCGTCACATGTTTCAGGACTCTGTTCCTTCTCACTGCTGAATAGCGTGCCATCGTGTGGCTAGACCACGTTTTGTTGATGGACACTTGAGTGTCTAGTTTGGGGTGCACCTGGTTTGAGACATGCGTGCCATATCCGAGTGGAGAAGTCAAGGAAACATTTGCATGAATTTGGGCCTTGCAGGGGGAGGTTCGGGAGGTTATAAATCTGTGGGTCATGAGCATGAAGATGGTATTTGTTAGTTAAAGGAATGGAGAGATCATTGAGGGTAGAGAGAGAGAGAAGGCCCGAACTTGGTGCCTGGGAATGCCAGCATTTGGCAGTCGTGTAGAGGAGGATGGGCCTGCAGAGAAGCTACAGCAGAGATGTCGGTGGGCCAGAGGAGTGTGGGCACACAGGAGGCTGTTTGGAGAAGGAGGAAGTGGCCTGTTGCACAATCCTTCTGTGAGGTGAATGAGGAAACAGGGTCCACTGACGTTGGCAACTTGAAAGTTGTGTTGGCCTTAAGAAGACCACAGTGGGCCCAGAGCAATCGGAAAGTGAAGTAGAAGATATCATGGGAGTCTTACAACCTCACTGTGGCCAATAAATGAAAGATTGAGGCTTAAAGATCATGTTGTCCCTGCAGTTCAGTTTCTTCCGTCTGTGATATCTGGCTTTTTATTTGACTGACTACATGCAGCTTGGTTAGCCAACTAACTCCAACTCAGGGGATTTAATCATGTCACCATTGCTCCGTATTTCTCTCTCCTTTCAGACCACGTACTAGTGAGATACTACTTAGGTTCATAAATCAAACAGGATTGTGTTTGTTTGTGAGTAACAGAAAACTTGATTGAACGGCGGCTTAAACAAATTAGCTCTTATGTGCAGAAAACAGTAAGTCCAGGGGCAGAGCGTCCAGGGTTGGTATGGCACCTTCTTAAAGCCATCTGGGGCCTCAACTGCTCTGTCCTTCCACTTATGCAGGGAAGTCATGCCTTAAAGATGGCTCTTTCCTCGTGGTTGCAAGATGTGGCTTCAGCTCCAACATCAAACCTTTGTTTCAGGCAGAAAGAAGGGGAAAGGTGGAGGACAACAGGCCAGAAGAGGCCCCACCAGCAGCTTCTACTTGTCCAGCACTGTCCTACGGCCTCCTAGATGTAAGGGAGGCTGGGAACTAGAGTGCCGCCCTGAGCAAAATGAGGGTTCCCTTAGTGTGGAAAAGGGGGCAGGGAATTTGGTGTGGGTGCCTGCCACACTTTAAATAGATCTTAATCAGACGAAGACTAAAGAAGGGAGGCAAGTGGAAACCCTAAGTCATCACTTTTGAGAAAACATTGGAGTATGGAGCTTGGCGACAAGTCAAGGGAACGATTTGACATTTCCACGCCTTGTGGAGTGCTTTTCAGAGCTGTAACTTGTTTGAATAGCCTGATGGCTTGACCTTCAGAGTTTTTTTTTTAAATGAAGGAGTAAAAACAAAACTTAAGCATGTATTTCTATATGTTATAATGTATAAATGATGGATGTTTTCAAAAAGGCAAATCTGCAGCATCTCATGTTGTTTCCTTTTGTCACATCGGGGATGAAAAGAAAAGGAAATGGTTGCTTTTGGCATCGGGCTCAGGCAGTCGATGTCTCAGACTTTGCAGTAGCTGCAGTGGTTCATATATAATGAATGCATCTAGCCACAGGAAAAAAAAAAAAAAGAAAGAATCCATCAAAGAATATACAAGGGCCAGAATAAAACAACGACTGCTTGGGCCCTGGTGTGACACACCTCCGTTCAGACTCCTCACCCAGGGGCATAGAGCTGTCGGGGGCCTGGCAGATAATTGGCACTTAGTAAATGAACAGGCACGCGGTGGGTTTCTGCCACCACTGCTGTCAGACGCTTCACCCTTAGGTCCTTTTTTTCCACCTGCTTTTCTTGTAGAATATTTCCACTCCTCTCTCCGAGTCTAGTTGTAGGGGATTGGATTGCTAAACCAACTGTTCAATTAAGACCATAGATCTGCTTTTCCTTAGGTTTTGTAAATGCCCTGTGCTGGGCGGGACCGCCTGTGTTGAGAATTACCAGTCAGCAACAACGTGCAGTTAGCCACTTTGTGACTTTGCTCTGAGAATTCATTTTGTCCATTGAGTGGAACCCCTAGCGTTTCACTTCTTTCTGCTCTGTCCATCTGTCTCCCTCAGAGTCCAGGAGGGCCGGAACCGTTTATCTCTTATCTACCATTGTGCCTGGCTCAGCAGCCTTGCTAAATATTTGAGTTGGATTGCCCAGCACGTTTGTGCATAGGAACGTTTGTGGCCGCGTGTCCTCTGGGGCTCTGGGCTGGGAATGCTTTTCATCCTCGAAGAGCTGCCTCATTTGTTTATTCTCTGATTCCCTCTTAGATACCTTCTCTGCTGCGAGAATGTAAGATGGATCCAGAAGAGCAGGAGCTATTGAATGATTACAGATACAGAAATTACTCTTCTGTGATTGAAAAGGCTTTAAGAAATTTTGAGTCCTCCAGCGAATGGGCGGATCTCATATCCTCACTGGGCAAGCTCAACAAGGTATGTGGGGCAGGGAGTGTTTGGATTGCAGGGAGGTGGGGACACAGCTGTCCTTTTATTGTTTCAAGGACTTGTCTTTTTAATATTACACTACATGCTGATTACAGCCATTAGATAAGAAGAACCACCCATAATTCTGTCACCCAGAGTTACCCACTATTAACCTATTGGTGTATGTACCTCCCCTTTCAGCCCTTTTTTTCTGAGCATAGACATATAGTGTGGATATAGTCGATAGAACAGCTGAACAGTCTTTTTTCTCAACAATATTTAGGTCTGAACAAGATAAATTTATAAATTATCCAGTTATTCAAAGATGAATTGTCCTTCATGTACTGCTTAGGATTTTTATGGCTTTTTCTTCTCCAGTCTACTTTTTTCGCCATTTTATTGCAGACTGGTAACTGCTAGAAGAATAAAGGATGAAATAATTATGGAAATCTGCCCAGAAATTGTGCATGTGTTTGGACAAGGGAAAAGGGGTTGCGTCTAAGAAAACCAAAACTGGTCGCATGTGGGCTTGACCTCGTGTTCTGTGGATGGGGACCATTGTATTTTTCCATCCTGCCCAGAAGGAGGGTGACACAGTGATGCCCAAGCACTCAGGTGACCACTGTGACCTGTAGGAAGAAGATACCTGGGCTCGAAGAGGCTGTGCCTGGCTCCGTTACTGTCTGGCCCGGGCTCCTGGCTGTGATACCTGACTTCGGAGCCCGAGTGCCATATGGGAGCTGGGAGATGCCCAGCCTAGTCTGGGAGGTCCCCATTCCCCAGGTCACACACACCAGGGGACTCTAACAAACCTCGCTAAAGAGAAAGAATTTGTCCGTTTACCTCTTCAAGGGACCAGGGTAAGGGGAGTGAGAATGCAAGCAGCCTGACCACGGGGGCAGCACCTGGGCAGCCGTCCAGCACCAACCGCCTGAAGGCAGCTATCAGCACCCACAGATGGCAAAGAGGAGACAGGCAGTTATTACAGGCAGTGGCCGGGAAACTGCACGGTCTCGGCAAAGTGTATTTACAACATGTGAACATCACGGCTGGTGCTGGCTGGGATGGAGACGTGTAATAAAACAGCAAATAAGAGCTTGAGAGTGCTTTGGCTGTAGAGCTCTGACTCAGGACTTTTTCTAGCTGAAGATAACATTCACTGTCTTTAAACGAAGGTGGGTTGCCTTTTCAGGGGAAAGCGAGAAGCCCTGGAATGGGACTTGGACAGATTCGGGTTCTTTTAGATGTTTCTCTGTTTTACTACTTGACTCTCCTGGAATCTAAAAACAGCATACTTTTGGGGAGAGGGGGGTGTGTTCATTATTTTTTTGTTGAGTTAAAATTCATGTAACATAAAATTTACCGTTCAGCCATTTTAAAGTGTACGGTTAAATGGCTTTTAATACATTCATGATGTTGTGCAGCCATCACCACTATCTAGTTCCAGGACATTTTCACCACCCCAAAGGAAACCCTCTCCGTTACTCCCCTTCCCCTGTCCCTGGCAACCACTAATCTACTTCCTGTGTCTATGAATATTTCATACAAAAGCATTGGTACAATAATGTATTTTGTGTTGGGCTTCTTTCACTTAGCATGTTTCCAAGGTTCATGCACGTTGTAGTGTGTATCAGTACTTCATTGCTTTTTATGGCGGAATAATGTTCCATTGTATGAATAGACCACATTTTGTTTATCCATTCATCAGTTGGGTTTCTACCTGTTGGCTCTTGTGAATAGTACTGTATGGATATTCATATACAAGTTTTTGTTTGAACACTATTTTCATTTCTTTCGGGTCTATACCTAGGAGTAGAATTACTCAGTCATGTGGTCATTCTATATTGAACTTACTGAGGAACCACCAAACTGTTTTCCTCAGTGGCTGCCCCATTTTACATGCCCACCAGCAATGTATGAAGGCTCCAATTTCTTCTCAGTCTCAGTAACACTTATTTTCAGGGTTTTTTTTGATGATAGCCATCCTAGTGGGTGTGAAGTGGTATTTTGTGGTTTTGATTTGCATTTCCCTAATGACTAAAATTTTGAGTATCATTTCATTTACTTATTGGCCATTTGTATATCTTCCTTGGAGAAATTCCTATTCAAGTATTATGTCCATTTTTTAACTATGCTATTTGTCTTTTTGTTGTGATTTGTAAGAGTTCCTTATATCAGTACATTCTGGATACTGGTCCTTTACTGGATATATGATTTGCAGATATTTTTTTCCCATTCTTTAGGCAGTCTTTTCACTTTTTTGATAGTGTCTTTTGATGCACAAAATTTTTAAATTTTTGATGAAGTCCAATTTTTCTGTTTTTTCTTCTGTTGCTTGTACTTTTGGTGAATATCTAAGAAACCATTGCCAAATCCAAGATCATGGAGATTTACCCCTGTGTTTTCTTCTAAGAGTTTTATAGTTTTAATTCTTACATTTAGGTCTTTGGTTCGTTTTAATTTGTGTTTTCGTGTTTTGTTTCTGTTTTTTGTTTTTCATAGATGAATATCAAGTATGTAGTAAGGATAAAATTAACTCATATCACACATGCAATTCAAACATGTAAAATTAAACAATCTACCGTTGGGAAATGCAAACAACATATGTGCCAAAACTTCTAAAAAATACATGATAAACACAATAACCATATTATTGTATATAACCAGAGATATTAGATATCTCTGGGATGGAAGGGGGGTGGGTTTGGGGCATGTGCATGCATTCTGATGTTCTGGAAACATTTTTTTTTTCTTTAAATTTAATTTTTTATTTTATATTAGAGTATACTTGATTTACAATGTTGCATTAGTTTCAGGTGTATAGCAAGGTGATTCAGTTATACATACACATATATCCATTCTTTTTTAGATTCTTTTCCCATATAGGTTATTTCAGATTATTGAGTAGAGTTCCCTGTGCTATACAGTAGGTCCTTGTTGATTATCTATTTTATATATAGTAGTGTGTATATGTTTATCCCAAACTCCTGATTTATCCCTCCCCCTACCTTTCCCCTTTGGTAACCATAAGTTTGTTTTTGAAGTCTGAGTCTGTTTCTGTTGTGTAATTAAGTTCATTTGTATCACTTTTTTTTAAGAGTCCACATATAAGTGATATCATATGATATTTGGCTTTCTCTGTCTGACTTACTTCGCTTAGTATGTTAATCTCTGGGTCCATCCATGTTGCTGCAAATGGTATTATTTCATTCTTTTTTACAGCTGATATTCCATTGTACATATGTACCACATTTTCTTTATCCATTCCTTTGTCGATGGACATTTAGGTTGCTTCCATTGTCTTGGCTATTGTAAATAGTGCTTCAGTGAACATTTCGGTGCATGTATAGTTTCTTTTCTTTTTTTTTCTGGCCGTGCTGTGTGGCATGCAGGATCTTAGTTCCCCGACCAGGGATCAAACCCGTGCCCCCTGCATTGGAGAGGACAGTCTTAACCACTAGACCACCAGGGAAGTCCCCCACCCCCTTTTTTTGCATGTATCTTTTCGAATTATGGTTTTCTCAGGGTATATGCCCAGTAGTGGGATTGCTGGGTCATATAGTAGTTCTATTTTTAGTTTTTTAAGGAACTTCCATACTGTTCTCCATAGTGGCTGTATCAATTTACATTCCCACTAACAGTGCAAGAGGGTTCCCTTTTCTCCACACCCTCTCCAGCATTTATTGTTTGTAGACTTTTTGACGATGGCCATTCTGACTGAGTTAATTTTTGTACATGGCGTGAGGTGGGGCTCCAACTTCATTCTTTTGTGTGGAAATCCAGTTGTTTTGCATGTGCAAAGCCATCTGTTGAAGAGACTGTTCTTTTGAAGGGTCTTGGAATCCCAATTAACTATAGAGAGATGGATTTAATTCTGGACTTTGATTTTTTTCCATTGATTTATATGTTTATCCTTATGCCAGTACCACACGTTTTGATTGTTGTAGCTTTGTAGTAAGTTCTGAAGTGGGGAAGTAAGAGTCCTTCAACTTTGTTGTTCTGGATTCCTTGAAATTCCATATGAATTTTAGGATCAGCTTGTCAATTTCTGCAAAAAAGCCAAGTGGGATTTTGATAGGGATTGCATTGATTCTGTAGATCGCTTTGGGGAGTATTGCCGTATTAACAATATTGTCTTCTAATCCACGAACACAGAATGTCTTTCCATTTATTTAGGAACACGTATATTTTGAGGTAGGTAAAATTATAAACTTGGAAAGTGCAGTTCTTGAGCATTGAGGTATTCTGTGAAACAGGCTTTGTTTCAGTGTACCTGAAAAACTTTCAGAAACGTTTAATCATTTTAACCCAACCCAGGTTATTGAGTACAGTTGAATCTTTCTTTAAGGAGCTTTGAAAGCGTTAGCCATTCATTCTTTCAGTGGCCATCTGAGCACCTAAAATGTGCCAGTAGGTGCCAGGGTGCAGCAGAGAGCAAAACTGACAAGACCGTGCCCTCATTCTGGTGGGGATGGGGGAAGCTGGATGATAAAATATACGTGTTGGTAGGTGGTGTTGAGTGCTGTGGGAACCGTGAAGAAGGGAGGGGAGGGTGAGTGTTGCTGAGACGGTGCCGTTTGACCAAGCACAGAGGCTCTGGTGTGTCTGAGGCCAGGGAGGTTGTCACAGAGCAGGCGAGGGATGGGGAGAGTGTAGGAAACGACGCTGCAGAGGAACCCCTTCAGGGAGGACATCTGATCTTGTTGGTCCTTTAAAGCTGGAGTCTGACAGTGGCCCCTGAGTTGGGGGCGGCTGCCCAGCAGAGTGGCACAGCCTGGCTTCCCTTTTAGGTGCTAGAACCATTTCCAGCTGCTCTACTGGGTGGGGTCGGGCAGAAGCAGGGAGACCATTTAGGAGCTCTTGCTGTAACGTAGGTGGGCCAGCAGGGACGTGTTTGGATTCTGAATGTCCTTTGAAGGCGTTGCTAACAGGCTTTGTTCGCGGAGCGGATGTGGGATATAAGGGGGAAAGAGGAGTCCAGTACGACTTGCAGGTTTCTGCCAGGTTTTTGGCTTGAGAAGCTGAAAGGATGTGATAGGGAGACTGGGGAGCAGGGGCCCCGTGGGCTGGGCAGGGAGACCAGGGGCTCCCGTTGGAAGGTGTTAGTTTGAGCGTCTGGAAGATGTTCCAGTGTGACATCCATGGCCTGTGGGATACGAGTTGTATTGGATAAGAGTTTAAAAAGACAACTTTTTGTTGTCAACCAATTCCATGTAACTTTTTGTTGTCACCCAATTCCATGTAACCCCGCTCCAAAGAGCTGGAGCTCTTTGCTCCAGCTTCCTGTCCTCTGCTGCAGTGATTAGGTAATGAGGGTGAGCAGCCCCCTTGATGAATTTGCAAGATGTCGGTGGGATGAGGGCGACACCGGCGTCTGTCCCACCCCCGGCCTTGCCGATGGCAGCTGACATCCGTAGAGAGCGCACTGTGTGCTGAGGACCTGGTGTGCATCCTTGTATAGACTTACAGCATGTCTTGAGGTTGGACCCAGACTAAGCAACTTGTGCAAGATCATAGCCAGCAAGTAGCAGAGGGAGGACCCAGACCCTGTCTGCCGGCCTCCAGCCCCGCGCTCTGAAGCAGGGCCCCCAGCTATTTCATGTCAGTATCTGTGGCTCACATAAGGGGTCAGGGATGCACCTCTTTGCTTTCTTCATTAGCCAAACGAGGCAGATCCGATTATTAGCCCCATTTTACTGGTGAAGTTAACTAACTTGCCCCATGTCATATGGCTGCTCAGTGGTTGTTAGGGGTTGAATTGTGTCCTCCAAAATAGACATGTCCTAACCCCCAGTATCTCAGAGTGTGGCCTTATTTGGAGATCTGATCTTTACAGAGCCAGTCAAGTTAAGACAAGGTCATTATCCAGTATGACTGTATCCTTATAAAAGGGGGAAATTTGGACACAGACACAGACATGCAGAGAGGGAAGATGCCTTGAGAGAATGAAGGCAGAGATCCGGGTGATGCAATTAAAAGCCAAGGAATGGGGCTTCCCCAGTGGCGCAGTGGTTGAGAATCCGCCTGCCAATGCAGGGGACACGGGTTTGATCCCTGGTCCGGGAGGATCCCACATGCCGTGGAGCAACTAAGCTCGTGTGCCACAACTACTGAGCCTGTGCTCTGGAGCCCGTGAGCCACAACTACTGAGCCCGCGTGCCTAGAGCCCATGCTCCACAATGAGAGAGGCCACTGCAATGAGAAGCCCGCGCACCGCAACGAAGAGTGGCCCCCGCTCGCCGCAACTAGAGAAAGCCCGCACGCAGCAACGAAGACCCAACACAGCCAAAAATAAATAAATAAATAAATAAAATTAAAAAAAAAAAAAAAAAGCCAAAGAATGCCAAGATTGCCAGCAAACTGCCAGAGGCTAGAAGAGCAGCCTGGAGCAGATTGTCCCTCACAGCCTCGGAAGGAACCGGCCCTGCCGACACCTTGATCTCAGACTCCTGGCCTCCATTTCTGTTGTTGTAGGCCTCCCTGCGGGTGGTGCTTTGTTACAGAAACCCTAGCAAACTGATACAGTGGTAGAACCAACGTATACTGAACACTTAGGTGCTTGGGACCCAGCACTGAATACACAGTTCCTGCTCTCAAGGAACATAAGGCTTTGCTAGTAGCAGACAGACAGCGAATAAATACGTGCCGTTGGGTGCTGAATGCTAAGAAGAGAAGTTAACGAGGAGAGCTGGTAGCAAGGAAGGAGGATGGGATGCTAGCTCAGACAGGGACGGCTCTCTGATAATGTGACATTTGAGATTTGAGCAGAGGCCTGGATGCATCGAGCTAGCTGGTGGGGAGGCCGTCTGGGGCACGGGCCTGAGTCCAAGGTCCAGCAGGGGGCGGGCGTGGCTGGAGAGGAGAGGTGATAGGGGATGAGGGAGGAGAGGTAGCCAGGGCAGGTCACCGGGCTTTGTTCTGCAGTGGAGGGACGCCACTGAGCTCCCAGGAAGGCTTTGAGCAAGGTGACCCATCGCTGCCTTTCTCAGTAGAGGAATCCCTCTGGCTGATGCGTGGGGAATGAGGCTGATCGCGGGAGCCTGTGGGTGGGAGCGGGCAGCCTCAGCACCGGGATCAGAGTTGCTGGACGTGGAGGGTTTGGGAAGGTGCTGGAGAGAGCGAGCCTTGATCAGCTTAGCGATCACTTACTTCTGGGAGACTCGCGACTTCTGCATTCAAGGGTACCTGATAGGAGTTGATGTGAATAAAAAATTTTCTTAAGGCTTTTGTGATGCTTAGACTTCTTGGACTCTTGTGTGGACACAGAAATTCAGTGAGTAAATTAGTGACGAATTAGTAAAAATGCAAGCAGAAACAATATCGTGGTGTGCAAAGTTAGGTGCAGTTGTGTTCTAATTAAGGTGGACGATTGGAAGTTATAAAACATAAACCGTATACTCAACAGCAGAAGTGCATCTGGCTCAACTTGACAAGAGAAAACTGAGCCCCAAGAGGTCTTGGTTTGTCAGACTATAGACAAGTTCTAATTGTATTGTTTTTAAAACTTGCTAAACTTTCAGTATCATTTTTAGAATCTTTCTGTATTATGGAAAAGTTTATCTTTTATAGTTTTATGTGTATCAACCTGAATAGGGTAATTTTTGCTTCATTGTTTATCTGAGACTTCAAGCTGTCACCTTTCACTGATCATTTTTAGATAAATTTTGATCAAGTGCATTTGAGCCCTATGAACCCAACCACTGTACCAAGCCTGGGGTACAACTTTGATTATGGAAATGAAGGATAGTTTATTTAAACTCTGTACATTTAAAAAACCTTAGCACTAAAGCTTTTTTTTTTTTGGAAAGATTTATTTATTTTATTGATTGATTGATTGCTATGTTGGATCCTCGTTTCTGTGCTAGGGCTTTCTCTAGTTGCAGCAAGCGGGGGCCACTCTTCATCGCAGTGCGCGGGCCTCTCACTATCGCGGCCTCTCCCATTGCAGAGCACAGGCTCCAGACGCGCAGGCTCAGTAGTTGTGGCTCATGGGCCTAGTTGCTCTGCGGCATGTGGGATCTTCCCAGACCAGGGCTCGAACCCGTGTCCCCTGCATTAGCAGGTAGACTCTCAACCACTGCGCCACCAGGGAAGCCCACTGAAGGTTCTTTAAAAAAAAAAAAAATCATAATGGTTCTGAATGAACCACGTTTTTTGGGGGGTTTTTTTTGCTGCTTTTATTCAGTATCCCACTATTTCACAAAATGGCCAGATAGCAGGTGACATGAGTAGCAAGGGAGATAGGTCTTGGGTGTTGTTAAGTGTTTCATCTTCTAAAGTCTTAACGCGTAATGACAAGCACCTGCTTTTTAAAGCAGAGCCTCCTTGTTGCGGCATGATGGGAAGAAGGTGGCCGGAGCTTGGAGACCAGGTGAACTGTTCTGGCTCTTTACAGATCAGCTCCAAGACCTCGTCTACCTAAAAACTTGATGAGTCTCACCTGGATCCTGATGTTTACCCGAGCCCTGATAACTGCTTCTCTGTTAAATAGCATTAGTTCAGATAAAGCCTCTTTAGTTTGGGGTCTTTGTTAGTTTGCTAGGGCTGCCATAACAAAATACCACAGACTGGGTGGCTGCAAGAACAGAAATTGATTTTCTCGAAGGTCTGGGGGCCGGAAGTCCAAGATCAAGGTGTCGGCAGATTTGGTTTCTTCTGAGGCCTCTTTCCTTGTCTTGCTGACGGCTGCTTGTCGCTGTGTCCTCTTCTCTTTGTGTATCTGTGTCCTAATCTCCTCTTCTTAGAAGGCCACCAGTCAGTCATATTGGACACCACCTATATGACCTCATTTTACCTTGGTCACCTCTTTAAGGACCCTGTCTCCAAATACATCCACATTCTGAGGTACCAGGGGTCAGGGTTTCAACATATGAATTTTGGGGACACAGTTCAGCCCATAACAGGGTGTGATAATGAACTGCAATTTGTCTCTCCACATATCAACTGTTTAAAAAAGTTCATTTCTGGTGGAAGCCCAGGTGGCTTTTTGTCATGTGCCTCATAGAAGAGTAGAGCAGAGCGTTATTTATTTAATCTTTTTTTTACTGCCCTGGAGCACTGTGAAGAACTTCAGCTCTTGTGTGTGTAGTAATACAAGATGTGCCCGGAACTTCCGAGTCGCTCAGGGCAGCCTTCCCGACTGCCTTAGTGCACTGGGGCTGCTGTAACAATACCACAGCCTGGGGTGCTTACCAACAACAGACATTTATTTCTCTCTGTTCTGGAGGCTGAAGTCAAGGTCAAGGTGTAGGCAGATTCAGTGTCTGGTAAGGGCCCTCTTCCTCGTTCACAGCTGGCTGTCTTCGGTCGTGTCCTCACATGGTGGAAGGGGCAGGGATCCCACTCTCGAGGGCTCCACCCTCATGACCTAATCACCTCCCAAAGGCCCTACCTCCTAAGACCATCACACTGGGGGACACAGACATTTAGACCATGACCCTCATGACTTGTGCCCCACCTGACTGCACCTCAGCAGCTCTGCACCAGCTTCTCTGTGGAGCTGTTTGCAGGGTGTCTTTTAGGGGAGTTCAGCCCTCCAGGTTGGGCTTCCCCATCTGTCTCCCTGTGAGGACCCTTGCAGTCCTCCTCCCACTGAGACACAGTCGAAATTGCTGCCCATGATCCCTGCTGGACCAGACTCTGCTTAGCAAGTGAGCTGGAGTCAGGCCATGAGCCCCTCTCAGCCCACGTGATGCCTGCTTCCATCTTGTCGACTCGCTTTTGGGCCCCCATCTGGTAGAGAAATGGTGTCTCAGTTTAGGGCATTTATTTTAGTCATTTTCCAGCAACCTATGCTGCTGTCTGGGGTGGTGACTTTGAGGGTAGAAGGTGTCAGATAAATGGGGTGTCAGGGTCATATTGGAAAGACATGGGCCTAAATGCCTTCTGAGAAGAGACCAAACTTAAAGGATGTTGTTGGCAATTAGTGACTCCTTCACTTGTAAATAAAGTAGATCCTGGACCTCTGCAGGGGAGTGGTGAGCACGAGGCCCATTTGTTTCTGGCGGTGTTCTGATGTTCTGGTCTTCCTGGCCCCGGGGCTTGAGAGACGCAGCTAGTAGAACTCCCGTTCCTGATACGTGAAGGCTGCCCCATCCTGTGCCACTGTTCTGTCATCCTTCTTTTGGTGGGTGATGCCCTAGGTGGCATCATTGCTTCTGACCCTACCCCAGGTTCTCCAGAAGGAGCTGAGAACTGGCGAGCGCTTTGCTGTTCAGGGTTGAGAGAATGGCCTCACCGTGAGCCACTCAAACACCGTAAGGCTGACATGGTCCTTCTAGAAAAGAGCATTTCTTTTTGCTGAAGGGAGTCTGATAGGCTTCCAATAATTGATAGCTAGGATACTCTATTTACTTTGCATCTGAGCCAAGGATTTCCCCCCCCCCCCCCGCTGGTCTTCCTTTCAGATCTGCTACAGGGATGGAAATAGTCCAGATTTGGACAGGTGAATTAGTCTTCCAGTAATCTTATGACAAAAGCTCATCTGAAAAAAAAAAAATAAGGCTCATCTAGCAGAAGTGAGTTTATGGATAAGGAAAAGGGCTGTAGTTTCCTTGCGTGTTATAAACACTATCAAAAAAGCTAAGAAACCAGAAATATCATGTCAGGACTGAACTGTGTCATCCCCCCCAATCCCCGCCTCAGCCACCAAATGCATACGTCAGAGCACCCCCTAGTGTGACCGTATCTGGAGATAGGGTTTTCAGGAGGTAAGGTGAAATGAAGTCATAAGCGTGGGGTCCTAATCCAATAGGACTGTGGCCTTAGAAGAGCGAGCTCTCTCCCCTCCACATGAGGACACAGGGAGAAGGCACCGTCTACAAACCAGGACGAGAGCTGAGTCAGTCGGTACCTTGATCTGGGACTTCCAGTCTCCAGAATGGTGAGAAATACATTTCTGTTGTTTAAACCACCCAACCTGTGGTATTTTGTTACGGCAAACTAATACAGAAGGAAATAAGTTTAAGCTGGGCTATTTTTCAAAAAGGACGACTGATTGAACATGAACACCAGTATACAAGCTTGCATCTGAGCAGGCATTCCCATTTATTTATCTTTTTAAATGGTCTTCTCTTTTTTCCCTTTTTTTTACAACTTTGTTGTACAATAAACTACACGTATATAAAGTGTATAATGGATGAGTTCTGACGTGTGGATATCCCTATGAAACCATCACCATATAAGATAATGAGCATGTATCCGTCACCCCCAGAAGTTTCTTCCTGGCCTTTTGTGGTCCCTCCTCCCTCCCTCCCCCCTCTCCCCCCTCCCCCATCCCCAGGCAACTGCTGATCTGCTTTCTATCACCATCGACTAGTTTGCATTTTCTAAAATTTTATGTAAACAGACTCATACAGTATATACTCTTTTTTTTTTTTCCTGGTCTGCCTTCTTTCGCTCAACCAAGCTATTCTGAGAGTCATCCAAATCCTATGTATTGATAGTTTTTGCCTTTTTACCACTGAGTAGGATTTTATGGATATACACCATTTATTTATCCATTTGCCTGTTAATGGACATCGAGTTGCTTCCAGCAGGTATATATTTAACTTTAAAACACTGCCAAATTGTTTTCCAAAGTGTCATTTTACACCACACCAGCAGTTACGAGAACTCCAGTTCTTCCATATTCTTGCCAACACTTGGTATGGGCAGTCTTTTTTTTTAAATTGAAGTATAGTTGATTTCCAATATTTTATTAGTTTCAGGTGTACAGCATAGTGATTCAGTATTTTTACAGATTATACTCCATTAAAAGTTATTACAGGATAATGGCTTTAATTCCCTGAACTGTACAATATATCCTTGTTGCTTATCTATTTTATACATAATAGTTTGTATCTCTTAATCCCATACCCCTAATTTGCCCCTCACCCCTTTCCTCTTCCCTTTGGTAACCACTAGTTTGTTTTCTATATCTGTGAGTCTGTTTCTGTTTTAGGTATACATTCATTTGTATTTTGTTTAGATTCCACATATAAGTGATATCATAACACTTGTCTTTCTCTCTGTCTGACTTATCTCACTAAGAATAATATTCTCTAGGTCCATCCACATTGCTGCAAATGGCAGAATTTCATTCTTTTTTACGGTTGAGTAATATTCCATTGTGTTTATATATGTGTATATATCATTGTGTGTATATATGTGTATGTATATATATACACACACACACACCACATCTTCTGTATCCATTCGTCTGTTAATGGGCATTTAGGTTGCTTCCATGTCTTGGCTATTGTAGACAGTGCTGCTGTGAACATTGGGGTGCATGTATCTTTTCAAATAAGTGTTTTCATTTTTTCCAGCTATATACTCAGGAGTAGAATTGCTGGATCATATGGTAACTCTGTTTTTAGTTTTAGTTTAGGGACCTCCACACTGTTTTCCATAGTGGCTGCACCAACTTACATTCCCACCAATGATATATGAGGGTTCCCTTTTCTCCACATCCTAGCTAGCATTTATTTGTAAACTTTTTGATGATAGCCACTCTAACAGGTATGAGGTGGTACCTCATTGTGGTTTTGATTTGAATTTCTCTAATAATTAGCAATGTTGAGCATCTTTTCGTGTGCCTGTTAGCCACCTGTATGTTTTCTTTGGAAAAATGTCTGTTGAGGTCTTCTGCCTGTTTTTTTGATTGGGTTGTTTGTGGGTTTGTTTTTTTTTTCTTGTTTTTTTTTGATATTGAGTTGTCTGAGCTCTTTGTATATTTTGGATATTAACCTCTTGTCACTGATATCATTTCCAAATATTTTCTCCCATTCTGTAGGTTGTCTTTTTGTTTTGTTGATGGTTTCCTTTGCTGTGCAAAAGCTTTTAAGTTTAATTACATCCCACTTGTTTATTTTTGCTTTTATTTCTTTTGCCTTAGGAGGCAGATCCAGAAAAATATTGGTATGATTTATGGCAGAGTGTTCTGCCTATGTTCTCTTCTAAGAGTTTTACAGTTTCAGGTCTTTACATTTAATCCATTTTGGTCTTTAATCCATTTTGAGTTTATTTTTGTATATGGTGTGAGGTAATATTCTAATCTCATTGTTTTACATGTGGCTGACCAGTTTTCCCATCAACACTTATTGAAGAGACTGTCTTTTCTCCCTTGTATATTCTTTCCTTCTTTGTCATAGATTAATTGACCATAGGTGCGTGGGTCTATTTCTTGGCCCTTTATTCTGTTCCATGGATCTGTGTGTCTGTTTTTGTGCCAGTACTATGCTGCTTTGATTACTGTAGCTTTGTAGTATAGTCTGAAGTCTGGGAGGGTGATTCCTCCAGCTTTGTTCTTTTTTTCTCAGGATTGCTCTGGCAATTCAGGGTCTTTGTGGTTCCATATGAATCTTAGGATTATTTGTTCTAGTTCTGTGAAAAATGTCCTGGGTAACTTGATAGGGATCATATTCAATCTGTAGATTGCTTTGGGTAGTATGGCCATTTTCACAATATTAATTCTTCCAATCCAAGAGCACATGTTATGGCAGTCTTTTCATTTCTGCCATCTTAGTGTAGTAGTATCTCCCTATGGCTTTTGCATTTCCTAAATAACTAATGATCAGAAAGTTAGTTCAGGGGACTTCCTTGGTTGGTCCAGTGGGTAGGACTGTACACTCCCAATGCAGGGGACCCGGGTTCGATCCGTGGTCGGAGAACTAGATCCCATGTGCATGCCGCAACTAGGAGATCCTGCATGCCACAACTAAAGATTCTGTATGCTGCAATGAAGATCTGGCACAGCTGAAATAAATAAATATTAGAAAAAGAAAAAGAAAAAGAAAGAAAGTTCATGATCATTGTAAATTTCTTTTTTTTTTCTAATTATTTTTTGGCTGTGTTGGGTCTTTGTTGCTGCGCATGGGCTTTCTAGTTGCGGTGAGCGGGGGCTACTCTTTGTTGCGGTGCACGGGCTTCTCATTGCGGTGGCTTCTCTTGAGCATGGGTTCTAGGCACGCGGGCTTCAGTAGTTGTGGCACTTGGGCTCAGTAGTTGTGGCTTGCGGGCTCTAGAGCGCAGGCTCAGTAGTTGTGGCGCACGGGCTTCGTTGCTCCGTGGCATGTGGGATCTTCCCGGACCAGGGCTCGAACCTGTGTCCCCTGCATTGGCAGGTGGATTCTTAACCACTGCACCATCAGGGAAGCCCTGTAAATTTGTTTTAATCCTATGGAAATACAACACAAAGAGAGCTCTGATAATCTGCACTGTTTCTTTGTATGTAATTGGAAATGACCACCCTCAGTAGGGGAGTGGCAGTAGGATAAGACATGACACAACAGCATCCAACTGTAGTTACTAACACAAAACTACATATGCAGCATCCAACTGTAGTTACTAACACGAAAGATGCTCACAGTAAAGTAAGGGGGCAAAAAAAGACATGTCGAACCGTTCATGTATAGCGGTGTTGTGTGTGTGTGTTTGTGTGTGTGTGTTTATGTAAAAGAAGAAAGGAGTGAAGGGGGATTGTATAGGAGTGGACAAGATCTAGAAGCCCTTTGTTGTTGGCCTAGTTTACTTCCAGTTTTTCATAATTCTAAAGGAGGCTCTAATGAGCATCTTTCTGCCTGTGGCTATTTTTGTAAGGTATGTCTCCCGTGGTGGAGCTCCTGTGTCAGTGAACGTAGAGTTAAATCTTTGGACACACAGCTTTATTTTGTGTGGACTTTATTTTGCTCCACTAATTAAATTGTCTGCACGGTGCCAGAGCCACGCCTTTCAGCTGCTGTGTTTACATCTTTATCTGGCAGGACCGTGTTCTCCACCCCACCCTAACCACTCTTCTATTCCAGAATTTTTGTACCATTCCCAGGTGGTCTTCTTCCAGATGAACTTCAGAATCATTTGCAAAATTTTTAAAAACTCTTATGGGGGTTGGTTGGTATTAGGTAACAGTTATTGTACATTTCAGGGAAAAGCGACGTCTTCACACAGTTGGGCTCTCCTCCCACAGGGAAATGTGGTGGTCTCTTCATTGATTAAAAAGCATTCACTTAGGTTCCTAAGCATTGAATTGTTCTTCTTATATAAGTTCTTCTTGTGTCTTAAATATATTAGCATTTATACATGTATTTCTGCTGTTATCAATGGGGTTATTTTCCACTATATGTTTTAACTGGTTGTTGCCATGTAGGAAACTATCAATTTATAGAATTTGGAAACCAGCCAACCTAGTGAATTTATTTCTAAGTTTTTTCAGCTAATTGTGTTGAGTTCTTTGTGTAGACAGGTGTACATATCATCAACCAGCCCTGAGTTTGTGTTTTTTTCCCAGTGTTTTGTTAGCATTTTCTGGAACAAGGTTAAATAATAATGATACTATCAGTGTATCAGTAACAGTAATGTTAGCTGCTGTAACAAAGAAGTCCAAAAATTCAGTGCCACCATAAGACTGAAGTTTCTCGCTCATGAATCAGTTCTGCATGCTGGTCCAGATAGGGCAGCTCTCTTCCATATGGTCATTCCAGAGACTCAAGCCAGGGACTCTGCCATCTTTAACACGTGCCTTCCAGAGTTGCTCTATTCACTGCCGTTCTGTCCCACAGGAAGGAGGAAGAGCATGTAGGTGCATGCTTAGACCTTAATGGCACATGTTACTTCCACTCATATCTTCAAGGGAGAAAAATATCAGCTGGTCCAGCAGCCCTGGCCCAGCTGTACCCTTTAGCACAGGAGGGGACTTGATTTAGGTGGGCGGTCCCCATCCCTGCTCCTACCTGGCGTGCACTAATCTTAATGGGAGTGCCTCAGCCCTGCAGATCCATCATATTGCTTGTCTCATCAAGGATCAGCTTGTTCCTTATTTACTAACCTTAATAACTTCTTATCTTTATATGACAAGAAATATATGTCATTTCACTACCTGATCAGTTTGTAAGGTATTAATTGTGTTTTTCCCAAGCAGCACAGTTCTGCCTTACATTTTACTCATGTGCTTTTGGTGATTATTATCTGGCTTAAGCCAGATTCTCCCAATGCCTGAGATATGTCTTGGAAGTAAATTTGTTGGAAGGTGTGCTGATTCAGATGTTGTGGGGTGAAGGAAGGAACACTGAGCTTGGGGGCATAGCACCAGGGTTCATGGTCAAGCTCACCACTTCTCAGTTTGGGGCAGACGTGCTGGTTGCCACCCACTCACCCCCTCTTCCTTCTTGTCAAATGAACCCAGATATGTTTAGGGGTCAGGTGGTAAAGTGCTACAGGGTGGTAGCCCCCATCTTCCAGCCCCAGTGGTGAATATTATTGTTTGAGGACTTAATCCTAGTTGTTCTATTTTCCTTTAGACACAGGCACATGACCTTCTCTGACCATGAGATGTAGCCAGCCAGCTTCTGGAAAGGATTTCCTCTAATACAGAGAGACAAAAAAGGAACAAACTTTTTTTTTTTTTTTTTTTTTACTGCTCTCTGTAGTCATGTGAGAATTTAATGCCTGATATGTGACAGATATCTGAGGTTATGGCAGGAAAAGACTGAAGATAAGTCAATTCACCATTGGGAGCATATAAGCATGAAAAGGTTTGGGTTCTTTTAGGATGTCGTTGAGCCCTTGCATTAACCAAACGCAGAAATAGGTTCCTCTAGACCAGGGTTTCTCAGCCTCAGCACTGTTGACCTTCTCCGATGGTCAGGACAGCTGGGGTGCTGTCCTGTGCGTTGTAGGGTGTTTATCAGCATCCTGGCCTCTGTCCCCCAGATGCTAGGAGCACCCCCTCTCCCCTACTGTGACAGCCAGAAATGTCTCCAGACATTGCCAAATGTCCCTTGGGGGAAAAATTACCCCAGTTTGAGAACCACTGCTTTGGACTTTTGGTTGTGAGGTGGTAGATTTCTTCACTGAGACTTGTATAGTCAGATATCCTATTCTTTTTTTTTTTTTTTTTTTTTTATTTATTTATTTATTTTTGGCTGCGTTGGGTCTTTGTTTCTGCGCACGAGCTTTCTCTAGTTGCGGTGAGAAGGAGCTACTCTTTGTTGTGGTGCACGGGCTTCTCATTACGGTGGCTTCTCTTGTTTCGGAGCATGGGCTCTAGGTGCACAGGCTTCAGTAGTTGTGGCACACAAGCTCAGCAGTTGTGGTGCACAGGCTTAGCTGCTCTGCGGCATGTGGGATCTTCCCGGACCAGGGTTGGAACCCGTGTCCCCTGCATTGGCAGGCAGATTCTTAACCACTACGCCACCAGGGAAGTAGATATCCTATTCTTTACATCCAAAAGCTTCGTAACTGATCTGCAACCTTGGACCATCCTTAACCCATGGGGAGCCTGTTTCCTCTGCGAGCTGATGCAGGCACACTTGTTTCTTGACAATAGGGGGGTGTGTGTGTCCTTAAAAATGCAGAGTGTCCTGTGCTGATCTGTGCCCTTGCCGTTGGCATTCCTGTGGTTCTCGCTGGAATCACGCTTTTCTGGAGCAGCTGCCGATGATTTCCTGTCCCCCCATCTGCACAGGTTTCCTCCTAAGTACAGAACCTCCTCATATTTCTGAGGAGATCGTGTTCTTCCAGCACCTGCTTTATGCCAGCCACACGTCTGCCTCTCGGTTCTGAGTGTCCCGGGCAGTTTTACAGCTGCTGGGGTTTGGAGAGGAGAGGCAGCATTGGGCTTGAGTTGATCTGGAGAGAGTAAGCCAGGCTCTCAGGCCTTGGTCCCCGTTCCTGGGCGTGTTGTTGGTGGTCCCC
Source organism: Eubalaena glacialis (assembly GCF_028564815.1). Classification (NCBI taxonomy): domain Eukaryota; kingdom Metazoa; phylum Chordata; class Mammalia; order Artiodactyla; family Balaenidae; genus Eubalaena; species Eubalaena glacialis. The sequence continues at coordinate 9,165,989 of NC_083721.1, read as the reverse complement.
TCACCCAGAGCTGGTTCTTTCACTGTCACCTGCTTCTGTGCACAGAGCTCATCTCAGGGACGGGGCAGCCGAGGGAAAGCACCGAGGAACGGGACCGCGGGTGGGATTCAGGCCAGATCTGAATGGGCGGCGCTTCATTGGAGAGGTGTGTACTTCACCTCCCAACCTGAGGCTGAATTACGTTCCATGCCGCTGGGGCCACACGTGCTCTACCCCCAGTCCTGGTGCCTTCCAGTTCCCGAGGCCCTTGTGGGCTGGTGGAACCCAAGCACCTGGGGAGGACGCATCCCAGGCTGTGAACAGCCACCCGGAAGCCTTTCTGCTCCGGCAGTGAGGATCGGGAGGCGCCCCTGGGACTTTTAGTCTCAACATTTAGTCTCATTTGAGCATGCCCGTTCTGTTCTCCCGGGTATGAATTTGAAAGAATATCGAGTTCTACCAGGAGAACGTTTGGGACTGAAGCCTGTTGGGAATTTTAATGAGACTCTCTACCCAAAATGTTCTTTCTTCCCTTCTGGCTCTTAACAAGTTGGTTTTTAGGCTTTTGGTTTGTTTGTTAAATATGTCATTTGTATGTGGATTAAAATAAGTTCAAAAAGCAGAAAAATAACATATTTCCAGACATTTTGTCATCTAGTATCTGAATGGTATGCTTACTTTTATTAACGTATCTATTGTATAGATTGTGGTTATAAATCCTTAATTATTTCAGTATTCGCTGTGTCGTGTGTGTTTCAGGGTTTAGACTGTACCCTGAAGGGCATGTTTGCCCCACGTGTTCATTTTCCTTTCCTGTGGTTTACTGTGGAACTCAGTTGCCTTGACCTTCACCTGTCATTTTCCATCATTAGCCCCCTGCCAAATAGTGCTTCCCTTTAGTGAGCCCCTGTTATCTGCTTCCCACCCATTATTTTTCAAACCTAGAATCCTCCAAAATCAGTGCCATGTGACTCCTTTTACTGATAAAGACACCGAGTGAAGCTCAGACTCTTGTGCGTACAGTGTTTCAGCCCAGCCAGCGCCCCTGCAAAGCCCATGGGGCTGGGGGTGGCGCGTGGACGTGAGGGAGGGCCGAGGACCTGCAGTGCACTCGGCAAAGAATAAAGTCTGGAAGCACAGAAAGCGCTGGGAAGCATCACAGTAGCCCCTGAAGTTCCTCCGTGGGAGACAGGGAAAGTAGGTGTCAGTGGTGAGAGCGAGTGACTTCTACAATGTAAATGTAATAAATTCAGAAGGGGAGAAGAGCCATATTTGAGCACGTGTGTTGTAGCCTGCCTTCTGTGAGGTAGCGAAGTGTTTGTCGTGATGTTTCAAGACGTGGTTTTCTGACCTAGTGTTAGATTCCGGAGTCGTGTTAGCCAGGAGCCTGGGATGGCCCCCGGTGCTGTGTCCCACGCGCGTGCGCATGTGCGTGTACATGTGGGCACATGTGTGTGATCCTGATGCCCTGCGCGGTGGAAGTGGAGTGAATACCCTGGACGCCTCTGCTCCCTTTGGAGTCTGACCTGCAGGACCAGCCTGCGAGTAGGCAGCGGCGAGTTTTCTTCGTGAGAAGCTGGGGCGTCGGCGTGGGCAGCAGCTTGTGACAGGCTGGACGGCTGGTGCGGGCCCAAGCCCGACTCTGACCCAGGTCCGCCAGTCCCGAGCCTGTGCTCTTCATCCCGTTGCCCCTGCCGTTGCCTTCCTGATCTTTCTCAGGAGCTAGGCCAGCAAAGCATTCCCTCTGCAGCAGAGCCCTCCAGGTAAACTGATAAAAATGAGTTTCTGAACCTGCCAAGCCGAGGCCCAGGCCCAGGGCTCCATCAGGTGGTTCTTCCCGCAGATGGTTAGTAACTGCCACCCTGTGTCCCTCGGCCGAGGCCTGGCCTGGGGGCTGCTGCCCTCACCTCTCAGCCACGTTTTGTAAGGTCTCCGGGCGTGTAGATGCTCAGCCTTTAGTCGTCCTCCTACACAAGCAGCATGGTGTTTGTTCGGAAAGTGCAAGTTAATATAAGCTGCAACAATAAGGTAAAACTGATGCGAAAGAAATAATTTTTAGAAAATGAAAAGAAAAGAAATGTGTTCTAATGGGTCTCTGATGCAGGCGGCTGAGTGAGCCAGAGGCCCCAGTGCCCTGCTGGCAGCTTCAGTGCAAGCCGGGACTGTGGGACGTGGATGAGGGTTGACTAATTGGGTGCCCGGGCCTGCAGGTTTGCTGTAGCGTCGAACAGAAGAAAGCAGTACAGTGATTCTCCAGTCGGTGACCTTTTTGAGAAGGAAGCTCTTCCTTTACAAAGGAGTTGTACTGGTGTCATTCCCCCAGTGAAACCAAAGCTGGCCTCGCTGGCTACCTGTGGATCCCAGCTCCCTGAATCGGCTCTCAGGGGCCTTGATGAGGTGCCAGTCTCCCCACCTGTCTCCTTCCCTCCCTCGCCCTCCCAAGCTGCTGCGGTGGCTCGGTCACTGCCATTTCAGGGACGGCCTGATGTTCCCCGGCGCGGCCTACTTAAATATGGGAAGTCCTGGCCAGTTTGTTATTGCTCAGTGTCTGTTCTGTTTTTATTCTGTCTGAATTGCTGTTGCGGTCCTCTGGCAAGTATTAAATGAGTGTTCAAGCTTGTGCCAACTGGCCAGTCTTACTCACTGTTCAGCTTCGTTTTTGTGGCATGAAATGAACATCCTTATAAAGATGACTGACTTCCAGAAGGAAGACATGCCAGTACTTTACCATTTGCTTGATGAGAGCCATGCTTTTAAATTGGCTTCCTTACATCCTTTATAGACAAGCATCAGGCATTCTGAGGTCAGTGCTATCACTGGGAGAGCAGGTCTGGGCTATCTCTTCTGGGAACTTTTATCTATCTATCTATTTATTTATTTAATTTTTATTGGATTATAGTTGATTTACAATGTTGTGTTCATTTCTGCTGTACAGCAAGGTGAATCAGTTATACATATACATATATCCACTCTTTTTTTATATTCTATTCCCATATAGGTCATGACAGAGTATTGAGTAGAGTTCCCTGTGCTGTAAGTAGGTCTTTATTAGTTATCTATTTTATATATAGTAGTGGGTATATGTTCTCTTCTGGGAACTTTTAAAGGAAACATTTAAAAATTCATTTTAAAGGCTAGAGCATTTTTAAATATAATTTAACTCCCCTCACCCATATTGTTAAATTACCCTAAAGTTTTTTAAATTGTGATAAAATACATATAACATAAAATTTATCATCTTAACCATTTTTAAGTGTATTAAGTTACTTTTTGAGTCCTCGGGCTACCCTTTTGGAATTTTTAATCACGTTTTTTACATAGAACCGTTCTAAATCATGCCGAGAGTCCTGGAGAATATCAGACTGTCAGACTGTATAATGTCAGAGTAAAACAAAGTGAAACGTAGACATTGCCTTGGGTGGAGTGAAGCGAGACACTTCCTGGTCTCTATTAGTGGAGCTCAGATGTGGTTCAAACTTTTTTTTTTCAAACTTCCATTTTGTATTTTATTACTTTGTTCTAAGGTCAGTCTGCTAAGCCTATGAATACAATGAGGTTAAAAATATTGTAATTATATCTTAAGGAATACTTTTAAAATAGTATAGTGCCTGGGTGAAATAAATAAGGAAGTTTAATTTCCTGTCTAATCATATTTTTCCTTTCTGGTTAGCCCGTAAAACAGTAATTTTGAAAGCATGGCTATGTTTTCCTTCCCAATTCATCTGTTTCCCTGAGATATTTATTCTACAGTTGTACCTTTTCCTCTGTTTTTTTTTAAGTATACATCCTTTTTATTCAGAGTTAAAACAAAACAAAACAAAAAAATATATATAGGTATATATATGTATATATATATAATATTAAGCTTACTGGCCAGTCACTTTGGGTTTCTGTTTTCCTGAAAAACACAACCCAAACAATGAAGCTTCCCTGGAAATATTCCCTGAGCTTTTCTCACTGGAGAAGGCTCTTGCCAAAGCGAAATGCCCAGATGGAGGCTGGAGAGAGGAAGGCAGAGTGAGGGTGGCCTTCCCTGACCTGAACCGGGTCCAGTCTTGGCAGCTTTTGAACAGCTGGGAGGGGCATGAGGAGGGAATCAGGCATTTTCAACCCCTAAAGGGTGCGACTCAGTTCAAGGGGGCTATTTTGCCAATTAAGCGTTAAAAACTCTCACTCAGGACAGGCTGGACCAAGTCCCTGTGTCCCTTCAGGATTGTTAAAAGGAGGCCCTCTGTTCTCTGGTCGGGAAAGAATTTTCAGTTTAGTTCAAGGTGTGGACGTCACTTGGGAGTTCATGTTCCTTGCAGCTCAAGGCCAGTCCGGCAAGAGCAGTTGGGGGAACACAGCATTCATTTTTTTCTTCTTGGTGGTAAGGTATACACAACATATATTCAACTATTTTAACTATTTTTGAGTGTACGGTTCAGTGGCATGCAGCATGTTTCATTGTTGTGCAGCCATCACCACCATTCACCTCCAGAACTTTTGCATCTTCCCGAGCTGGAAGCTCACTCCCCATTTCCCCCTCCCTGAGCCCCTGGTCACACTGCTTTCTGTCTCTATGAATTGACTACTCTAGGGACCTCATGTAAGTGGAATCATACAGTATCTGTCTTTTTGTGTCTGGCTTATTTCACTTAGCACAGTGCTTTCAAGGTTCATCCTGGTTGTAGCACGTGTCAGAATTTCCTTCCTTTTTAAGGCTGAATAATATTCCTTTGTGCATATAGACCACATTTTGTTTATCCATTCATCCATGATGGGCACTTGGGTGGTTTCCACTATTTGCCTTTTGTGAATAATGCTGCAGTGAACATGGGTGTGCAAATATCTGTTTGAGCCCCTGCTTTCAGTTCTTTTGGGTGTGTGCCCAGAAGTGGGATTGCTGGATCAAATGGTAATTTGGTAAACAAAGCAAACGTTTAACATTTTGAGGAGCACTGCGGTTGCACCATTTGACAGTCCCACCAGCAGTGCACAGCGCTCAGTTTTGAAACATCCTAGGACAGGGCTGCTCTGAATAGAATGTCTTCTTTATCAAAAGCAGTGGCAGCTGAGGGCATCAGGCTTGATCCGACCTCCCAGAGAGGACGCAGCAGAACCCCTCCAGGTTCCTACTGAGAAGTGTCTTTGGGAGCCTGAAGTGGGCTGGCCGCACTGGCCAGGCACTTCACTCGTGCCCAGACCTGATGGCTTGGGACCTGGCGTTGACAGCCCACAGGTAGAGTAGCTTCTGAATCGAGGGTGTCTGCCTGAAGAAAGCCAGCGGGCTGAACCAGCACACGGAGCTTTGACTATGTAGCAGCCAGATGGGGAATGAATCGTTACATCTAATGATCTCATTCTCTTTTAAGTTTGCCCTAAAAACATGGAGCTGTTTCCCCCATGGCCGTGCGTTAGTCCTCAGTGAGACAGAGGAAAAGTCTCACGTAGGTAGAATTTGAGATGCTACTTAGTACTACTCGGGTAGAAGGTGTCTTTGAGTGGCACCCACACCCACTTCCTGTGTAAATTAAGTCACACTGGGGGAGGTGGCACCCTGTCTAGGGGAAGCCTTTGTTTCCAAAAGTGCTTCCAATCTACAACATGGAAAACCTTTTCGCCTGGCAATTCTGATCTCCAGTCTTACTACATTTTTTTTTTTTAAGATTTTTTTGATGTGGACCATTTGTAAAGTATTGAATTTGTTACAGCATTCCTTCTGTTCTGTGTTTTGGTGGTGTGGTTTTTTTTTTTTTTTTTTTTTTGGTTTTTTGGCCACGAGGCATGTGGGATCTTAGCTCCCCAACCAGGGATCAAACCCACACCCCTTGCACTGGAAGGCGAAGTTTTAACCACTGGACCACCAGGGACATCCCTCCAGTCTTACCACTTGCAAAACGTTTCTTTAGAGTTTTTTCATTAAATATCCTTTAAGAAATAATATTTTCTTTCCTTTTTAATCTTAAATATTAATGACTATTTACCTTTTCCTTTGTTGCCTTAAAAAGAAACTTCAGTTCTCCAACTCCACCTCTTATTATATGCAGATTTTCTCCTTGGCTTCAGTGTCTCTTGGAATTCTCATCATCTGTTGGGTCTGCAGTTGATTTCATCTCCAAATATACAACAGTTTGAGTTTTTCTTTTCTAATACAATGAATTCCTCAAACTTTCTTGTTAACACATCTAACTAGTGTCCTTGTTTGCTTTTGTGACAATAAAGGATATTATTTGTAAATGATTGGATTTCTGTCAGTTCTTTTAAAATGCAATGCATTTTGTCTCCATCTTTAAATCTGGTGCTTAACAGTCAGCTTGTCACTATAATAAGAGGAGATGCTTGTTGATTGCTTGCTTTGTGGCAGGCCCTGAGCTAATTTCCTTAAGTGTGGTATCTCATGATGCTTGAAACTTTGTTAGGCACCATTATCCCTGTGAAACCTCAGCCCAGAAAGGTTAAGGGATTTACCCAACAGATGATGGAACTGGAATTCCAGGCTCTGACCCCCAAGCTCACAAGCTTAAACCAGGCATTATAATAGCCTCAGTCTTGTTTGTTTGTTTAACCTTCGTGTTGAAGCACATATTAAGTGCCAGGCTCTGTGGGAAGTGTGTTAACAAAATCACTATGACCCAGGCACTATTTTAGCCCCATTATTCGTGATGAGAATGGTAGAGGGGAATCAATGTCATAGCTGCTCCAAGGAGCAGCCTTGCAAATCCTGTCCGGCCAAATCCTGACTGTAGGTTGGATGAAACCAGTTCATGATCTCTGGGTGTCTCTGCTCTACTCCTGAACCTGTGTGCTTTGATCTAACTTACCAATCTGATGGGTGAAAAGTATGGCATTTCATAGTAGTTTTTTTGTTTTGTTTTAAAAATTTAATTTTATTTATTTTTGGCTGCATTGGGTCTTTGTTGCTGTGCGCGGGCTTTCTCTAGTTGTGGCGAGCAGGGGCTACTCTTCATTGTGGTGCGCGGGCTTCTCACTGCGGTGGCTTCTCTTGTTGCAGAGCACGGGCTCTAGCCGCACGGGCTTCAGTAGTTGTGGCACATGGGCTCAGTAGTTATGGCACACGGGCTTAGTTGCTCCACAGCATGTGGAATCTTCCTAGACCAGGGCTCGAACCCGTGTCCCCTGCATTGGCAAGTGGATTCTTAACCACTGCACTACCAGGAAAGTCCCTCATAGTAGTTTTAATTTGCATCTTTTAAATCAGGAAGGATGAGCATCTTCTCATTTTTCTAAGTATTATCTGGTTATATCCTTTGTTCTTCTCTGCGTTTTCAAATCAGACAGCTTCCTTCATCTTCAGTGTACCTTTCCCTCAAGAGGCACTGACTCCCCGACTCAGATACGCTGTGTTGCTTGGATTAACATGGGCAGCATACAATGAACAATCCATTCCACATGTCCTGGTCATGCCCTCAGTTTTTGGTTATGTTTCTTTTTCTAATTAAATTAAATGGGGTAACAAATTTAAATGAGAAAGAAATAGCAACCCGCCTTGTTCATTTGAAATGAATGGTTGTGGTTCTTTGTAATTCCATTTATATGGGAAGAAGTGTATTCGTCAGAATAGGAAAGGTTATGCCATGGTAACAAACAGTCCCCAAGCTCAGTGATTTTTACAGTATTGTTTGACCCACTCTCTGCCTCAGTGGGTCAGCAGGTGGTTTCTGCTCTCTTAATTTCTCAGGGACCCAAGCTGGGAGGGGCTCCAGTTCAACCCGTGTCTCCGTGATCTTAGAGGCCAGGAAAGAAAACCCACTGGGCTTTGAGTTGGCTTCTAAAGCCTGTACCAGAAGTGACACATCATTCCACTCATCTCACTGGCCAGAGTAAGGTGCCACGCCTACATTTAAAAGGGCAGAGAAATGGGATCCTGCTGCTGTACAGCCCGAGTGAGCCAAACACTTTTGGATCCCAGATGACCACCTTAGGAGCTACAGCCCATCTTTTGCACCTCAGTTAGCAAAAGTCCTTAGACTATGCTGAGCAAAAGTGAGATTGTGACTTAAAAAACAAGAGCTCTGCCTGACAAACATAACAGGTGAGGACAGAGCTTAGTTCTCCTCCTCCGAGATCATGGAGAAAGCCCACAGCTGCAGTATCGATAAGCCAGTGAGTCACAGACATGGCTTCCTAAAAGCTGTGTCTTCAGGACTGGCCAGCTGATACTTGTTGAAACTGGGTGATGGGTACTTTGCTGTTCTACCTGCTTTTCTATATGTTTGAAAATGTCCGTAATAAAACGCAGTCTTTTCTGTGCATTTCCCACAGTTGTTTCCTCTCTTCCTCGACACCTCAGTTCTTACCTGCTGTTACAGCATGTGTTTCCAGGTCACCTCCTCAATTTTTCTTTTTGACACGAACACATTAAAAAAATTATTTTGTTGGCTTGCCCTTTGTTTTAAGCTATCAGACTCTTGCAAATAATAGTTTAAGGTATTTCCTGACAACCTCTAGGTATAGCTGGTCTTTTAGATGTAGGTTTATTGAATTTGAGAGTTCAATTAGACCACATGCTTCTGATGGAAAATATTATTTTGCTTCCTTTCCCTTTATCTCCTACATAACCTCATTATGCAGGATCCCATTTCTCTGCCTGTTTGAACATAGGCATGGCACCGTGACTTACTCTGGCCAGTGAGATGAATGGAATAATGTCACTTCTGGCACAGGCTTTAGAAGCCAACTCTAAAGTTGGCTGTGAAGGCCTTTGAGCAGCTTTTTAAGAAGCGTGGACTTTACCCTGTCAGCTTTCAGTAAATATTTGTGTGAGTTGTATGGATTGTTCCACTGTAATGACGGACACTTGGTATAGAAGATTGAGTCATGAGGACCCACCCAGTGCTCTGCGTGTGGTCACTCGATGCCATGAAGACCGGCGTTGACCTACTCCCGACAGGGGGATGCCGTGTTAGCAAGAAATCCGCCGACCGTGTTTCTCAGGTGCGGCCAGTGCCCGGGGATGCTTTAGCGCAGGCCAGGCCTGTGTCCTGCCGGAGGAGGCCCAGCTCAGGGGGACTGTCATTCCATGCCAACAGGGATCTGACTTCCTCCTGGGGAACTGAATGGTGAGGAAGCAGGAGTCATGGCCTACAGGTGTGTCCCACATACTCAGGGCCACCTGACTGTGCAGCCAGGCTGGGATAATGATGGGGAGATCCAGGGCTTCCGTGGCACACAGACGAGGGTTTTCTTGGGGACGGGAAGTCTGTGTTCGGCTTAGTCTCATGTGTAGACTAGAGGCTTCCCCAGACAGAAGCACACGGCTCCATCAGCAACTGGCCTGACAGGGGCAGAGTCCCTTTGAAGGGATGCAGGGTTTCCCTTCACTGCTGGGGGCTTCCCGGCCCCGCGTCCCTGATACTGGCTCGTGGCCCCCCTCCCCAAGCCCTCCCGCGCAGTCCCTCTGTCCTCCTGTCCTGTCACGTCCCACCTCTTACAGCCACACTGGGGCCTGCTGGTGTCTTCCTGGCCTCGGCAGATGTCCTTTCCACAGTCAGTGTCACTGCTTTCTTCCTTATGTGCTTTTCCTCTTGTTTTCCAGGCTCTCCAGAGTAACCTGAGGTACTCCTTGCTGCCAAGACGGCTCATTATCAGCAAGAGATTAGCTCAGTGCCTGCATCCTGCTTTGCCCAGCGGTGTGCACTTAAAAGCCCTAGAAACCTATGAAATTATCTTTAAAATTGTGGGGACCAAATGGCTGGCCAAGGATTTGTTCCTATACAGGTATGATAGCATCCCCACCGTTTTACTTTTTTATTACCCAAGTAATCCATATTTCAGTTCACAAGATGAGAAAATGATAAACAAAAAAATACAGAGGGGTGTGTCAGTTCACCATAAAGCCATCACAGAGGTAACCAGGGCTCACCTTCTGGAGTATGTCGTCCCTGACTTTTCTCTAAGTCGGAGTGTAACGTGCATACTGCCTATCACCTGCTCTGGGCCAACAGTTCATTGTGACCGTCTCCTGACAAGCGAGCATCTCCATCACCAGTGTAGACAGCTGGCTGGCTGGCTGGCTGCTTTTGAAAACCCCCTTGGGCTGGCCAGCCACTTGGAGCTTCTGAGCAGGTGTCTCATTTTCCCTCCTCTCCCTTTTTCTGTCCCAAAGCTGTGGGTTGTTCCCTCTTCTGGCACATGCAGCCATGTCGGTGAGGCCCGTGCTGCTTGGCCTGTACGAGAAGTACTTTCTCCCGCTGCAGAAGCTGCTCCTGCCGAGCCTCCAGGCCTTCATCATCGGCCTGCTGCCCGGCCTGGAGGAGGGCTCGGAGATCTACGACAGGTGGGTCTCATCCAGAGCTGACGGCTGTGCCCATCCAGGGGGGCCGCCCATGTGGTTTGTATTTTATTTCACTGCTGTATAAGAAACAGGGACAGTGGGACTTCCCTGGTGGCGCGGTGGTTAGCAATACGCCTGCCAATGCAGGGGACACGGGTTCGAACCCTGGTCTGGGAAGATCCCACATGCCGCGGAGCAGGTAAGCCCGTGCACCACAACTACTGAGCCTGTGCTCTAGAGCCCGCGAGCCACAACTACTGAGCCCATGTGCCACAACTACTGAAGCACATGTGCCTAGAGCTGTGCTCCGCAACAAGAGAAGCCACCGCAATGAGAAGCCCGTGCACCACAATGAAGAGTAGCCCCCGCTCACCGCAACTAGGGAAAGCCTGCGCGCAGCAACGAAGACCCAACGCAGCCAAAAATAAATAAATAAGTAAAAATTAAAAATAAAGAAGTGGGGACAGAAGTGCAGAGACCCACAAAGCAGGGCGGGTTGATGTTTACATTTCTGTGGTGGTCTCTGCCTGACGAAATACCGTGTGTGCCTGGGAATTACCTCACTTCCAGGTGAGGGTCAGAAGGTAAGAAAGTTTCCTGGAGTCGCAGCCAGTAGGCAGTAGAGGTGGGATTCTACTCCCCACATGTCACATTCTGAAGTCCCCCTCCCTCCTGTCATACGACGCTGCTTCCAAATGAAAAAGCAAGGCCACGTTTCATTGATGGATAAGGTCAAAAAGGGGTGAGGCTAAGCAGCATAGCTTTTGACAAGTTTCAGAAGCACCTTGGAGAAATTTGTCAAACTCATACGCGTAAAAGTTCATGCAGTGGTGTTTGTTTGTTTTGGTCATTGCTTAGGAACAGGAGAGAGGAGAGAGGCTGTATCCATTCAGATTGAGTATACAGAGTGTCCTGTTTTTCTGGAGAATCATAATGTAAGAGCTCACTTCCAGCGTATTAACTATTCTGAGTGATGCCGCAGTGATTAACTTCTGTTCATAGGACCCGTTTTCAGAGCCCACGTGCAGCCTGACTGGGAGGTTTAGAAACCTGTGTGCTTGCAAAAGTTTCCATTTGATCACACAAGAAACTGCTCGAATTTTCCCCATGCCAGAGGCCCCAGCTGCGCCCCCTGGGCCTATTTTGTGTCGGCAGTGACTGGAGCGTGCAGGGGGTGTGGAGTGGAATCTCACAGTCAATCCAAAGTCCGCTCAGAGTGCTCCCCTCAAGGAAACCAAATAATCGGAATGGTTTGTGGGACAGTCGCTGGTGACCAAGGGTGCATTAAAGTCACAAGCCTCCGTGCTGGGATTGGATGCGCATTTGACCGTTTGGAGCTTTCACACAGAGCGGGTGGTGGCCATCCACTTCCCAGTGGGGAATCCACCTCAGCGGTGCACTGAGTCACTAGGATCCACTTCCCTAGGAGGCAGGGTCTGTCTCATTGCTGTTTTAAACCTAGCACCATGCCCTGAGAGGCTGGGTAGGTGTGTGCGTAAGGGAACAGTCAAAGTCATATGGGGTCAACAAGAGGACCTTTACCAGACTCTGTTTCTTGACTCCTAGTACCAGGCTCTTTCTAGAGTTCTGATCCATTGACGTTTTCCTAACAGATGTGTGTATATACATGCTTTTTTCCCATCATCTGAAGATGAACACATCAGCTCCCAAAGTGTATTGCAGTTTTTTTAATCTGTAAGAGTGAATCACACCAGGAGCATGTCGGTAGTTGGGGTGTTGTCATGTGTTCTCCTAGTTGATAAACAAATGTTCATTTAAACAGTCGCTAAAGTTGCTTAACACGGGTGTTTTCTCCCAACATTGTGATTTCTTGACGTTGAACCAAGAGCTGAGTGAAGCTGTGTGAACCACTGAGTAGCTGCAGGTGTGACAGAAAGCCAAGTCCAGCGTCTGCAGCCCTCAGAGGTGGGAGTGACTGGCCTTCCGAGGTGGAGGCTGTTCGAGGGATGTGTGGTCTCAGAGCACAGCAGTCGGGTGACCGCACGTGTCCGTGTCAGTTTGAGAGAGTTCAGCAACGATTCTTCCCCAACGTGCATAGGAATCGAGTCAGATACCCCCCGACCCCAGCAAATACTCTGCAGAGACAGGAAGGGGGGGTCTGGGGGCGGGGGGTCGTGATGTTCAACCAAGAGCTGAGTGAAGCTGTGTGAACCACTGAGTAGCTGCAGGTGTGACAGAAAGCCAAGTCCAGCGTCTGCAGCCCTCAGAGATGGGAGTGACTGGCCTTCCGAGGTGGAGGCTGGTCGAGGGATGTGTGGTCTCAGAGCACAGCAGTCGGGTGACCGCACGTGTCCGTGTCAGTTTGAGAGAGTTCAGCAACGATTCTTCCCCAACGTGCATAGGAATCGAGTCAGATACCCCCCGACCCCAGCAAATACTCTGCAGAGACAGGAAGGGGGGGTCTGGGGGCGGGGGGTCGTGATGTTCAACCAAGAGCTGAGTGAAGCTGTGTGAACCACTGAGTAGCTGCAGGTGTGACAGAAAGCCAAGTCCAGCGTCTGCAGCCCTCAGAGATGGGAGTGACTGGCCTTCCGAGGTGGAGGCTGGTCGAGGGATGTGTGGTCTCAGAGCACAGCAGTCGGGTGACCGCACGTGTCCGTGTCAGTTTGAGAGAGTTCAGCAACGATTCTTCCCCAACGTGCATAGGAATCGAGTCAGACACCCCCCGACCCCAGCAAATACTCTGCAGAGACAGGAAGGGGGGGTCTGGGGGCGGGGGGTCGTGATGTTCAAGGCGGTGGAAAAGGCGAAGCGGTGAGTGAGTGAGTTTGGGGCTGGTGAGGACGGGTGACTCAGGGGTCTTGTGGAGGCGGGGACGGTTCCTGCTCTGTTCTTGTCAGTGAACCATAAGGGAATGGAAATTTTGGCCAGTGTTAGGACTCGTTATTCACCCTGGCTTTCTAATAACCCTTTGATGTCTGCAGATCACTCCTGGCCAGAATTCCTTTTTTAAAGTGCCCAAGAAGTAGCCACATAGTGTGCTGTGTTTTGCTGTACGGAGAAAACAGGATTAGTGGTATTGGGGGCGGGAGAATATTCCACTCCTGTTCTGAGGAGGCGGAGGAGAGGAAAGCAGGCAAAACCCGGCTCCCCAGAGATGTCCCTTTAAGTCAGTGGCTCTCAGCCCGGGGTGGTTTCTGTCCCCCAGGGGACACTTGGCAATATCTGGGGACACTTCTGGTTGTTAAACCTGGGGCGGGGAGGGTGCTACTGGCATCTAGCGGGTGGAGGCCAGGGATGCAGCTGAACGTCCCACAGTGCACACGCTTGCCTCCACAGCACAGGAGCATCCAGCCCCAGGGGGCCACAGGGTGGAGGTTGAGAAACCCCGATTTAGATAGTAGTTGAAAAATATTTATTGACCTTTCTTTTGGCTGATTCCAGGCACCATGATGACGAGCTCTGCTGGGTCTAGAGCTTTTCCCCCCCTTCTCTGACGTATATCCGACTATGGTGGTGCGGAGCGCTGTTGTCACTGCCCTGCTTGTTCAGACGGTCACACCCCACGCTGTTCGGTCTTGTGACAGCTCGGCTTTCCACGAGGGTCCATTCGGCAAGCGACCGCACGGCCAGAGTCGTGCAGTGCCTGGGGCTCACGGCGCACGGCCTGTGTCCCTCACCTGCCGTCAGCTGAGGAGAGGAGAGCGTGTCGGTGCCGTCAGCATGAGCTCGCGTTTGCAGGGGGCACGAAAGCAGCAGCCAGGGTGGCTGAGGGAGGACGGGAGGAGCAGGCATTGGGGGTTGGTGTGTGTGTTTTGTTTTGTTGATTGTTGGTTTTAAATAGAAAAGATTACAGTTTTGGACACTAAACTGTGCACACTTATTTTGGAACTTCACAACTGAGGTGCTGTGAGTTTTTTTTTTTTTTTTTAATTTATTTTTGGCTGTGTTGGGTCTTCGTTTCTGGGCGAGGGCTTTCTCTAGTTGCGGCAAGCGGGGGCCACTCTTCATCGCGGTGCGCGGGCCTCTCACTATCGCGGCCTCTCTTGTTGCGGAGCACAGGCTCCAGACGCGCAGGCTCGGTAGTTGTGGCTCACGGGCCTAGTTGCTCCGCGGCACATGGGATCTTCCCAGACCAGGGCTCGAACCCGTGTCCCCTGCATTGGCAGGCAGATTCTCAACCACTGCGCCACCAGGGAAGCCCAGTAATTCTTATTTAGTAGAAAGTTACTTAGTTTTTAACCCCAGTTAGCTTGTTCTTTACTTTGCTCTCCATAGCAGAGTCCTGTCATAATTGCCATTTTCGGACCTGTAGCATCATTTCAATTTTTAATATCCATTAATTTTTAGAATAAAATGGGAATTTTTATATTTATATATAAAGCTGTGTTTCTTTCGTAAAGAAAACTAGCCAGTGTTCTGTAAATATTGAAGAAAGGATAGCATAAGTGGCATTCCCCAGGCTCTCAGACAGTGGAACCTCTCTACTGTGGAACAGCCCAAGTGGCCAGTGTTCTGTGGAACGTACTTTGGGGATATGCTGTCCTAAGCAAAGGGGATGTGATAGCAGTGTGTGCATTGTAGTGTCTGCATTGGGTTTTAGCTAAGCGGTGGTCTTCTGGGATCCTGGAGAGAGGAGCACTCCGGGGGCTTCCTAAATTAATCTGTTGCTGTGGGAATCTCTTCCTAGCTCAGGACCACGCTGTCTGTCCAGAGGACACAGTGACCCATCTGCCCGACTTACTGTAACCGCAGCTGCTGAATGGTGCTTCTGCCCCAAATTAGGGCCTTTGTTTGGTTGTTTTCAGAGCTGGGCAAAGATAAGCTCTATTTGTTTGCTCAGCCTTGATAGGAGACCCATCAGTACCTTTAGCCACTAAACCATTCTGCGTCCTTCTCCTAAACGTTACTTGTGCTTCTTCATTTTTTTCCTCTGCATCTTTTGCTACAAATATTTTATGAGTCAAAAAGAAGGCTTAAGGAGACTAGGTTTAAGGAGAACAAAATTTATTTTTAATATCAAAAGGTAGTAGGCATTTTTTGTATGAAATATTTTAATATACACAGAAGTGGTTATTAAAAAGTAAGCTGAAGACAGTTTGGCTTATAGTAAAAGGGAAAGAGTGGCATTCATCTGACAGTTTTTTCAAGTGCCAGCTGTGTGTCAGACACTCATCTGGGCACTGGGGGGCGTCAGCCAGCAGAGCAGACCTAGTGGTGACGGTGGCTGTGTGGCCTCAGCATCAGCTCTGTTCTCCTGTGCTGAGTTTTTGCTCAAAGACTCTCAGGTATTTTCGCAACATTTGCATCCCTTTTCCCTACCATAGCTGAGAGCTGAAACGCACAGAGGTTTCACTTCTGTGCGAGTGAAATCCCTTTGTGGGAGTTTGCCTCCGCTGTTGTATTGATAGATGCTATCACCCGGCCCGCAAGCTTTGTGTTCGCAGTCGGCGGGAAGGTGCCCCGTCAGCTGCAGGTGCGCCCCGAGCGGAGAAGGGCCAGGCCTCGGTCAGCGTCGGCGGAAAAACAAGCCCACACCCACTGATGATGCTGCTTCTCTTAGAGGACGGCCGTGAAGTCGCTGACGTCGTGTCATGGGAGACCTGGATAAAGATAAAGAGACGAATAAATGCTGGTCGTCCGCAGATGGGCTTCCTGGAGTGGGAGCCGGTGTATGGAGGTGCTGTGGGCAGAGTGATGGGAACTCGGCTCCAGACCTTCTGGAATGTGCCGTGCGGCAGGAGGCCCAGGGGAATGTTGTCCCCAGTGTTTCTAAAATCCGGTGTCACTGGGCACATTTTTGGCTGTGGTCAGGGCGGGGGTGTCTTTATCATTACTTAGGTCTTCAATCAGTCACATTAGCCTTTCTTTTTTTAAATGACGACTCCTACTTTTATACAGAGTGGCTGATCTGCTCATCCACTTTGGGGCAGTGGAACCCGTAAGCACCATGGCATCCACAGCAAGGCCGGAGGCGGAGACGGATCTCTGCCACAGTGTGACACAACGGGTCAGATGCTGCCTCTTGGCCAAGAAGCCGCACCCCTCGGTGACATGTTTGTTTTAGCAAATTCAGTTTCAGTGACAGCCAGCAGGTGGACAAACACAGAAGGGCGAGAGATGGCAGCATCTCAAAATGAGGAGGACGATGGTGCTTCCCGGCCAGGGGGAGTGAGCAGCGCCCGTGAGAGCCCGCGGGATGCGCCCTGATTCTATGCTCTCCCGCCCACAGGACGGACGCGCTGCTCCTGAAGCTGTCCCTGGTGGTCGGCAGGGAGGTCTTCTACGCCGCCCTCTGGGGGAGCGTCCTGGCGAGCCCGTCCATCCGCCTGCCCGCCTCGCTCTTTGTGGTGGGCCACATCAGCCGGGGCTCGCCCGGCAGAGAGCAGAAGTACATGCTGGGGACCGACTACCAGCTCACGGTGGGTGCCGGGGTGCCGGGCTCCCGGCGGGGTGGCTCCCCGGCACCAGGGCCATGGGGGGGGGGAGGGGGAGGGGGAGGGGAGGGGGCAGGGCAGCGGGAAGCAGAGGCGCTCTGAGGTTGGGCAGGCGAGGAGGCAGCATCACTGCGAAAGCCACAATGGCGGCGTTGGCTTCTAACACGTGCGTCACGTTTGTGTATTCACGCGAGGAGGGCCCTCCGGGAGGCCCCGCAGCTTCCACGTTACGGGTGGCCGTCGACGGCGCTCCGCGGAGCCTGGCTGGGGTCTGCTGTTGAGCCACAGCCTCGTTTTCTTCCCCTGCCCCGTCACACCGCCCACTGCCCGCCCAGTAGGCTCGCTCCAGCTCCTGCCGTCATCCCCGCCGCCCTCCTCTCCTCTGGCTGCTCTCACACCTCGGTTGTCCGTGCCCAGGCCCTTCTTCCCTGGCAGCGACCTGCCTTCTCATGACCTTGAAGAATGGGAACTTCCCAGATCTTTCTCCCTTTTCCTCAAAGTTACCATTTGTTTAACGGCCTGCAGTCTGTCGCCACCTAGTGGTGGACCCAGGCTTTGAAGTTAAAAAGTTCAAAACTAAATCCATCATTAACAAAGTTGCACCGATTACTTACCCCTCTGAGTCCATTCCTCTTTGCGAAGTGGGAATAATGGAGCTTCCTCACGGGGCTCTCTGAGGAAAAGAGTGATGAAAAGGACCTCTGCTGAGGGCAGAGGAGACCCTCAATAGTCACGTTCCCTTATTCCCTGCCCTGTCAGTACCACTTTGTTTCTTTCTCCGTTTTCACTGCCCTGCCTCAGCTTCTTGGGTCTCGTTCCTGGACCATCATGTAATTTTCTAACCGGTTTCTCCCCATCCCTTCCTCTCCCCATCCAGTCCTTTTTTGGTTGCTAAGAGATTCACTTTGCTAAAACATAGCTTTGCTCAGATCTGTACTGTGCTTGAAAAATACCTGTTTGCTGCAGATAAAATCCATCCTTAGGAGTATTCTAACAGTCTGCAGCCAGCTCACCAGATGCTTCACTCTCCACTTCAGGCCCATTACACTCCCGGAGCTGGCTGCCTGGCCTGGCCTGGCATGTCTGTGATGCTGTCTTTGCTCCAGCCAGCCCGTCGTCCTGCACTCACTGCCTGTGCCTCTTCTCCCCCACCTCAGCGTGTCTCCTGCGTGTATTACGAAAAACTCAGCTTACCCCCAAAGCTTCACTGTTCTCCCCAGCTGAAAGATCTCTCCCTCTCCTCTTCCCAGTTCTCATAGCTTTTTGTTACCATTTGTCTTATGGCTCTTTTCTATTATGCAGCTGTATTACATCTATCTATGCTCAGAAAAGACACTCAAAATGTCTACTTAATTGGTTTGGAATCCATTTGACTGACACTCTTCGGAGTTTTAGTGTAGCTAAAAGTTCCTATTGGAACCTAAATGTATTCGTTTCTGGGATTATAGAATTTGAGGTCTTAGAATCTGACGATCTGGTCCAAAGCCCTCCGTCTCTGAGATGGAACAGTGAGGGCTGCGGCTGAAGGTCTTCCCGATGTCACACAGCCCCCTAGTGTCTGGAGCTAGAATCAAGTTTCCCATATTTATATCTTATTATTCTGTTCCACACGATATAACACGGTGGTTTCAAGATTCCCAGGAAAAGTTATTTTCATTTTTATGACTATAAAGAGTAGCCTGCAAATGATGTCCAATGTCTTGGGCATGAAATGTTCGTGGCTTTTTGTCTTTTGTAGGTAAAGTCCTTATGTGCATCCCTGTTGGACTCAAACGTGCTGGTGCAAAGAAATAATCTGGAGATTGTCCTGTTCTTCTTCCCATTTTATACCTGTCTGGTAAGCCGTTTGTGCTCTTCGAGGGGAGTCGCTGGTCTTTCCTGAGGCCGTGGGGTAGACGGGAGAGGTCCGAGCCCTCTCGTCCGAAGGGGAGGGCAGCCGCTCAGTGACCACTATTCGCTTTCAGCCATTCAGGGTCCTCGGTCATTTCTGTGAGAGTGGTGTTTCCATAGCGAAAATTGAATAGCCTCTTTCCCTGGGCAGCGTGTGCAAAACCAGCCCCTTTTGAGAACCGCTTCTTTAAGATAAAGCTTTGTAGACTGGTAAGGAGGGGCCACATGTCAGAAAGCCGGCGATTTACTATGTCATCTCCTTGCAGTATAGTTTTCTCTTTCCTCCTCATAGGATTCCAATGAGAGAGCCATCCCCCTGCTCCGATCCGACATGGTGCGCGTCCTCTCGGCCGCCACCCAGACCCTCCTGAGAAGAGATATGTCTCTGAACAGAAGGCTTTACGCGTGGTTACTAGGTACTGAGTAATACGTGGGAGTTGAAAAGTCAGAGTTAAGGCGAAACCTTTGAGTGCTGATTTTTGGAATAAAGTCGCAATCTCGTTGATACATTTCTGAATCACAAAGTGTGGAAAGATAACACGGTGACTGAATTGGCACTGGTCAGCTGAGTTCTGCTGCCTACCCCGCAGCTTTGGTTATTTTACAGCTGTTACATAAAAAAACGGAAGTAATGGAATTTTTAAAATGTTAACCGAATTCCATTTTAAGAAGCTTGAAAGACCACAAAATGTGGGAAGGAACTGAGGGTGTCATGGTTTCGTAGCTGCTTATTGCGGTCAGATTATACTTAACTCGCTAACGCTGGGTCGTCTCTGCTGAGTACACGATTGAATTCACTTAAAATCATAATAGAACTAAAAACAGTGCCATTGAGAAGGTTCACATGATACTGAAGCTTCCTTATTAAAGCCTTATTCAGGTAGGAAGAAGTTTCATGGGATAAGACTGTGTGTGAGAAAACCCAGAAACGTGGAATATATGTAAAAGAAGGTTTTGTCTGGATGGGAACGTTTGTGGCATTGACACGTTTGGGGAGATATTTGGATGACTTTGGAAGAGCATGAGATCCCGGTTCATGTTTCTGTGAGCATGTGTTCTTGTGGACAGACTGCAGACCTGTAGGAAAAGAGCCGTTGACCGTTGGTTGGATGGAAGGCTTCATGGGGACAAGTCCAGGAAATCACAGGGCCTAAAATTCCCAAGTCCATGTACCTAAGTGAAGGTGGTTTACAGAGCCATTGTGAAAAAACTCCGTACTTTTTTTTTTAGAAAGACTTTATTTTTTTAGAGCAGTTTTAGGGTCACAGCAAAACTAAGAGGAAGGTCCAGAGAGGTCCCACCTCCCCCCTCCTCCCCGCCAAGCACGGCCTACCCTATCACCGCATCACCCACTGGAGTGACACGTTTATTACAGTCGAGGAACCTACACTGATACCTTATCGTCACCCACAGTTGGCTGTTTACACAAAGGTTCACACTTGGTGCTGTGCATTCTGTGGGTTTAGACAAAGGTATAATGACATGCATCTACCGTTATAGTGTCACACAGAGTATTTTCCTGCCCTAAAAATCCTCTGCTTCTCAGCTTTTTTTTTTTCAACCCTCATAGATCTTCTCATACCAATGTCAGAAAGTCCTCTTAACCTTTTCTTCCCCTAGTTGTAAAACTTCCAGAAGTCATAGCACAGAAGCTTATGAAGGATTTCCAGAAGGATATTTACAGGCTCTTTGAGCATTTTTGTTAAAAGAATGATTTTGTTAAATGCACGGCTGCCTTTCAGTGGGGCTAGGCACACTGTATGTAGACAGGACCCTGGACCCAAGTTCAGTACCGGCTCCGACTTGCTTAGCCACGACCCCAGGAGTCCAGACTCTCTGCTTAGAAAGATGCTGTTCCTTGCCCTGAGGACCTTAGAGACTTACCAAGGCTCAAAATGAGGGCATATAGTTGAGAATACCTTGATTTTTACATAGTGCCATACAAATAAATACTGGTTTTTAAAAATGATACTCATTCCATCAGATCCTGGTAATCATACTTGTCGAAGATAATCAGGATGAATTCTTGGGGTAAACTAAATTGATGCCCGTTGAGATGGAATTCTGCCTGTCTGATCCCTGGCCCACCACTGTCAGAAGAAAATAGGTCTCGGTTTTGCTGGATCTGATTTTGGTTTTCTGTTGGAGGAATTCTATTTTTTAAAATGTCAGAGCATGAGACCTTTGCACAATAAGATGTACTTTAAATGTATAGATTTCTTTACAGCTCATGGTGCTTGTTCTTTTATAGGTTCAGATATTAAAGGAAATACCATTGTGCCGGAATCGGAAATCTCAAAGTCTTACGAAGACCAGTCCTCGTATTTTTTTGAGAAATATTCCAAGGATCTTTTAGTTGAGGTAAAGGAGCATTTCTGGAAAGTAGATCCCAATTAGGGCATTCCTGACCATGGTTCTTCAGTGGAGTTCCTTGTGGGACCTCAGAAGTAGGCAGGGGGCCTGTTCCTTAGTACACAGTTGGGAAAATCTCATGTATGGTTGTCCCTTGGAATCTGCAGGAGATTGATTCCAGCACCCCCCTACCCCCCCCACCCCCCCCCCATGGATACCAAAATCAACAGATGCTCAAGTCCCTCATATTTATAACTTGGCCTAGTATTTGCATATAACCTATGCTCATCCTCATACCTTAACCCGTCTCTCGATTACTTATGATACCACCTCTAGATTACTTACGATGTAAATGCTGTGTAAATAGTTGTAGAATACAGCGTAAATGCTATATAAGTAGTTGCCAAAGCGCGACAAATTCAAGTTTTGCTTTTGGGAACTTTCTGGAATTTTTTTTCCCAAATATTTTCAATCTGCAAGACCCATGATATGGAGGGCCGACTGTAGTCACCTCGTGCTGCATGACTGCTTTTACTTCTATCCCAGAGCATTTAACAGCTAGAACAACCAATAAAGTCATACTGTACTTTATATAATACCCTAATATGTGGCTTTAAAAAAAAAATAGGGTCTGGCTGAGATACTGCACCAGAAGTTCCCTGATGCTGACGTGGAGGAACGCCACCACACGTACCTGAAGCCTTTCCGCATCCTTCTCAGTCTGCTTGACAAGCCAGAAATAGGTAACATTAGATGAGCTTTACCATCACACACCATTAAAACTCCGGTGAGATACAATCAACGTGTTATTTAGAATACAGTTTAATCTTTGGAAGTTCAGAATCTTGAAGTAGTTTAGTCATGCTGTGTGCTTCAGTTTTCATTATCTGGGCATCACTTAAAAGTTTTGCACAATTACTTGGACGTTTTTGTGAAGAAATTATAATACCTTTGAGCTGTCGTGCTCATCTGCACGCGTGCCTGCAGGGCACGTACGGTACTGACCTTGTGAGAACGTTTCTTCAATCAAATCATTTCTTCAACTGAGCCTTGATTGTATTCTCAAGCAAATAGGGGACGCTCCTCCATCTTTTTGCCTTGTGACCCTGGGCAAGCCCCTTCTGCTGTTTGGGCCTCAGTGTTTTCCTCTGTCAAATGAGGGGGTTTGAACTAGACTCTGGTTCCAAAAGGGTTGCCCCTTATATACCGTGGTCCTCTGGGCACCCGTTGAGGAAAGTGACCTTCTCTCCCTTCCTTTAAAAAAAAAGAAACTGCCCCGGTATCCATTCACTGTAAGATCTCAACATCTCATCTCTTGAACACGGTAACAGGGAAGGAAACCCCCTTCTCCGTGGGATTCATCCCTGATAGCATCATCTGAGTGCTCAGGACGTGCCCACCGTCCAGGCGCCATTTGCAGAGAACGAGAGCTGAGGGCGTTCGTTAAGTTCCTCCGCCCTCTGGCCTCAGGATGGGGACCCTTTGTTTATGCATTCGGAGACGGGCGTGGGGCATCTGTGCAGCAGGGAAGGTGCTAGGCTCTAGGTGTACAAAGGGAAACAAGGGCTTCTGGTCAAGGGAGACAGAAGGGAGACTGAGGTTCTGGTGTGTTTTCACTGTTGTTAATAATAATGGTGACATTTTTTTGAGCAGTTATTTTGTGCATCGTTAATACGCATCTCCATGCATACTTCTGTACCTCCAACAACCCTGGGGGGTAGATTTTCTTACTATACACATTCTACAGAGGGAGATGCTAAGGTTGAGCAAGGCTAAGTCATTTGCCAGGGGCTACCCAGGAACTGGGACTCAAACTCTGGAGTCTGTTTGACTCCAGAGCCTGAGCCCTCTTTGTCAGGACTCTGCTGCTTACTTGATGGCACTTGGACGGCCCATCCCCGAGATGTTACTCATGTAACACCAATGAACTTGGGTACCATGACAGGTGCAGCTCTGGCTGCTCCTGACCAAAGTCAAAGCACGAAGCTTTTGTGCCTCCAAGCTCCGCCCTTGGAGATGGGTGTTTTACGTCAAGGCTTTGACATGAGCCAAGTAAAACGTTGAGCTAGCTTGGGCTCCAGGTTATATTTTCTGGAGGGAGGTGAATGGCAGGCTTCTGCCCCATCCCAGCAAATTCGTCCTATCTGATAATTTAGTTTTCCAAGGAAAGACACACTGGAAGGGCAAAGGAGTGGATTGGTAATGTAGAGTAGAAGGCATAGGAGGGTCATAGGTCAGTCTCATCTGTGCTTTGGCTACCAAGCTTTAGCCACTTCCTCATTTCTTCTCCTTGAATCTTGACCACAAGCTTTCCTTCACTAGTAAAAAGCATTTGGCAGTCTTATGCTATAGATAAAATGCACCTGGGACTTGTCGTGAAAAAGAGACCTTTTGTCTTTGGAAGCATAAGAGATTAGATTATTTGCTGATTCCTTGTTTGACAGAGCTTTTGTTTTCTCTGAATCATCCTGTGTTCACTCCTCTGAATACATGAGTGGGAAGTCACACCCTCCCATCAGGCCTGCTGGTTGATGTTTGTGGAGCAGAAATGTCCAGCCACCTTCCAACTGCCTATCTGGCAGGGTCCAGTTCTTTTGTGCCATCTGAGGCTTTTCTGGGTTGGTGTTATTTCTTTTGTGTCGTTCTAGCTCATCAGTAAAAGAATTCAGAATAGGAAGTTGCCCTACTCTGTTGGTGCTTCTGTGGAGTGACGGCCTCTGGCCAGGCAGTTTCTGCACACTTAAAACATTTAGCCCACTCCCTGCCTCCTTTGAGAATCCTCCTGGAGCAAGTTATTCAGCATCTGGGCCTCGGTCCTCTTGTCCCCTTGTAATCAGGACAGCCCACCTGATTACATACCTGGTTCTGTGGCTATTGTGAGGATTAAATAAGTTAATAGCTATAGAATGCTTAGAACAGTGGCCAGCACACAGTAAGCTCTACAAAAATGTTGGCTGTTTTCACAGATGTTATTCCCCCAGCTAAAGGTGTCATTGTCACAACTAAAGTTTCTATACATTTAAGACTATAAAATTATCTATATGTTAGATAGAGTTACTCTCAATACGCTTTATACGTTTGTCATTGGTTTACAATGGATTTTTTAAAAAACATTTTGATTATTAATTTATTTATCTGGACATTTTCTTTTCAATTGCAGGGCCTCAAGTTGTTGGGAATTTGTTTCTCGAAGTCATCCGGGCCTTTTATTCTTACTGCAGAGATGCTCTCGGCTCTGATCTTAAACTTAGCTACACTCAGAGTGGAAATTCGCTGATAAGGTACTGGTGTGGCTTCCAACTTCACTCTTCCTCCCTCCCTAATGCCATGATTTTTTTTCTCTGTTTACCATAAATTGTGAAGTGCTCAAGAAAGTAGGGATGCAGAGGGTCAGGTCATGCCTTAAAATAACCTGTGCTCTTAAATCAATCAATATGAATCGACTCTTCCCTATTGAATACTGTGATGATTAAAAGGAGTTTGATCTTGTCTCTGCCCCACACTGGGAAGTACAAACCGTATTTACTGATCAAGTGTGAAAAGTTGCTCAACAAAGGCAACTGGGTCTGGTGTACAAGTGGTGAGTGACAGGGAGGAGGGCCAGCGGGAGGTCAGGTCAGGAAGTGGGGCAAGTGGGTGTGAGTCTTCAGGAGGCCGGTCAGAAGGGGGGTAGCAGGGAGCAAGGCGAGGGTACCCCAGGGGCATGAAGGCGCTCTAGGGCCCTGGAGGCAGGGTGAGTGGGGTTTGGGAGACAGCGGACGTGGCGATAACTTAAAGTGTGTAGTTAGCCATCAGCCCTGTGTTTTGTTCTGTCTTTGTACTTTTTAAGGTAGTATAGCCTCCTCCTTTTTACTTTACTCTTAATATAATTTCCTTCTCCCTGACTCGGCATTGGGTATGTTAAAAATTTAAATCGATTAGAAGATTTTTCTGGTTTATTAATTGTGAGCGTACCAAGAGTCTTTAGTGTTTGTTTTTTTCTCGCAGAGTGAGAGTAGTTTATTGTTTTCCTGAATATGAAGGTAATACATGTTCATGGTAGAGTATACCAATATTGGAAGGCATCAAGGAAAAAGATATTATCCATAATCTCACCGCCCTTCAGAGAAAAACATAAAACATTTGTATTTCTTTCTAGACTTTCAGTGCGTAAGTACACAGGTGCCTATCATTTATTTTTAAGGTGGAGTTACAGTACCTGTTCAGTTGCCTGTTTTTTTTTTTTTAAGGCAAGTTGTGAATGGCTGTACACTCTTCTCTGTGGAGGATAGTGGTTGCCTTTAAGTCCTCAGTAAGGAGTTATACTTATTAAGAAATCCTGACTGATTGACCGATCTCTTATTGATTGACTTTTGGGCGGTTTCCACTTTTTCAGTATTTTAACATTGATCTCGGAGAGGCAGCAGCAGCAGTGAGTGGTGGCTTGAAGCAAGATCTTAGTTCCCTGCTCAGGAATTGAACCTGGGCAGCCTGGATGAAAACCAGGAATCCTAGCCACTAGACCAGCAAGGGCAAGAGACTAGACGCAAATTTTCCCTGGCTCTTGCCTCCGTTTGAAAGCAAGACTGTTTCAAGGAGGCAAAAACTGTAAAAGCAGGTGCAAAGTTTATTATTAGAGGCACAGCACAAGTGGGAGAGCACGCAGAGAAACCGTTTATTTGAGTTTCTTTTTCCACGCCTGACCTGCCCTAGGACCCTCCCCGATACATGTGTGCAGCTTTTTTTCCAGGACGGATTCCAGCCCAGAGGCCCATGGCGGGGGCCTTGGCATCACCTATTGTGGGGTGGCGCCCCCTCCTTTTTGACCCCCAGGGAGCCTTTCTGCGCACACGCCATGTCTCCCTTGCCCCAAGGATGGGAAATATGTGACCTCTCCATCTTTTACTCAGACAGGGTTTAGCCCCTCTCTGTTCCTGCCATGACTGTTATCTTAAAGTGTCCTCAGGAGACAAAGCCTGGCTATTTATTCTGTTTCTGTTGTTATTTCTCTTTCGAAGTGCAAACAGGAGGCTGGATGTAAATGCCTAACCTGGAGCCCATCTATCTCCTGTCTCAGGAAATGCAAACAGGAGGCTAGTTGTAAGTGTCCGGCCTGAAGCCCACCTTTTTCCTGCCCCAAGAGATGTAAACAGGAGGCCAGTTGTAAATGCCTAGCCTGGAGCCCATCTATCTCCTGCCTCAAAATGACATTGTCATGATATCCTTATGCCTACATCTTTTTTTTTTTTTTTTTTTTCCTGGCCAAGCTGTGCAGCATGAGGGATCTTGGTTTCCCGACCAGGGATTGAACCCATGCCCCCTGTATTGGAAGCGCAGTGTCTTAACACTGGACCACCAAGGAAGTCCCCCTTTGCCTACATTTTTGTGTACCTCTACAAGGATTTCTGTAGGATAAATCCCTAGAATAAATTTCCTGAGTCATAGAAGATATGCATTTAAATGTTAGCCGAATTTCCCTCCTAAATGACTGTACTGTGTTATTCCACCAATAGAGTATGTAATTACCTATGGTTGGACTGAAGCTGGTTTTCCACATAACATTCTTTTTTACAATAGCTCTTTTTTCTTTATTTTTATTTATGTATTTATTTATTTGTTTTTGGCTGTGTTGGGTCTTCGTTGGTGCCGCGGGCTTTCTCTAGTTGCTGCGAGCAAGGGCTACTCTTGCGTTGCAGTGCGTGGGCTTCTCATTGTGGTGGCTTCTCTTGTTGTGGAGCATGGGCTCCAGGCGCACGGGCTTCAGTAGCTGTGGCTCGTGGGCTCTAGAGCGCAGGCTCAGTAGTTGTGGCACACGGGCTCAGTAGTTGTGGCTTGTAGGCTCTAGAGCGCAGGCTCAGTAGTTGTGGCGCATGGGCTTAGTTGCTCTGCGACACGTGGGATCTTCCCAGACCAGGGCTTGAACCCGTGTCCCCTGCATTGGCAGGCGGATTCTTAACCACTGCGCCACCAGGGAAGTCCTACAATAGCTCTTAAGCTTACTTCTGAGGGAATGGATCAGTATAAATACCGTTTAGAATGGCACGATGCATTCTCTTCCCTATATAAGAACAGTAATACTTCTTATCTATGACCGAGTTTGTCAGTCTCTCTAGAAATAAGTTGTAAATGGTACAATGAATTCGTTTTTCAGACATGGCATTCCCGTAATACAGGTTTTTTCATAGATATATTTATAAATATCCCTCTTCCTTTACAGTACAATAAAAGAAAACAGAAATGCCTCTGAGATTGTTAAAACAGTGAATTTGCTCGTCACATCCCTAAGCACAGACTTCCTCTGGGATTACATGGCAAGGTGTTTTGAGGACTGTTTTAGGTAAGCCTCCAGTTCAGGGGTTATGAACATGTGGGAGGGAACTGAGGGTGTCATGGTTTCGTAGCTGCTTATTGTGGTCAGATTATACTTAACTCACTAACGCTGGGTCGTCTCTGCTGAGTACACGATTGAATTCACTTAAAATCATAATAGAACTAAAAACAGTGCCATTGAGAAGGTTCACATGATACTGAAGCTTCCTTATTAAAGTCGAACTTCAGAAACTCGTCTGTGCATTTTCTGGTTAGGTCGATCTAATCGGCTTTCTTTGCATGGTGCCCTTGGAGCCCTAATCTATTCAAGAAGCTTAGTTTTGTGGTCCTGGGACTGGAAAGAGTGTTTTTGAAATCATCAGTCATCTTAAATTCTTATTGAAATTAGTGTGTAACTGTTCAGATGAAAGCATTCATGTTCTAAGCTACTGTAATCAGCTTTCCTGTCACTTTCAATCTGGTGAATTGCACCACCTCCAAATTGCTGGCAGTGGCGTGCTCAGGACAGCAAACTTTCATTTGGAGTCCTTTCCCGTGTGATTTGCGCTGTTAAGGAGGACTGATGTAATCTCTCAAACCCCATTTTGTCCTGTGAGTCATGCTGTGAAACTTCGTTCTTATCACGTCCTTTGGAATGCTCTGTGTTCTCACAGTGTCTTCTGTACCTGCAACTGTGATCAAAGCATAACTTATTAACGTTTGCCGCGGGCCATCCCCTGGACACCCCCAGGAGAAGCAGGCCCATCCATCATATAAGAAAGCCGGAGCTCAGAGATGTGAAGTACCTTGTGTGACGTTGCACAGCAGATCAGCAGCTGAGATTAGAACCAGGCATGCCCGACGTCCCAGCTGCTCCTGCCATGCCCTTTGCCTCCTCTGGTGCCAGGCCCCAGCAGGCGTTCAAACCTGTGATGAGTAAATTAATTGTAATCGGATCCACGGCGGGCAGCAAGGCCATGTTACACTGAGGCTAGAGTGTATTTTGGTCAGCTTAGTTCCATTTCAGAGTTACGAGGAGTGCTTTCTTTAAAAAAAAAAAAAATTAACTATGAAACATTCCAATGTAAGAAAGGATGGGAAATGACGTCAGACACACATGTACCCATTGCTGAAATTATAGACCACACTTGATCATTGTTTTTCACATCTTTTTTTTTAAAGGAATAAAATGTTGCTACCCAGATAGAGCTGACTCCCCACCTTCCCAGCACTTTTCCCTCCTTTCATCCCAGCTTTCATCTCTGTCCTGAAATTCATGTCTGTCCTGTGATATCTGTGTTTTTATGACATGTGTATCCAGAAACGATATAGCCTGTTTTGTCTGTTCAAATTTTATATAAATACTATCAAGTTGTATGTAACTTTTTGCAGTGTGTTGTTTTGGGGGGGTGGGGTGGTCCACAGCCCTTTGGAGATTTATGTACACCTAGTTCATTCATCTTGGGTATAGTAGTCCAGTGTGTGAATAAACCAGTTTCAGTCTTTTCATTGTTGCAAATAGTACTCTGATAACCGTGTTGGTCCTGTCTCTTTACACACAGATGCATGGGTCTCTTTAGAGCAGGCACCCAGAAGCAGAATCTCCCAGATGTAGTGGATACAGTTCTTCAGTCCCTTACCAAGATAAATGCCAAGATAACTAAGCGATAATTTGCAATGAAGAAAATTAACTCAGGTTGAATTGTACTGTGATAGCTAGATGAATCCAAAATTACTGTTTTGGGAACCAGTATATTGACTTTTTAACTTATGTATCCAGTTGCCTACTTATTGAAAAGGAAGTGTTGAGCTTGAGAATAAGATAAGCCCAGTGGAGTTACACTTCTCTGTGGGAGCTGAGAAATTCTAAGCAGCTCGTGGGGATGAGCTCCTGGTGACATGGAGGGAGCTGTCTCTGGTTGCTCTGACAGCAAGTTGAACAGCTGTCCTGCATTCTGTCACCAGGCTCTTTCCCTGGGAACATGCCTTTGGTTTGGGGCTGGGGGCCTGGAATTGTTGCTGTTGATAGCTCCAGATCTGCTGGGTAGGGAATCCCACGTGGGCATGGACCACCCTCACCTGATCTGATGAAGTTCAAGTCAGAGTGAACCTGTTTTGGAGACAAGCAGATTCAAGACTTATTGACACTTCTCTGTGTTAGATAGTTTTTGGCACCAAAGCTTAATTATTAGAACTGCAGAAGCTGTCTTTCATTGTGGTTGAAATAGAATAAGCAACTCTATTGGAAATCACAGGAAACGCTTGAAATTATTATAAGAGAGTTGTTTTTCTTTCCTGTGACTCACGCAGACCCGCAAAGCAGAGTCACGCTGTCGGGAGAAGCGTCGGCCCTCCCCCAACAGTCTCGGAGCTCTGCACCCTCCTCGTGTTCCTTCTGGACGTGATCCCCCTGGTAGGTCCTCTGCTCTAAGGAGATGGCCCAGTGCTGGCTGTTATTTACATTCTGATTAGTGTTGTTGGCCTTTTTATGAACCTAAACTTACTGAAGAAGTAGTTTTACATAAATACATAGCACTGTGTTAATGTTTGTTTCAGCATGGAAGATATAGCTGGACGTTGTATCTTTTAGGTCCTTTTAATATAAGGGGTTATACCTTTTGAGCCAGTTGTAAGTGGGCTGAGCTGAAGTTATGGAAACCAGATGATGAGCTGAGTGTCATCCATACTAAATAACAACAGTTATTTAGGAGTGAGAGTTAATGTATGTCCTTTTTAAAATTATTTATTTATTTATTTATTTATTTATTTGGCCACGTTGCGCGGCATGCGGGATCTTAGTTCCCCTGCCAGGGATGGAACCTGTGCCCCCTGCAGTGGAAGCGCAGAGTCTTAACCACTGGCTTGCCAGGGAAGTCCCAGAGAGTAAATGCATTTCTTAGTTAAAGTCACGCCCTTGGCTAATTTTCTCAAAGGAAATTGATTTCTTTAATATAGAAATAAATGTGGCTATTATTTTCTGCTAGAAAGAAGAAAGCCACCTGAAAGGAGAGGAAGAACGTCCATTGATTTATTTAAATAGATCAAAAAGAAATATTATTTTGTGTTCTGATTTGGGCATTAATGTGAAACAAACTTACGCTGTAAAAAAAATTTGAATTTTCTACTGGTTACACATTAAACCCGTGTCTCTGTTTCACAGGAACTTTACTCCGAGGTGCAAACCCAGTACCTCCCTCAGGTGCTTGGCTGCCTGGTGCAGCCTCTGGCCAAGGAAATGGAGGCGCTAAGCTTACCTGAACTCACGCACGCCTTGAAGACATGTTTCAAAGTGCTCAGCAAGGTCCAGATGCCGCCTTCCTACCTGGACACAGAGCCTGCAAGTGGAAGCTTGGTAGGTGCTGGGAGGAGCGGAAGTGGTTCTCTGGGCTGAAGGAACCTTGTACCTTCCCGCACAGGGATGAGACTAGAAGATATATCGGTAATATCTAAAACACGCTTCTAAAATCCTCACACACGTCATAAAAGCCTTTAGTGTAGAAGCAACCCCCGGTCGTTTCACCCTCTGCCCTGCTACTTCCTGCTAAAGCCCATCACTAAGCAAACGGTTAGACATAGCTCACCGTCCAGACCTTTCTATGTGTATGTTTGTATACGTGTAATTTTGCTTTTTTTTTTTAATATAAGTGAGAGAGTGGTCCCTGGGGCTGCCGTAACAAAGTGCCACACTGGGTGACAACATAACAGAAAGTTATTGTCTCACAGTTCTGGAGGCCAGATGTCCGAGATTAAGGTGTCAGCAGGGTGGTTCCTTCTGAGGCTGTGAGGGAGAATCCGTTCCATGCATCTTGCCTGTCTTCTGGTGTTTCACTGCCAATCTTTGGTGTTCCTTGGCTTAGAGACGCATCCCCCACCAATCGCAGCCTCCCTCTTCACATGGCATCTTCCCTGTGCGCATATGTGTGTGTCCAAATTTCACCTTTTTATAAGGACACCAGTCATATTGGATTAGGACCCACCCTAATGACCTCACTTACTTGATCATCTGCAAGGACCCTATTTCCAAGTAAGGTCACGTTCACAGATGCTGGAGGTTAGGAGTTCAACATCTTTTTAGGGGACGCAGTTCAACCCGTAACATACATTATTCTCTGATTCACTTTGGTTTTCATCCAAACACTATCTGGAGGACATCTTTCCATATCTGTGTACACAGAGGTATCTTACTCTTTTCTCATTTCTGCATGAGACTCTATGGTATGGCTTTACAATTTCTTCACCTCTTCCCCTATCGAGGTTATTTTGGTTATTTCTAGTTTTTCACTGTTACAGTGCTGCAGTCAGCATCTTCGCACGACCTGTTCTCAGGGCTGCAAGTGTTTCTGAGGGATCAGTTTATAGAAATGGGTTGCCGTCAAACCCATTTCTTACCTTAGAAAGATGCTACCAAATTGTCCTCCAAAAAGACTGTAAGAGTTATGATTCCACAAGCAGTCTGAGGCCCATGGTCTTTGAACTATTTTTATTTTCTACTTTGTTTGTTTAGGGATTTGAAAATTCTGCCCTTGAAATCCATTCGGTGCAATGGCAGACAGGTGTGCAAACAGACTAAAAAAGCGAAGCATTCCTGAAAGACAGCTGTGTGTGTTGGTTAGTGCTGGGGGCAGATGCCTGCCCGATGGGGCTTGAATCTCAGTTTGCAAACTAATTACAGACTGTTGCTTCATTCTCTAAGTTAGTCTCTTTTTTTTCCTTTTTTCCTAGCTGTTACAGCTGTTGGAAAAAAATATCCTAAAAAGGATGTAAGATATAAAGTTTAGGCATGTGTAGTGTACAAATATAAATAACACTGTGTTTCTAAAATTGCATGATACTGTCTCAGTCTTCCCCAAAGAGCACAGTGGGTCAAATGCTGAAGTTTTCAGTTTAATGCCATATGAGCTGAGTAACAGTATGAGAGGGTTGATTCATTAAAGGTTGAAGTGTCATCCTTTTGGAAAAGCTACAGAATATATATACGCATATATATGTGTGTAAAACATGTACGGGGGTAAACACTTTGTTCTAGCTGTCTCCCCTTATTTCGTTCCTTTGTGCCTTTATTTTACACTCAGCCCAATTTCCTCATTCATATTTTTACATCTGCCAGAAGCTGTTTCTAAATAACCCTGTTGGCCCCCGAAGGGCCTAAATAAATAAAGTGGGCTCAAAGCCAGCCCACCCAAAGAGCACGGGGCTTGGTCAGCCGCCTCGCTGGGCCGGCCGCCTTTCTCCTGCCCCCTGCGTGCCCTCTCCATTGCATTATACACGTGTACACAGGGATCCATCCTCTCGGGGTAGAGAACTGTGATTTTGAAAAGCAGGGAGGACGCATTCGTAGCCTGATTCAGTTGATGTTTGAATCCCTTGGTCTTTCGAGATACACGGTACAAACTTCCATTTTTTGCAGAGTCCAGTCAAAGGTGAAAACAGTGAAGTAATTTTAGACACAAACGCAGTGCTTCCTGGTGATGAAGACGCTTCATTTCCTCCACTTAAATCTGAAGACAGTGGCATCGGCCTCAGTGCTTCGTCGCCAGAGCTCTCTGAGCACCTGAGGGTTCCCAGGGTTTCTCCGGACAAAGACGACGTCTGGAAGAAGGGCGGGAGCATGCAGAGGACGTTTCTTTGCCTCCAGGAGCTAATTGCCAACTTTGCCCACAAGAACATCTTTGGAGTACAGCTGATGGCATCCGGAGAAGAAACCAAGTCGGCAGAGCCCGCAGGCCCGAGGGAGGAGGCTGGGATGCGGGGCACGGCGGGCAGCGACTCGGCGAGGAAGAACTCGTGGGAGGTGAAGCCCCTCGGCGGGCCCCAGTTCAGGCAGATGCTCTCGGACCTGTTTACGGTGCGCGGGTCTCCATTTAAGACAAAGAGCTTGGAGACGCCGTCGCCCCTGCCCAGCAGCCCTGGCCGCAAGGAGGAGGAGGAGTGGGCCGTGGACCAGGTGGTCATTGACCCGGGGAGCTCGCGGGAGGGCTGCAGGGAGGCCTTCGCCGCGGCCTGCCACCTGCTGCTGGACTGCGCCACCTTCCCCGTGTACCTGTCCCAGGAGGAGACCGAGCGGCTCTGCGACGCCCTCTTCCAGCTGCCGGGTGAGAGGGCGGCCCGGCTAGAGTCCCGTGGAGGAGCCGTGGGACTCGGGCAGTGGAGGTTTAGAGACGAGCTAAAATCACAGCGGCCGAGAAGGAACTGTGTGCCACGTTTGTTTCCTTCCTGGTTTTGTAGTTAGCGTGTATGGTTTGGATTTGTCTCACCAGATGGGAAATTGATGAGGCTGGGTCTGTATTTTTAAACTAGGGGTGTCTAGCAAAGCCCGTCAAAAGGTCTGGGACTGGGACTTCCCCGGCAGTTCAGTGGTTAAGACTCCGCGCTCCCACTGCAGGGGGCACGGGTTCCATCCCTGGTCGGGGAACCAAGATCCCACATGCCACGGGGCGTCGCCACAAAAAAAGAGAAAAGAGTCTGGCACATTAAAGGTGCTTATGGTAGTCAGTAAATAGACTATTTCTGAGACCTGCTCTTAAAGCTTTACATATTAGTTTGCTAGGGCTGCCATAACAAAGTACCACAAATTAAGTGGCTTAAACAATAGAAATGGATTGTCTCATGGGTCTGGAGGCCAGAAGTCTGAGGTCCACGTGTTGGCAAGGCCATGCTCCCTCTGAAGGTGCTGGGGAAGGATGTGTTCAAGCCTCCTTTAGCCTCTGGTAGTTCCTGGGCTTGTGGCAGCCCAACTCTGATCTTTCCATGGTGTTCTTCCTGTGTATATGTCTGTGTTCAGATTTCCCTTCTATAAGGCACCTGTTATATTGGATTTGGGGCCCACTCTGCTCATTTTAGTTTATTCAATAGTTATTTATTTGGCCATGCCACGCAGCTTGCGGGATCTTGTCTCTTCCCCAACGAGGGATAGAACCTGGGCCCACGGCAGTGAAAGCTCCAAGTCCTAACCACTGGGCCACCAGGGAACTCCCCATGGCCTCATTTTAATTAATTACATCTGCATGACCTATTTCCCAACAGGGTCACATTCTAGGAGGTTAGGACTTCAACGTAAGAATTTTTATGAGGACACAGTTCAACCCATAACAGGCAGCATCTTAGCTCGGGCTGCCATAACAAACTGCCGTAGGCTGGGTGGCTTAAACAAAAGCCATTTATTTTCTCACAGCTCTGGGGCTAGAAGTTTGAGATCAGGGTGCCAGCATAGTCAGTTTCTGGTGAGAGCTCTCCCCTTTGTTTTAGACTGCCACCTTCTCACCGTATGTTCACATCCTGGGTGGGGGGCAGTGGTAGGGGGCTCTCTCTGTTGTCTCTTCTTATAAGGGCACCAGTCCCATCCTGAAGGCTGCACACTCAGGACCTCATCTAGACCTAATCACCTCCCCTAAGCCCCACCTCCAAGTACCATCACATTGGGAGTGGAGGCTTCAACATGTGAATGTTGGGCAGACACAGCTGAGTCCATTGCAGGCAGTGAACACTTGAAAGAGAAAAAGGATGGAGGAAAAAGTGGAAAAGAAGAAAGAGTGATTAAGTTGGTAGGAGCAGAGGGTGAAGATTTCTGCGCTTGTCATTACCTTAAACTCCCATGCAATTTGTCTCTTGGCTCATGAGCTGCAAATGACAGTATACTTGGAAGAAATGCATTTAGAATTGATAGCTTCAGTATATTTTCGGCCTCTTTTAAAGCTAATGTCATGTGCCCTACCACCAAGAGGGCTTTGAAAACACATTTTGAACTCTGCACCAAAAAAATGTGATTTTGACTCTGTGTAAATTTCAAAAAAAAAAAAAAAGTGTTTTAATTCAAATTTTACTATATTGACAAATTCTTTAAATGACATAAAAACAAACATTTCGAATCATTTCAAAGCCCTGAGACCTACCTTTGCAGAATTTGAATAATCTGACAAGCGCATGAAACCAGACTTGGTCTCATTTGTCCTCTGGCCCTGAATGGGGACAGCGTATCCTGTCACCACCAGAGGGTTATCACACTGCTGTCCAGGTGACTTCCCGGATCTAAACGTCTTAGAGACTGGCTCCCAGGTTGGTGAGCGAGTTTCATGAGGTTTTGTCTGTCTCTCTCTGTCCTCTCTGGTTGGCTTCCTTTCAGGAGCTGGCGATTCCAGTTTTCCATCTTGGCTGAAATCCATGATGACCATTTGCTGCTGTGTGACTGACTGCTACCTCCAGGATGTGGCCATCTCCACCCTGCTCGAAGTGATAAACCACTCCCAGTCTCTAGCACTTGTCATTGAAGACAAGATGAAACGCTATAAAAGCTCCGGACACAACCCATTTTTCAGCAAGCTGCAGATGGTGACAGTTCCTCCCATTGCTCCAGGAATATTGAAAGTCATCGCAGAGAAAACAGACTTCTATCAGGTATTTCCCATCCAGAGGAGGGTGGCTGGGACCCTGGGACCCTTTTCCCAGACTCTTTATTTGAAGTTGTCCCAAAAGTTGTAGCGGTGGTGACAAAGAATATGGTGCCTTGGGTGGCAGCCGGTGAGGGTGGCTGGAGACCTTGCCTGCCTTGTCCATCTCTCTAACCCAGGCTCCTGGCACAGTTTCTGTTCCCACAGCAAGTGTTCAGTAATATTTGTGTTCAGTGTTAGGCTGACCAGACTCCATCTGGCAGGATTCCTAAGTTATCTACATATACAGAAAAAGAGACTCTGTCCTAATTTGTGAGGTTAGAGGCTTTGAGGTTATTTAGCCTCAAGGAAAACTTAGTTCGTGTCAAGTGTAAGAGCGATTGTTGCTGAAGATGGTGAGCAGGTGTTGTCCATCTTTTGGGGGGACAGAGTAAGAAAATAAGGTAGTATAGGGCTCATTTAATTGCAAGAAGCTGAAAGATACTCCAGCTAGCTCATGAAAAGAGAAGTTACCTGGTTATTTCTGGTAAATGAGCAGGCCTGTGGTTTAGCTTGTTGCTTATTATAAAGATAGGGGAGCCCGTGGAAGTCCAAGGGCGGGAGTGGAATGCAGCTGGGTCTCACGGGGTCTCACCTGGGAAGCTGTCAGGTCCCAAGGCTGCTTGCTCTGCCCATCTCCCTGCCAACCAGGACCTAACTTGGTTGCCACTTGACCTTCAGTCTGCCTCAGGACCCTCAGGCTTGATTCTCATAGCTAATGACAGTTGCATCACTTTCTTACAATTCTGAACTAACTGGTCAACGCTATTAAATAGGCAGTCAGTGGGGCACCCTTGGGTCAGGTGCCTTCTGCCGTCCAGTCGACCACAGCAGTGACGCAGGCCAGGGGGAAGTGGTCGTGTGATATAGACAGGGACCAGCCCACTCACTGGGGCCTGTAGATGGAACACATTTCCCCTGCAGGTGGTCGGGACAGCAGATGCCCTGCAAATTCAGAGATGCTAAGGAAGAGACATTTTAGATGTTGTGTGTGGGAATGAGGTACTGGAATTAAACTGTCCTTTTAGGTCTTGACAGCCCGTCCTCTGAAAGGCTTTCGAAATGGGCTGGCTTTTCACCTATTGGAGATGAGCTCTATCAAGCAAGTCATGTAATTGAGGCCACCTCTCAGCTTTGTTTCCTTTTTTTTAAAAAAAAAAAAAAAAACAGCATTATTTAGATATAATTCATTCATTTAAAGCACACAATTCAATGGTTTTTATTATATTCCTTGTTTTCTATATGTCATATCTTTTTTCCACCTATTTCCCTTTTACTACTTTCTTTTTCATTAAGTGAATATTTTCCAGTGTAATATTTTAATTTCCTTAATGACTTTTACAATATATTTTGGGAGTTATTTTTTTTAGTGGTTACTCTAAGGTTTACCATATACGTCTTATCAGAATTGACTTCACATTCATACTAAATTCCAGTGAGATACAGAAACATCCCTCTTGAATAGCTCTATTCCTCTTCTAAACGTATGGGTCTAAACGTATTTTCTTGTATCTTTGCATGTCTTATAATCTTTATTGAAGACTGGACATTTTAGGTAATATATTGTTGTAAATTTGTATTCTGGCACCTCCCTCCCACCCCACCAGTGACTCGCTGTCTTTTTTGTTTGTTTAGTGACTTGACTGTTTTAGTGATGTCTGTTTCCCCTGCAGTGTGAGGCCTTTGGCGCTGCTTCTTGGAGGATTCAGCCTTAGGAATGTGCAGCCAGTCTGAGATGATAGTGATCTTAGCAAGATTCTCCTTGACGGTCTGCTTTCTATTCTCATTATTGACTGTCTGGTCTCTATTAAGCTCTGTTGGTATCACACCCAGATGTTAAGCTCCACTAATCACTGGCTGATTGCTCTATTGTTTTCAACAATGCCCTGGGGCATAAATTACTCCACAGTCTGATCCAATGAAATTTACACTCCTCTCTCAGGTAGTATTTTGAGGCCAGTCTTTGAGATTTGTTTTGACACAGGAGGATTTTTCCTAGCTCTCTGTTTCCCTGGTTATTTCTGGTAAATGAGCAGGCCTGTGGTTTAGCTTGTTGCTGTCATGGAGCTACCAGCCTCCTCTTAATTGCTTACCACCAAAATCTCTGTTGTTTTTGAGAGCACTCCTAGACTTGAACACATACCTATGCTCTGTTCCAGATAAACTCATTTCCCTTATAGAGAGCTATGCAACTCTCTGTTTTATGGCTTGCCTCTCCCCCTGGGCAAATTCTCTGAATACTATTGCGCAGGAAGAGCTGCGACTGGGACAGTTGTCTGTTTTTCTTGGCGCAATATCCCTACAGGGTGCTGGGCAAGGGTGCTAGCCTCTGGTCTTCTGAGTGTGTCTCTTTTCCTCTCCTAGCACGTAACTTTTCCCTTACAAGCAAACTGGAGCAAGAATGATCTGGACCCCAGTATTCTTAGCCTGCTGTGCCTGGATAGAGCCTCCATGCAAGAGTTGGGGCAGAGGAGTAAAATGCCGGTGGCCTGTTCCTCCCAGGGAGATGCAAAAGCCTTTGACTGGGAGCTGGAAGGAGGGGTGCCCATCTTCTTGGCCACACCCTGCCAAGCCAAGCTTGATTGAGAGGTGGCTAGGGGTCATGGTTCAAGTGGCATAGACTATCGCTACTTGTACTGGAATTTTCGTAGACTTTCTTGAGTGTTTCTTCATCTCTTGAGTGCCCTTAGGATAATTTCCAGCAACTCTAAATAGCTGGCTGTTTAATTTTTTTCTATAATTTTCACTGGTTCTGGTGGTTTTGCTGGTAGAGGGTCCACAGTTTGTGCAGTCGAGCCCCATTTATGATGTTGGGTCCTGGCAGATCCTGGATTTAATTGCTCTTCAGCTTCTGCCCCTCATTCTCCCTGTCTCCTTCTTACCAAACTTGAGTCACAGTAAAGATCTTGACTCTGTAGAACTTGGAACCAGGAACAGGGCCAACTGTAAGCACGGTGACTGGGCAGATCTTCCCTGGTGCTGCGTACATCACAAAGCTGGACATAATTACCTCGCAGGCACAGGGGAGAAAAGAGAAGAAAGAATTGAGTCCATGAATCCTTGGAAGGCTATTAATAGGGTAAAAATGGTAGCACTCAATACTTTCCCCTTGTTTGGTGTGAAGTATACTTTTATGAGTTCTTTCCAAAACCTTGATTTTTATTTTGACTCAGATTTAGTACATACCTGAGTATCTACTACTTGCCAAGCACGGGAGCATACGTTATATATTATCAGGTTCTCAAGAGCTGGGTGTGGCTGGTACCTGCCCACATTGAGATGCTGGAATGAGAAGTGGTAAAGCAGCCTGCACAAAGAGCCAGGATGTGCCCCTGGTTCTCGGATTCCAGGTGTTGGGCTGGTTCCACATCTTCTAGCCTTTTTCTCATTCCCATGGAATGGCTCACCTACCAGCTTTCCTTCTGCACACAATGCAAATGAGAATAAGGTCAGATATCCCAAGAATACCCTGCCCTTTGTAGGTTGTAAGGCAGATTGCCAACCACTAAGAAAATGTCCAGAACGTAGGGATTGAGAAGGCTAAGACAGATGAAGGAGCAGGTGTGTTTTTGTGATCAACATCAAGTCTCAGAAACCCTCCAAAAAAAACTTGAAACCTTCCAGGTGGAGCATCTTACTCGTACATTTGCCATAGGGACTGCAAGTAAGGGGACTGCTTTACTTAGTCGGTAGTTTTGTATCAGAAGTTTACGTGTAACTTGTTAATTGGAAATCATGGCCCCTTAGATAAAAAAATAAATAATGGTTAGTGACTCAAACCAGTCAGTGGTTAATTTGATCTGTGCAGAGAAGACAGTTTTGTTAAAGAGAAATAAATGAGCCAAAAGAAGTTCTTTGATCTAAGATGTACATTATAAAAAGTTATAATCTGTGAGACATCAGCTTTTTCCATGACCTGGAAGAATGCCTTCAGAAATTCCCCTCCCGGAAGTGGGCACCAGCCCTCCTTTTGAGTCTCACCGTGGTTGGGTCAGGCACCCGCCGTGCTCCCTGGGACTTGGGGAGGGGCTGCAGCCACTTGCAGACCTCATATGTTTAAAGCGCTTAGATCAGGGTTGGGGAGATGAAGGGCTCTATTTGGGATACAGTTTGTGCCCTGAAGGTGAGCCAGGGTATCTGCCACAGCGTTGTGCACAGAAATGGGAACAAACAAGTTTGGGGAATGAAAGCTGAACGCCAGTTTGAACCAACCCTAGGTGGTAAGGTCCTACGGTGTCTATCTCAGGATAGCGACCACCGCAAATCCACCAAAATTCCTGGAGGGTGCGTCTCTGGAACCCCAGTGCTGGCATGTAGGGAGCCTTGGTGTATGCTTGTTGAAAAGATGCCTCAGCTGATAGGTTCTTGCTTCCAGATGATTCCCCTCTGAAAGTGAAGGTCTGGGCAAGAACTGCAGCGTTCTGAGCTAGTCTCAGACATCCAAGTTTAACCTATAACGTTGCCCTTGCCCGGATGACTCCTGAGGGGTCTGTAATGTGGTTTGGGTTTGCTTCGCTCTGTTCTGCTTGGTGGTGGTGGTTCTTTGTGTATTGAGGATTCTCCCATAGCAAATGTAGGCAGAAGCCAGTACCTGGGGGCCGGGACTGGGCTGCCACAAGGAGGAAATGGGCGGGAGCTGCCTGTGTTCACACTGTCTCCCCTCCGTCCAGAGGGTGGCTCGTGTGCTTTGGAATCAGCTGAACAAGGAGACCCGGGAGCATCACATCACGTGTGTAGAGTTGTTCTACCGCCTGCACTGCCTGGCCCCGACAGCCAACATCTGTGAGGACATCATCTGTCACGCTCTCCTGGACCCTGACAAGGTGAGTCTTTGCAGCCGACAACCTCCCTCTGACATCGGTCCTGACACCGTGAGCCCAGGCAGACTTACCTATATCCGGCCGGAGTCTTTCTGGGGCTCCGTGGACATCCTGATTAACGGGCAGGGCTATGGCATTAGTAACATTTTTTTTTTTTTGGCTGTGTTGGGTCTTCGCTGCTGCGCGCAGTCTTTCTCTAGTTGTGGTGAGCGGGGGCCACTCCTCGCCACGGTACACGGGCCTCTCACCGCGGTGGCTTCTCGTGTTGCGGAGCATGGGCTCTAGGCGCGTGGGCTCAGTAGTTGTGGCTCACGGGCTCTAGAGCGCAGGCTCAGTAGTTGTGGCACACGGGCTCAGTTGCTCCGCGGCATGTGGGATCTTCCCGGACCAGGGCTCGAACCCGTGTCCCCTGCATTGGCAGGCGGATTCTTAACCACTGCACCACCACGGAAGTCCGCATTAGTAACATTTTAATACATTAATAATTTCAGGACTGGAAGGCCTCCAGAAGCACGAGCCATCCCCTGTGTCATATTAAGGCTCACCAGGGAAATCTGCCCAGGCTCCCATGATGCCTGCAGGGCTTCTAGAGCTCTCAGTGAAGTAGGCAGTCGTAGAGAATGTGTCGCCTTGGAAGCCCTGGCTCTGCTTTGCCGTCGTGTCCTGTTCTCTAAGCCATTCAGCCTGGCACTGCCAAAGGCCATGAGAAGGCTGTGCTCTGTGTTTTCCTTCAGCCACAGGCCTAGGTGTGACCCCAGACTCGGGCTGACGCTGAGTCTGGAATATGCACTCTCCGGAAAGCACATCTGTGTTAATGGGAGCAAGGAAGGCGAGGACCCGGGTCCTCCTTGCTCCAGGCCCCATCGGACGCCAGGCACTCGTGAGACTCCAGCATCTCTGCCTGGGTTGCCGCCTTTCTGCTGAGCTCTTGTCTGTTATTTAAGTGGGGTTTGCTGCCACTGGGAGCAGTGTTCTGCTAAGGAATCAGGTTCCTCGCTCCCGTTTCTGTCCTATTCAAGGGAACGAGACTGGAAGCTCTGTTTCGATTTTCCGTCATCTGGCACCTGACGAGAGAGATCCAAGGCAATCGAGTGACATCTCACAATCGCTCCTTTGACAGGTGAGGGGGGACTTTTTCATAACTTACCCTTAAAGCAAAGGGACACTTTGCAGAGGTGCCGGGTCAGTGTGTCGGGCTGGGGAGAGGGAGATGTGTGCGATGGAAAACCTGACCCCGTGTTCTTGATGCAGAGTGAACGATTCCTGTGATCCCCTAAGTGAATTCCGGCCAGACGGGTGTGAATACCTGGGAGGAGTTTGCTTAATTTGGCCTTGGAGGGAGGAGAAAGCCCCCCGTGCCTCAGACTCACCTGAGCAGCTGGCAGAGTGTGCCCCCCGAGGGGACTTGGTAGGGAGATGAAGATGGGCTAGATCTTGACTGGGGTGGCAGCCACACTGGGTGTGTGCACCTGCGATGTCCTCAACCACATGCTGAAGACGTGAACTGTATTGTAGGCGCATTCTGTTCTACATTGTTTTTTGAAAATCCCCTACCTTATTTCTGGAGCTCTAGATGCGGGGGTCAGACACACAGCCTTAGAGAGATGCCAGCTGATTCTGATACCTCCTCCCCCTCCATTTGGGGTGAGGCCTGGGCATCGGGATTTTAAAAGCTCCCCCCCCCACCCCCAGAGACTCTAGCTGAGAGCAGGGTTAACGGCCCTGGTCCTCGTCTGCCTGGATCGGGAAGCCCAGGCCGGGTGAAGCTCCCCGAGGGCGCCCCGGCCACCCTGACGGTTCGCATCCCCCCGCAGGTCCCTGTTCGTCGTGCTCGACAGCCTGGCCTGCACGGACGGCGCCATCGGGGCCACGGCCCAGGGCTGGCTGGTGCGGGCGCTGTCCCTCGGCGACGTGGCCCGCATCCTGGAGCCCGTGCTGCTACTCCTGCTCCAGCCCAAAACCCAGAGGACCTCCATTCACTGCCTCAAGCAGGAGAACTCAACAGGTGAGCACACCGTGCGGGCGGCCAGGCCAGCTCTCTGTCCCTGGGGCCCTGGGCCTGGGAGGCAGGAAGGGGTGACCTGGACCCCAGCTGCCGGCTGCAGCAGTCAAGGCACTTAGACCTCCCTGGTGGTTTTGCCAGATTCAAAAGGTATGAAGGTACTTTGTGGGGGCTTTTATAATTTAAGAATCAGATGAACCAGCACTTAGAAATGCTAGGTAGTGGGTTTGTTGTTTTCACTGAAAAATATATGATTTTTTTATATTAAAAAGGAAAATGTTAGTAACCCATGTTCCAATAAATATAGCTGATTCTTGGTTCTTTTGCTAGAGAAAGCAATTCAAGTGCATCTAAGGTAGGAGGAGAGAAAAACAGACCATCCATCCAAAGGTCTCCAAGGCCAACCCTTCACTTATGAAAGAAGTCTGAGGTCTGGCGTGAAGTTCAGTTTGGGTTGGCTAGGCTAGCACTTCTCAGACCTGGGACGGGAGAGTTGAGGTTGCCTCCAGGTATGAATGATCAAGATTGTTGAAATTTGCATGTAACCTAGTCAGTTGTACTTTATAAAAATTACTTCTGCTCCAGAACTGTCAAGAACAACGTAAGTGGTTTCTTTTCTATCTGCTCTCCAAGGCTCTTTCCAGCTGTTAACATATAATCAGAAATGCAGAAGAAATAGACCTTTGGGTTCTGAGAACTTTCAGAGGCATCTTTAACATAAATTTAAAAGAATATGGGTAGGAAGAAGAAAAGAAAGACTAAAATAAAACCGATGAGTTCATTAAATTTCAGTGACTAATACCTAGAGCAGTTTATGATCTAACATTGCTTCCCACAATAGGTGTATTTTATGACTTCCTGCAGTTTTCTAACTGATGGTTTTACAAGCTTTGATTAGTTTGTTTAGATCACTGGGTTGTAAATAGTCAGTGTTTGTCACAGTCTTATCTTACAGAGAAAAGCAGCCTAACACCTAAATAAGCAAAGATTCCTGAGGTGGTTTCCTTTCCTTACAAGGTTCCTTGCCTAAAACGGTAACTTCTGGTTTTCCTTTAGGTGCCTTCTCAAAGAAGAGGCATTTTATTACTCCACAATTATAAGAAAGTAAAATGCAAAGAAGTATAAACTAAGCACCTTCTTAAAAGTTTGCTCTTCATTAAGGGAAGCTAGATTTTAAGCGTTCCTTTGCTTTAAAGAGAAAGCTTTAACTCCACGGCTCATTGGGTTTTAAAAGTCTTGTGGCAATTCCTGCTACCCCCTCTAATTGACGTTTAATGCTACCTGCCTAGTAAGAGAAAATGCGTTTTCTCTGCCACGTTCTCTCCCTGGAAACAACTAGAAGGGTTCTGCTTACCCTCCATGCTACCTCTGTGAGCCTGTAGAAATCTACTTTTTAAATACTGTTGTGCACACCAGGCAGCTCCTCTATTTCTAATATCTTATTCTTCTTTCCTAACCTGGCTTAGTGTTCATGGAATAGATTTGCTGAAAGCTGCCTATTACAAATGTTTGGCAGTACCAAAGACGTCTGGCTTTTCACTCCTTTTTTTAAAGAGACCTGAGCACTTTAAAGCGTTGTGTATTTTCTGATCTCAGAGGTACTAGCATGCTTATTTTAAGAACTGGAATCTTAAATCGGGAAGTAAAAGCACAAGTGAAAGTCCCTTGCGATGCCGGCTGCTAGAGCGCCTTACTGTTAATGGTTCAGTAGCTATCATTCCAGACTTTTTCATAGCTGCGTATTATAGACACTTCCCCCTAATTGGGCTTATTCTGTACAGCTAGATTCTGCAGCTTGGTCTTTTTTCTTCAGTACTTAATATACTCTACACATTGCTCCATATCGTACGTGTAGAAGTATCTTTAAAAAACCCAAACAGTAGCCCTCTGCATGCCTGTGCCATGAGTTTTTTCAGTCCTCTTACTGTGGATGCTTTGTTTGCTTTCCAGTTTGTTTTTATTCAAGACGTTGCAGTGACTGA
Organism: Eubalaena glacialis; assembly: GCF_028564815.1. Lineage (NCBI taxonomy): Eukaryota > Metazoa > Chordata > Mammalia > Artiodactyla > Balaenidae > Eubalaena > Eubalaena glacialis. The sequence goes on along the minus strand of NC_083721.1, from coordinate 9,121,579 downwards.
TACCCTTTTAGCTTTGAAAACCTTCTGCTGACATTTCCGTAGGATACCATTTTTGAAAGGAAACTCCCGGCAGAAAATGATAGGCATTTTTTTAAAATCACCCTTCCCCTAAACTCGGGATATTTATATTTCCTATGACAATGTAACTAAATTATCCGATTTCTTGAACATTTAAAAGACCTATTCACTTTGCTTGTCTGCCTTCCACCTGTAATGTAATCTAGACTCTAGTGTTGTTGTTTCATGGGGGAATTATATTTATTTTGTGGTTTTTACACTTTATTTTTTTTGTTGAGGTATAGCCGATTTACAATACTATGTAAGTTTCACGTGCACAACATAGTGGCTCACAGTTCTTAAAGGTTATAGTCTGTTTATAGTTATTATAACATATTGGTTGTATGCCCTGTGCTGCACCGTATATCCTTGTAGCTTATTTATTGTATACACAGGAGTTTGTACCTCTTAACCCCCTACCCGTGTCTCCCCCTGCCACCCTGACCCCACTGGTAACCACTAGTTTGTTCTCCGTGTTGTGAGTCTGTTTCTGTTTTGTTACATTCATTCACTTGTTTTAATTTTAGACTCCACATATAAGCGATAACATACAGTATTTGTGATTTTCTGTCCGACATTTCACTCAGCATAATACCCTCCAGGTCCGTCCACGTTGTTGCAAAGAATTTATCTTGTCCCTCCCCCCACAGGAGAATTTTACTAATATTGACCTTTCTGCCTGGCTTTAAGACAAAGATCACTCTAGCACCGACTTGTCCTAACTGAGCCTCCTGTTCTGAAGTCGTCTGTTGTTCTGTAATTTTCAGAAGACTGGCATCATTGGTTTAACAGGAAGCGCACCTCATTCAGAGCGGCGTGGGGCGCAGCCGAGCTGCAGGAGGGTGGTGGTGAAGAGAGCGCGCCCCTGAGCCAGTTCACCACCGTGGACCGCGAAGCCATCTGGGCCGAGGTGGAGAAGGAGCCCGAGGTGTACCCGCCGGGCCGCGAGCCCAGCGAGGAAGACCTTCCCTGCTGTGCGGACCCGCTGGGCGGGACGGCCTGCGACGCCGCGGACGACAGCGAGCGCACCGAGTCCGCGGACACGAGCCCCACGGACAGCGAGCGCACGTCCTCCTTCTCCTCCCCTTCCCGCGAGCCCCAGGAGCCGAGCGGCGGCGAGCTCTGCTGCACGCCCCTCCCCGCGGCGGCGCCCCCAAAGCCGGCGGCCAGCCTCAAGTCCACCGTCAGGTGCAGCCTGACGCGCGTGGACTCGGACAAGACCCAGGCTTCGGAGTCGCCGTCCAGCGACGAGGAGGCCGCCGCGGAGCTCCAGGCCCTGAGCGCCGCCCGGCTGCTGAAGCAGCAGCGGGAGAGGCGGGAGACGGTCGAGGCCCTGTTTAAGCACATCCTGCTCTACCTGCAGCCCTATGACTCCCGGCGAGTGCTGTACGCCTTCTCCGTGCTAGAAGCCGTGCTCAAAACCAACCCCAGAGAGTTCATCGAGGCCGTGTCCCGGACCAGCATGGACACCAGCTCCACCGCACACCTCAACCTCATCTCCAACCTCCTGGCTCGCCACCAGGAGGCGCTCGTCGGCCAGAGTTTCTACGGAAAGCTCCAGACCCAGTCTCCCAACGCGTGCCCTCACTCGCTGCTGATCGAGCTCCTCACCTACCTGTGCCTGAGCTTCCTGCGCAGCTACTACCCTTGTTACCTGAAGGTCTCCCACCGAGACGTCCTCGGCAACCGGGACGTGCAGGTCAAGAGCGTCGAGGTTTTGATCAGAATGATGACGCAGCTGGTGTCGGTGGCCAAGTCGGCCGAAGGCAAGAACGTGGAGTTCATCCACAGCCTGCTGCAGAGGTGCAGCGTCCAGGAGTTCGTACTGCTCTCGCTGTCCGCGTCCATGTATACAAGCCAGAAGCGCTACGGACTGGCCGTGGCGGAGCGGGGCCGAGCCCAGCGGGAGGACGGCCTGTTCGAGGAGAACCTCGTCAACCTGGGCCGGGGCCAGATCTGGAGCGAGCACCCCCTGCAGATTGAGCTGCTGAAGCTGCTGCAGGTGCTCATCGTCCTGGAGCACCACCTGGGGCAGGTGCACGAGGAGGCGGAACACCAGGCGGACCTGTCCCGGGAGTGGTGGCAGACCCTGAACTTCCAGCAGGCCATCAGCGCCCCGCAGTACGTGCAGCCCCACCGGCTCACCTCGCAGGGGCTGCTGGTGTCCGCCGTGGTGAGGGGCCTGCAGCCGGCCTACGGCTACGGCATGCACCCGGCCTGGGTCAGCCTGGTCACGCACTCCTTGCCGTACTTCGGAAAGTCCCTGGGCTGGACGGTGACCCCCTTCCTCGTCCAGATTTGCAAAAACTTGGACGACCTGGTCAAGCAGTATGAAAGCGAATCGGTGAAGCTCTCTGTCAGGTACGGTGAACCCTTTGATGTGTTAACTGTTTCTTTAATGACAGCTTTGGCCACAGACGGCTGATTGCCCCTAGCAGCCAATTGGAGGATAATTTCAACCTAATCAAAAGCCTAGTTAGCATTGTCAAAAGGGGTAACCAGGAACTAAATGTTCAGCTCCTTAATTTTTAATTCCGCATGACTACCCAGGCTAGATCAGTGTTACACAGGACAAGTCAGTCTCTCTTCATTATTTTGGCAAAACAAAAAGAAAAATGTGGATCTTCACAGAAATTCTAAAACCCCTGGAAACATTTTTTCAAAACAACTGTATAAATGTAAAAACAGCACAAATGATGCCTGTCCTTTTTGTAACAGTATTTCATTATGAGAGCCCCAGTTTTTTAAGATTGTGATGTCTCTGTGGTTTCCGTGTTTATATGTACGATTAAAAACCTTTATGGCCTCATTCTTAAAGATTCTCAAAACCAGTTTCTCGTTTCTTCACCAAAGCATAACCTCCAAGAGGGAAAACATTTCTCCGGATTATCCACTCACTCTTTTGGAAGGTCTAACAACCATTAGTCATTTTTGTCTTTTGGAACAACCCAACCAAAACAAAAAGGTAAATCATTTTTTCCTGAGTTTGAGACAGTTTTCATATATCGTTTTGTTTTCATTGGGGTTACGTCTGTTTCAAATAAGAAATGTATGTATGTAATACAAACGTATATGCAGATGTTAATGCAAATGAACACACATGCAAATAATGAGGTGTATGCAAATATATGTATGTAAGTAATGCAAATGTGGTTTTGTTCTTGCTGGCGCTCTCTGTGGGTGACTTCAGCCCTCCACCAGTATGGGATAGAATGTAATCTTTTTTCCGGGTACTTTTTACTTGGCCTTATGGAGTTTGAAGGCGTTTTAGCTGTTGGTTGCTCTACCCTATCTGGGGTTAGATTTTAGAATGCAGCTAGTGCTTTGGTTGAGTGATTGGAAGAGTTTGTAATGAGGAGCCTCAGATGCACAGACCTCCCTCTTTGGAAGAAAATCATGGGTTTAAATGCTCAGAGAGCTGTTTTACTTCCAGACCACACGTGGGACTTGCTCTGGAGAGTGCTACAGCCCAGACTTTATCCCACCAGCACCACTGTCCTCGTGGAAAGGGAAATGGTGCCACCGCAGACGCAGCCGAGCCTCACATGTTCGTTTTCGTTTTTAGACCACTGCTGTGAGTGACCCTACCAATTTGAAAAATGCCAAGAATGCTATTCTGGAAGAGCTTCCTCGAATTGTTAACACCATGGCCCTTCTCTGGAATGTTCTCAGAAAGGAGGAGACTCAAAAGAGACCCATGGATCTCCTTGGAGCCACGAAGGGATCTTCTTCCGTTTACTTTAAAACCACCAAAGTGAGAGAGCTTCCTTTGTGTGTTTACGATTTCCTTTGTCTTGTATTGTCCCACCAAAAATAAAAATGTACAGGGATATATACATAAATAATCAAACGTAATGTGCTCAGAGAAACCCACATTAGAAGTAAGTTGGAAGTAGAAATCTCCAGTTTGTTTATTAGAATAAGTTTCCTATTCATGGAAAGAAAAGCTTTGTGAGTAGTTTTCAGTTTATTTTTTCCCCTTGGCCCTTTTTTTTTAAGCCAAACATAAAGTCTCTGGGGGTTCCAGGTAGGGTACCTAAAGTCCTCAACCTGTTTATCTTAAGCACCTCTACTAAGACAGCTTAGCTCTTACATTCTGCTTTCAGTGGTGCCTTGAACAAGTGTTGAGGTGTCTCTGAGTTTTTTATTAAACCAGAAGCTCACAACCCAGAGCATTTCTAGTTCTGTTACCGAACCAAACTTGGGTCCACTCACCTGCACGCAGTAAAGGCAATCCACTGACACCAGATCGTGTTAAAGGAAAGTGGGGGTTTTATTTTAAGGCACCAGACAAGAAGTGTGGGCAGCTGATGCTCAAAAAAAACCCGAACTCCCCCCGACAGGTTTCAGGGAAGAGTTTTTAAGGGTAAGGTGAGGGAGGGGAGTTGCAGGGTGGGTGAACAGTTCATGTACAGTTCTCTGATTGGTTGATGATGAGATAACAGGGCCATGTCACAGGAGTTAACATCATTAATCCTCAGGCTCCAGCGGGTCTGGGGGCTACCTGTTTATGGTCATCATGCTGTTAGCTTCTTCCATTTGGTGGGGGTTTTAGTATCTGTAAAGGAACTCAGGAATATGCCTCAGACACTTATCTATGTACTTCAGGGAGGAACTAAAGATTCTGTGACTGCCATATGGCCGATTTACTGTTTAAATTGTTATCAGTTCTCCTTACCCCTCTGCTACTTTTGTCATCGTGTGTTCACATCCTTGCAATCATTAATTCTTGAGCCAGGCTTTTGTGACTCAGGGGAGGCCTGGGAGACTGAAGCTTTTCTACAAACAAGAGGCAGGCAGAGGACATGGTGGGGAGGGGTCTGTCCCAGGAAGGCCCCCATAGCATCCTGCTCGGTTACAGTTCACACTCTCTTGGTAGCATCCCGACTCAGTCTCTGATTGCTGTGTCTGGTGGCTCAGAATTGTCTGGCTGTGTCTCATTTAGCTGAGCACCCCTGGTGCCAGGTGTGGCCTCAGAGCTTACACTGGCATCTGGCAGCCCGGGCTGAGCAGAACAGATCAGGACACAGGGAGCCAGATCACCTGGATTCAACTCCCTGCTCAGGTGCTTTGTGGGACCTCGGGCAAGTTCATTAACCTGTCTGTGCTGTAGTTTCCTCAGTTGGAAACACGAAGCCAGGCGTCATCCAAGCACTCTTCGTTTATTGGCACATTTAGTCCTCACCTACAAGGTGGGCACTATTATTATTCCCAGATTACAGATGAGGACGTTGGGGTGTGGAGAGAGTGAGTGCTTTGCCCTCAATTGTGCATCTGATAAGCAGTGATGCTGGAATTAGGGTGGGTAGGGAATGGAGCCCGCCCCTGACTTCTGTTTTCTGATCTTTCTATAGTGAGTCAGGCAGTTGCACAGGTGGCCTCCAAAATGTTCTGTCAGTTCCAGAGATACCCTCCAAGGGAAATCTGCTGTATTTCAAGCTGCCACAGGAACCTGCTTAATTTAAGCCTAAAAATTAAGCTCTAGAAAGGTTCAGAAAATCCTCAGGCACACAGCCTGAGCCTCGGTTTCCTCCTCTGTGAAATGAGTCTGTTATTAGTAGCCTATCTCCTGGGCTGATGGAAGGATTCATTTTGGCGATGGCTAACATTTATTGAGCACTTAGCTTAAACCCTCCCTGAAGGACCCAAGGCCTTGAGCTGGGGCCCCCGTGGTTTCTCTGGAGCAGAAACCGTGGCGGGAGGGAGAGGATGTCTCCATCCCATGGTCAGTTGTATCTAATGAGATGCTAAACTAAGGCAGTGGGGGCAGAGGAAGCCCAAGGTAAATTCATTCATTCCACAAACATTTGCATGTCTGCTGCTGTGTACCAGGCCCTGCTTATCCACTAGTGGATAAGATAGAGCAAGTAAGTCCTTGTCTGCCTGGCAGATACAGATGTTAACCATCAATTTAAAAATAATGATGAGAAGTGCTACAAAGAATGCGGGGCACTCTTACAGGCCGTGACTCCTGGTCAGGGGGTCGAGGAGGCCTTCCTGAGGCAGAGGGGCTGAGCTGAGATCCAGGAAGAGAGGATTTGCCAGGGCAGGGAGGTGTTAGAGGCTGTGAGACCCACAGGATTTATAGAGGAAGGAACATGGAGGTTTCAGGAATGGAGAAAAATCCAGGCGCAGCCAAAGGGAGGGTGATGAGTGACGTCCGGGGCCGTGCTGTGAGTTTATTTTTAGTTGGTTACATAACAAAGTTAGTTAAATGGTACATATTTCTGGAAATTGAAAAACATCCTTCCTGATGCATATAAGCCCTTCCAGGGCTGGTTGAGACAAGTGAGGCTAGGGGCTTTCAGGATGGGAACAGTGCCGACTCCACTGCTGGGTACTCCCCCCGCCCCCCTTCTCACTGTGTCTGCAAAGCCTTGGGTGGCTTCCTTCGAGCCCTGCTCCGCTCACAGCTGCTCAAAGGTGGTATTCATCACCTCCCAAGGGTCTCTTCCTGCTCGGCTCCGCTGGCCGTCTGTCGTCCGCCTGGGCTGCCCACCGTGCCTCTCGTCCAGCTCCTCCTCCCGCGGCCTGGTGCCCGGGATGCTGAGACAAAGGCCCGCCCCTGCTCCCAGGGTTTACAGGCGCTGGTGGTGAAGTGCACAGGCCACCGTAGCCCTGATTCTACTCTGTTCTAACTCTTCGTTTTTCTATTTTTTAGACCATACGACAAAAAATTTTAGACTTCTTAAACCCCTTGACAGCCCATCTTGGAGTTCAGCTGACAGCAGCTGTTGCAGCAGTGTGGAGCAGGAAGAAAGTGAAACGCCACAGTAAGACAAAGGTAAAGCCAGAAATGAAAGCAATAGCTAAACTTACTCTGACAAAATACCAGAGAGTCATGTGTGATCAAAGGTGACGCCAGAGGCCAACACGGGAGACTGGGGCAGTGATTCCACCGTTTTATTCATTTTTTATTGATTTTTTTTTTTTAATAATCTTTTTTTAAATTTAATTTTATTTATTTATTTATTTTTGGCTGCTTTGGGTCTTCGTTGCTGCGCGCAGGCTTTCTCTAGTTGCGGCGAACAGGGGCTACTCTTCGTTGCGGTGCGCGGGCTTCTCATTGCAGTGGCTTCTCTTGTTGCGGAGCACGGGCTCTAGGCGCGCAGGCTTCAGTAGTTGTGGCACACGGGCTCAGTTGCTTCGCGGCATGTGGGATCTTCCTAGACCAGGGCTCGAACCCGTGTCCCCTGCATTGGCAGGCAGATTCTTAACCACTGCGCCACCAGGGAAGCCCGGTTCCACCGTTTTAAATGCATGACGTACTCTAGCTGTGCCAGTTACAACTAGACGGGGTGTCGGGTGGGTAGGGAGTGGAGGCCACCCCCAGCCTCTCTTTTCTCATCTTTCTGTAATGAGTATATTGTACTTCTATTTAACCTTTTTAATCTACTGTCTAATAGTCTGCTTACAAGAATGTACATTTTAAAGAAGAACACCTCCATGAACCTGCCACCCAGCTTAAGAAACGGTTCACCATTCCTACCTACGAGGACCCCTGTGGACCCTTCCCTGGTTGTAACACCATCTGATAGCTTTTTTTTTTTTTTAACTCATCTTTTTAAAGACTTTATCTTTTTAGGGCAGTCTTAGGTTCACAACAAAATGAGAGGAAGGTACAGAGAGTTCCCATATTCCCCTGTCCCCACACGTGCACGCCCTGTTTCCCCCAGCAGCCCCCGCCAGGGGGGGTACGCTTGTCACAGTTGCTGAAGCTACACTGACATGTCCGTAATTTACATTCAGCTTTTTTAATTTATAAAAATAATGCTTGTTCATGCTGGTCAAGAAAATTTAAATCATCGCATTCCTATGCCCAGACTTCAGTTTGCATTTTGTCCATTCTTTCTCCACTGTCTGGTCCGTCACGAGGTCCTCCAGGAGCTTGGTTCACGTGCTTCTGCAGAGCCAGCACGTACTTCTTCCCTGGTCCCCTCTGTCGACCATGCGGGTTCCTACCGGGTGCCTCCCTCAGAGGGTCTGCCCCACCCCCGGGCACTATCTCAGGGCCCAGTGTAGGCCCCTGTTCCCTGAGGAGGTTTGAGAGGCTGGTGGCCCAGGGCACCCACCTTAGCACTTGTTGGGGCTTCCGGGCGAGAAACCTGATACTTGCAAGTGTATGTCACCACCCTACACGGACTTCTATCATCAAAACATGCCTCCCTCACCGGGACTTGCCTGCCACGGCCAGCTCGCATGAACCTGATTTACCTGTTTTTCTTACTGTCCTCATGCTTCGGGGGCTGTCTCGATATCAACCTGTTTCCTTCCAATTAAATGTATCTGTTTCTACAATGCTTTCTCAGCTTGAACATACCAGAGTGACTGCCCATCATCAGCTACACGTTTTATTCCTTATTTGTATCGGATACTGATTAGGTTACTGTGATTAAATGCTAACCTCACTCTTCATTCCCACCAATAGAGTCCATTACCCAGTTTTCATTTAAATATTTCTTTAAAAGATTAAAACAAATCTGTTTCTCCAGGAGCAAGTATTATAGAGGACTTTCTGTGCGTCATTCTTATTTTTGTTTTCTCCCTGTGGGCCTTAAAGGAATGATTTTTTTCTCGGCAGATCGTCCCGGCGGCCAGCGCGTCCCAGCTGACCCTCGTGGACCTGATCTGTGCGCTGAGCACCCTGCAGACGGACACGGTGCTGCACCTGGTGAAGGAGGTGGTGAAGAGGCCGCCGCAGGTCCGAGGGGACGAGGTCAGGAGCCTGGGGGCCCTCAGAGGAACGCAGCACTCTCTCTAACTCCACGTTTTATAAACTGTGTTTGGGAGGGAAACAGAGGTTACAGCAGCAACTAGGAATTTGGGGGCTGTAAAACGAAGGTGCTCTTACCGGGCTCTGCAGAGATCCATGAAATGTGCTTCCTGGGCTCCTGTTTTGGGGTGCAAGCCACTTGAGGTGAAGGACGGACTTCCATCCTTACCTCCCACGGCAGGGTGCTCTGCCCGGTAGTGGTTCAAATCGAATAACTCTGTTAGAAAGAAGAAATGGCACTTGCCTCAAGGAACTTGCAGCCGAAAAGGTGTCAGAGTTAAACAAAGCCAGACACTAGTTCAAGGCGGAAAAGACTGATTTTATTCAGTAACTGCTGCAGCAGGGGAAGGAGTTGTGCTCAGTTCCAGTTTGTGCAGAGGTGACTGGGTATTTTAAGCAGAGAATGAAGAGTAGGGAGGGTGAGCAAGCAGGGGCTTCAGCAAAGTCAGGGGAGTGGAAAGTTACAAACAAGCAAGAAGGGGGCTGGTGGATGTAAATCGGCCGTCGGGGTTTGCTGACTGTAGAGTGCAAGGTAGGTTCCTGTGCCCCCTTGGAGACTGGGAAACGGGGCCCTGTCTTTCTTGATGATGGTATTTCAGAGGGATGGCTGCCAGGTCCTTGAGAAAGACATTCCTGGGTTGTAGGAGATACATATACATCTCAAAGGGACAGAGCAAGGATTTATAACTGTAAGCTTTTCTTAATAAATGCTCAAAGAAAGGGAGGTCAGGAACCTATCAGGAGTTGACTAAACACACAGCAGATTCCTTCAGAAGCCTTGAGCTTTCTTTCTTAGGCAGGCATCTTAAGGGGGTTGAGGTCATCCCCCTAGGGACATGGCCTTGAGCTGCTGGGAACCTGTTGGGACATCCCTGTTGGCACAGTGGTTAAGAATCTGCCTGCCAATGCAGGGGACACGGGTTCAAGCCCTGGTCCGGGAGGATCCCACATGCCGCGGAGCAACTAAGCCCAGGCACCACAACTACTGAGCCTGTGCTCTAGAGCCCGCAAGCCACAACTACTGAGCCCATGTGCCACAACTACTGAAACCTGTGCTCTGCAACAAGAGAAGCCACTGCTATGAGAAACCTGCACACTGCAACGAAGAATAGCCCCTGCTCGCTGCAACTAGAGAAAGCCCGCGTGGAATGAAGACCCAAGCAGCCAAAAATAAATAATAAATAAATAAATTAAAAAAAAAAAAAGGCTAGGAAATTGTAAATACAGACTCTACAGTCTGACATAAGCATCTCAGGATTTGGGCTTTCCTCAGAAACATAATTCTCAGTTTTTTCTTGCATTTTCAGTAAAATGTTTTCAGGAGGGAAGGAGAGTGGGGGAGAGGGAGGGAGAGAAAGAGAAAGGGACTGTTGAGTAATGGGAGATATTTTAGAAGCTCTGGAATCTAACGATTAACCCTGTCATTGATTACCTCATTCACTGATTGTTAAAAAAATTGGAGTGAGAATATTGAGGAATTCCCCAAAATGGCTTGTGACCGAGGGTCTGATTCTTGTACCATTTCTTTTACTGTTGGAAAGCAAAAATATTATAGGAGGAAGAAAAACTATATGATTTAAAATTTAAAAAAAAGAATAAGAAGAAGAAGAAGAGGGCTCAGAAGAGCCTGACTAGACTAGGTCAAGGAGAGCATCTTTGTCAAGGGCGAGTTAAAAATCTGCATAATTTTTACAAAGGTACAAAATACACGTCAGAGGACTTAACTCATCCTGGACATGCTGAGAAAGAAGAGGTTTCATCTGGCTGCAGGGAAAGCAGTGGCCTTTGAAGGGTGACGTGATTGAACCACAAAGCTCTTATAGTTTTCCTGCCCAGTTTCTAGGGGGGCACCTTTTCATTTTTGCGCAATGATTTTGCAACAGAACAGACTGTGTGGTTTAACAGTTTTCTGCCCGAGAGATTTTTGGTTTTACCAAAGCAAACCTCTTCGTTGAAAGTGTTGGAGCTGTTTTGTTCTTAATTAATTTGATAGAAAGCAGGGATTTGTTCCAACCTTGAAATAATTGCCTTCTCTTAGGTAATTTAAAATTATACAGTTAGGAACAATTTAAGAATAATTCCCTAAGTGAAAATTAAGGGAGTGGACCAAGTGATTTTGCTAAAAAATAGTTTTAATCTAACAGTTATTTGTACGCCAGGGTTCATAACAGCATGAATCACAATAGCCAAAAGGTAGAAACAACCCAAGTGTCCATCAATGGATGAATGGATAAACAAAATGAGGTCTGTACATGCAATGGACTGTCTATCATTCAGCCTTAAAAAGGAATGAAATTCTGACACATGCTGTACCGTGGATGAACCTTGACAGCATTATGCTAAGGGGAATAAGCCAGTCCAGAAGGACAGTATTATACGATTCCACTAATCTGGGGTACCCAGAGTAGTCAAGTCCATAGAGACAGAAAGAAGAATGATGGTCACTAGGGACTGGGGGGGAGGAGGGAATGGGAGTTAATGGGGACAGAGTTTCAGTTTGGGAAGACGAAAAAGTTCTGCAGATGAATGGTGGTCATAGTTGCCCAACAATGTGAATATACTGGATGCCCTGTACACTTGAAAATGTTTAAAATGGTAGATTTTGTCAAGTATATTTTACCAAAATAAAAATTTTTTACAACAAATAAAAGAAATCTTGTTTTTAGATATTAAGGTCATAGCACTAAGGGTGGTGAACAAAAGCTAAACCTTGGAATCAGATGTGTTCAGCCATTTTCACCTCAGAGTGGGAAAGCTGACCAAGAATACCTTTAGCAGTTTGGGCTATGCCTGCCTTGGAGGAGAACTCCCCACTTGAAGCTCTCGCTCTGAAAGGCACGTGGCACAGGGTCGCCCTCTGCAGGAATGTCCACACTGGGAAGGCCACTGGGGGCTTCTGACCAGTCAGTTACACTCGGGGCTCTGGTCCTCTTCCTTCATTCCACGTGTTTATTGAAACTCAAGTCTGCATCCGTAGTGGGGAGTCCTAAATAGTTGACACTGTTTCTGCCCACGGTCAGCCTGTATTCTCGTTGGGGAGAGAAGATAAGGCAGCCTACAGATTTACACTGTGAGGCCAGATTATGGAACTGGCCAAGTGCTTAAGCAGTCAGATGTAAAATGGACACGGGCAACTTCATGGCATCTGTCGGACGTCTGCCCCCAGTCTCCCAAATGCCTGGTAATCTTGTTGCCTTGTACTCTTGAATGTAAATGTTAAAGTAATGGACCCTGAAGAGAGGGAGCCGGGTGGTGGAGGCAGGCAGGGGCAGCATCAGATCCTGGGTGGATTGGCATTTATATCTCTGAGCAAGTCTAGCTGGCAGGAGACTGACCTTCCGCGCTGCCAGTCAGTCCCCATGGATGGGGTTACAGCTGCAGCCACGGGGGAGCTGGCCCTGCAACAGCTTTACACACAGAGCAGGCGCTTTTAGGTTTTGTTCTTTCATGTTACTTGAATTTCTGCAAATACCTGCAGCTCCTGGGCTTAAAAAAAAAGAAACCTAGACGTCGTCTGGCTGAGTGGTTTTTGGCTTTTTGAATAACAAAATTACATTTTGTGGTTAGTTTAGTTAATTGGCTCAACTTCTATAACTTCTACAAATAGCCTTTTACAAGCAAGAAGGGAAAAAATGTGTGTTTTGAAAACCTATTTCTAAGTAGTTCCAGCCATTTGGGATTCAGGGAAGTTGTCTGGGCTGTTTGAGGGAATTCCTGGAGCTAAGAATTCAAATTTGGCATTGTCTCTCGACTTGTAGCTCCTGAGGGTCAACTTTGGCCACCAACTTTGTGTTTGGGAAGGTTCAGTTATAATGCCAAATCTTCCCTAAATACTTGTTAAAAGCCTGGAATGGGAAGTAGGTAATCATAAAGGGAATGACTCTGGGAGTCTGATGAGAGGGGCACTAATGATTTGGGACCTCATAGGATACATTTGTTTTTGTTTCACTTGGGGGATACTTTCTATTATTATATTTGAAAGACTCTTTAGCTGCAAACATTTGCTTTGTTAGGATATAGAATCTGTTTCATTTCTGTATTCGAATTCTTTTTTAGTCTTATTTCCTACCAACTTGGAGTAATTAGCTTTGCTTTAATTTTCAGAAATCGCCCCTCGTGGATGTCCCTGTGTTGCAGTTTTGCTATGCTTTCATCCAAAGGTAATGCAGCCCCTCAAAGACATTTCTCAATTATAGATGCTATTGCAATGATTATAAATAATTCCTCTGATTGTATTTCCGTTTTTTTTTTTCTTTTAATTGAAGTATCATTGATTTACAATGTTGTGTTAGTTTCAGGTGTACAGCAAAATGACTCAGATATATATATATATCTGAATATGTATATATATATATTCTTTTTCAGATACTTTTCCACTATAGGTTATTATAAGATATTGAATATAGTTCCCAGTGCTATTGTTTATTTTTTTAAGATTTGTTTATTTTTTAATTAATGAATTAATTTCGGCTGCGTTGGGTCTTCGTTGCTGCACGCAGGCTTTCTCTAGTTGCGGTGAGCGGGGGCTACTCTTCGTTGTGGTGCGCAGGCTTCTCATTACAGTGGCTTCTCTTGTTGCAGAGCACGGGCTCTAGGCGCGCGGGCTTCAGTAGCTGTGGCACGTGGGCTCAGTAGCTGTGGCTCACAGGCTCCAGAACGCAGGCTCAGTAGCTGTGGCACGCGGGCTTAGTTGCTCCGCGGCATGTGGGATCTTCCCGGACCAGGGCTCGAACCCGTGTCCCGTTCATTGGCAGGCAGATTCTTAACCACTGTGCCACCAGGGAAGTCCCTTATTATTTATTTATTTATTTATTTTATTTTTGGCTGTGTCGGGTCTTAGTTGCGGCACATGGCATCTTTCGTTGCGGCGTGCGGGCTTCTCTCTAGTTGTGGCATGCAGGTTTTCTCTCTCTAGTTGTGGTGCGCAGGCTCCAGGGCGCGTGGGCTCTGTAGTTGTGGCGCGAGGGTTCCAGAGCGCATGGGCTCTGTAGTTTGCGGCACACAGGCTCTCTAGTTGAGACGCACAAGCTCTACCATTCGGCCTCCCCAACGTCGCTGGAAACACGGAGTCAACCATCAGAAGGTCACAGAGGGCGAGGTCAGGCCTCACAGAAACAAGGACTTGGATTGTGGCTACGGAGCGAGGCTGCACAGCACAAAAGGCTGAGCTTGGCCGCAGCCAGAGGGCCCCAGGTTCAAGTCCTCATCCCCGACTTACTGCCTCCTGACTGACCTGGGCAGGGCCTCCTCTGTAAAAGGAGGCCGCAGCTCCTGCAGCTGCTGGGAAGGCTCAGATATCACTCAGGCCCCTGCAACAGGCGCTTGCTGGTGATATAATACGCATTAGTTAGCACGAGAAGGGGCGTGACCAGCTCATCTTTACCTCCTGGAGGAAAGAAGTACAGGGACGCTTGTGGTGGAGGATGAACAGCTGGTCTGAACTCAGCCCTAGACCCAGGGACTCCTGGGACTGTGACCCTTCCTCCCACCTCAGGATACAGTGAGCCGGAATAACCACGGAACATGAACTTGTTAACCAGGGAGCTTGCAGCTGGTGGTCACATTTACTTATTGTGAACCCCCGGAGATACGTGAGAATACTGAGGCTTCCTTGAGACGGGGCTGCACTCCCTTCACCCTCATTACTGCAGCCGAGAACACCCCACACGATGGAGGGGTCCGGGAGCCGCACCCGGGACCTGCCTTAAGATCTGCACCAGGCCCAGCAGAGCGTCCTTTCTACCTGTGGAGAAACACCTGGGGAACCCCTATAGCTGAGACCCCTGCATGCGGATATTCAGCATAGTAAACCCACGCAGAAGCCATCCAGCGGAAAACAGGGCAAAGCATTGAGGACAGCACCAAAAATAATCCCTTCTCCTTTTTCTAAAAGAGGTCCTTAAAATCTCCCCTCCTTTTTTGGTATCAATTTAATGCAAACTGTTTCTTCTAAAGTTTACCAGGCCTCACTTAAAGCTTTGCTGATGTAAGTATTAAAGCTATATCACCCAGACTTTAAAATGTCAGATTAGATCGCCGCAGAAAGAAAAAGTAAAATCATCAGGGTATTCCCATGCCTCGAGAGGAAATAAGGACACCATTCAGATACTTTCTGAACTAAGCCTCTCCAGTAATCAAGAAATACAATGGAGGGGCGGCAGGGAGGGATAAACGAGGAGTTTGGGATTAAAATGTATACACTACTATATATTAAATAGATAAACAGGGACTTCCCTGGTGGTCCAGTGGTAAAGAATCCGCCTTACAATGCAGGGAACGTGGGTTCGATCCCTGGTTAGGAAACTAAGATCCCACGTGCTGCAGGGCAACTAAGCCCGAATGCCACAACTACAGGCCCAGAGATCAGACAGTCCTCTAGTTCAAGGCTTTCACTTTATAGACGAGGAAACCAGGGGCATCTGACCTGTCAGCAGGGTTGCAGGTCTCCAAACTCCAAGATCTTGGCAGAATACCAAAATTTAGCTTGTGTGTATTGTAATTTAAAAAAGAGCAAACAGGTCAGGCAGATATGCCATCTTCCTGTGCTTTCCAACCACCTGGATCTAAAATGTGCTTATATGTAACATTTTGTTTTGACCTGTTCAGGGTTGGATATTTTTTCTTTCTTTCTTTCTTTTTTTTTTTTTTTAAATAGGCTCCCAGCAACAGCCTTGCAAGCGAACTTCCCTTCGCTGTTGGGTGTGTTAAAGGAGTCCGTGCAGTTGAATCTCGCTCCCCCTGGTTATTTTCTGCTTCTCAGGTACCGTGTCCCAGCACTCATGTCACCATAGTTTTCTTCGGGAACATGTTTTTATTTCTGCAGCATTCTTGGTCTGAAGCTGATTGTCTCTCAACAGCATGCTGAACGACTTCGTAACAAGAACTCCCAACCTGGAAAACAAGAAGGATCAAAAAGATTTGCAGGTCTGTATGTACAAGTCTGGCAGTCTGTTACTGTCCCAGGAGTATCGCCCACCTTTAGAGGGTCTCACTGGAGATAGTAAACATTGCGCAGAACCAGATCTTAGATTTGCATTTGTTCCCACGTCTGATTCCCTCCGTTACTGTCTTCAGAGGGCTCTATACAATCTCCTGATGAAGGTTCTCGTGTTAGACTTGACCAGTCGACCGTGCAATTTACAAGGCACCCTCTCGCTTCCCACTGTTCACAGATGTATGCGGACTTACTCTGCAGCATGATTGGAACAATACGTCTACCTTTATGCACAGATTCCTTTCCTTAGAACCTTCCCCCATCTTTTTAAAGCAATATAGACTCACAGGAAATTTCAGAAACACTGAAAAACAAAAGTAAAACTCACCCATAGGAGAAGGAAAATCTTCTCCTTTGAGTAGAATGCCAACTACCAATAATACATAGAAGTAATGAAGGAGTTAGAAAAATCACTATTTTGCAACCATTATAATCCTTGAGTGAGGAGCTTTTTGAGTCAAAGTCTTTAAACTGGATTGTGTAGTTTATGGCTTTGGTGATGTTGCTGCTAATCGTTGTGATCCCTGGTGTTTGTGAAATATCTGTCCAGTTCCTGATTCTGAAGCACTAGAGTTCTGCGTAAAGCACAGTGACTCCTTTGGCTCAACCGGTAGAGAAGAAAGCATCATCCAAGGGCAAGTGCTGCAGCCCAGCCCTTGGGTAGCACCTCCTGCACTCACCTGGAAACCCTCCCCCTTCCATGGGCTATTGCCCGCCGCGGCCCCTCCGTTTCCAGTCCATCGGGCCGGACTGTGGCCACAGGCACTAACTACAGCAGCTGGTACAGCTCGCTCCGCTCCTGTGGGTCAGGGGGCCGGGTGGGCCTCTGCTTCCACCCCACGAGGTCCCAGCCTCCCTGACACTGACTCCTTCCTGCTGTGTCCAGGCACCCCATCTTCTTTCCCATCCATTCACTGCACTTGAAATGGGAGCTCTTCTAAGTCCTCAACCCCTTTTCTTGATCTTTTTTTAAGAATTTATGTTATTGAAGTATAGTTGATTTACAGTGTTGTGTTAATTTCTGCTGTACAGCAGAGTGACTCAATTATACACATATATATATCCTTTTTCATATTCTTTTCCATTATGGTTTATCCCAGGATATTGAATATAGTTCCCTGTGCTATACAGTAGGACCTCCTTGTTTTTTATCCATCCTATATATATAATGGTTTGCATCTGCTAACCCCAAACTCCCACTCCATCCTTCCCCTGCCCCGCCCCCTTGGCAACCACAAGTCTGTTCTCTATGTCTGTGAGTCTGTTTCTATTTCGTAGATAAGTTCATTTGTGTCATATTTTAGATTCCACATATAAGTGATAGCAAATGGTATTTGTCTTTCTCTGACTTACTTCACTCAGTATGATCATCACCAGGTCCATCCATCTATTCTTGACCTTCCTTGCTGCCATCATCCACCCCACACCTCTGCCCAGGTGCACCGCGGACAGTTCCCGCGGGTGCACCCCCCTTGCCACCGGCAGGCAGACGTTCTCTTGCTTCATGCCCGAACACAGCTGCTGGGCTCATAGTGGAAGTCAGGACTGTTCAGTTCTCAGACGTCAGGGATGTACAGCCCCTCTTAGCTGGCAACACTCGATGATACCCGCTCAGTGTTTCTACCTCTGTCCCAGCTACTTGACCAAATTCGTTCCTGATGGTACTCCTGATACGGATGACTCCTCACTTCACCCTCGAGTCAATTTAATTTATGCAGTTTTGTTTCTTGTATTATTCAAAGGTGCATTTCTAGCAAGAACCCATGGTCCTAAAGAAACCGGAAATCTAATCTGCCAAATGCGTTGTGCCTCTGTGACTTCCTATGTCTCTGTTTTACCCGAGTTGGCCAGAGAGTAGCCGGAGCCACAAGTGGCTGTTGAGCCCTTGAAATGTGGCTTGTCTGAACTGAATGTGCTGTAACTGTAAACACACAGCGGGTTTCAAAGACTTAGCATAACAAAGAATGCGTAACCTCGCTAATAATTTTATATTGATTATATGTCGATACTCTGTTGGATATATTGTGTTAAACATTATGAACTTGTTTCTTCTTTTAATGTAGCTCCTAGAAAACTTGGTATTACCTTCATGGTTCACAGCTGCGGCTTGCATTATATTTATATCGGATGGTGCTATTTTAGACACTTAAGATTCTTTTCCTTAACTAACTCCCTTTCCTCTTTCTCCTGACTACTCTCAGGAAGTCACTCAAAAAATTCTAGAAGCTGTCGGGAACATTGCTGGCTCTTCCTTGGAACAAACCAGCTGGCTGAGCAGAAACCTGGAAGTGAAGGCTCAGCCTCAGATCTCTCTAGAAGAATCTGATGATGAGGAAGATTTGCACGGTAGGTGTAGAAGGGTTGAAAAGTAAAGCCCACTGCCAGCTAGTGGGTCTAGTTTTGCCTTAAAAGTAAACTGGCTTTACTTCTTACAACATACGTTGTATGTATAATAAACAGTAGGATTCCATTGGAAGGGTCCCAAGTGGCCCATGCTACCGTGTTAAGCCCTCACTGAGCCGAGATGGGGTCCAAGAAAGTAACTTCCCAAGATAATTTGCACGGACTCAGTGATAGAAATCCGTGTGGGATAAAGAATAGGAGAATGTATGTTTTTCTTTTTGTGGAGCCGCGGAAAGAAAACTTAGTAAACCAGCTAACTATCATCAGGCAGTTGATGTTGTATTTCATTTCTGGCCAACACACCCCTGCCTCTCGATGATCCTTGTGTTTGGTCATTGCCTGGGTGGTGAAGATTTTATCATGGAGGCCACACAGAGTGGGCACAGCCCAGCCTTATAATTAGTTACAGCTTCCTGTACATTTCCCAGGAAAATGGTCTGGAGACTCTCAAAGGAGACTCATCTGTTTACTCGGAGGACCATTGATCAGCCAGATACTCTTGAGGAGTCTGAATTAAATGCAACAGGGTAGATTGTCAATTGCCGGTGCCCTAAAGACCACCAGACGAATGTATCATCAAGCAAATCTCAGGTTACTAGACCTGCTGCAGTGAGGGAGAAACTTGGCTGAGTCATAAGGGTGTCTCAACTCTAGGGGAAATTTGGGGAGGATATTTATAAGGTTGTAGGGCCTTGGCTGAGTTGTCTGTGGCAGATCTTTCCAGGTGGGGACTGGGCAGAGTTAGTGATAAGATACCTTTGCATTGGTGGGCACAGCACTAGGCGAGGGTCCAGAAGTGGATGTTGATGAGATGCGGCTCGTTTTGGTAAGTGAGCCACTTTAGTTGGTTGAGTTGTTCTTTCAGAATTAGGCATATCTTAGAGCAAGTAGTTATTTTTGCAAGTTCTCAGTGTTATTTAACACAGACAGGAAAGTATGCCCAGTACCCGTGTTGCTCAACACTGGACAAGAAAATCAGTTTGGTCTCAGTTTTATTAACACGAGCAAAAAAATTACATCTAAGTTCTGAGTCGGAACTATGTAGCGCAGTGCCCACCACAAGGTGAATGTTCAAAAACTGCTAGTTCTGTCATATTTTATGACCTCTGTCATTATTGTTAGCGGTAGTTGTATCAGCAGAAACAAAGCTGAATTTGTGGTTTTTAATATACAAAAGAAGGTGTGTCAGGAAGTCTGGGCTCTTTTCTCTTGCAAGTAAACGAAACCCACTTCAGGCGTGTAGAAACACAACAGCACAAAATTTTCTGGCTCATGTACAGGAAAAGCCCAGGCGTCAACATCTGGTTTTAGTCAGAGTGGGAGCTAGGTGTTCAGATGAAGTTCATCAAGTCTCATGCAAAGATTCTGGTTGGCTCTTCTGGGCCTGTGGCTGACCCAGAGGAGGAGAGGAAAGGCTGGTGCCCTTGGGCTCCCACCCAAGAGGGGCTTCTCTTGCCAGGAGGAGGAAGGATGGTGTTAGACAGGCAGACCATAGTACCCCCTCCATTACTTCTGCCGTATTTGTTTGACAGCTAGTTTTGTGGTTTACATAAGAAAATAATTATACTTTACTCTGTAATGAAGATCCTATAACTAGTATGCTATCATTTACTAATGTAAACCAACACTTATGCTTTCTCAGGCTGCGGTTATGATTATAGCTGTGGTTCTAGGGAAAGAGAGCTGGTGCATCTCCTTGGCTCATCTGCCCTCAGTTATTTCCGATGTAGGTACTGATATAGGGATTAAACTGCTTCTCCACCACCAGTGCAGCTGAGCTGGGCTGAGTCAAGTGTCACTGGGCCTGGCTTTTGTGCAGTAAGTAAATTTAACCTCAAGACAATACTGTAGTAAAATGATTACCTGATTTTTATTTAAAAAAAGAAAGCATAGAATTCCAAAGCTGGAGGTGATTTGGGGGCTTCTCAATAAGACTTAATTAGCAAATTATAGAGTACCAAAAGACTCTTTGGATCATACACTATATTTTGTTTCAGTCTTGAACAAACTAAGTATGCATACTGGCCGTCTAAATCATGAAACAGAATGAGGCTTCAAATGATGTGTTTCTCCACTTAGAGTTCTTATGTGTGCGGTGCACGTGCAGGGTCTTTCCTGTATGTTTGCGTCTGGCATGTGCCGTGCACTATGTTCTAGATGCTGGCGCTGCAGCAGGAAACAAAATGAGCAGGGCCTCTGCTCTCGCGGGGGTGACGCGGAAGGTGATAGTCCAAAGTAAATGAACAAAGGTATCTTTCAACTCTTCTGGAAATCCAAAGTTACTCCAAAATGAAAGTTTTTTTTTTTTAATGGGAGTGGGGCTGGGGGCCACTTTAGATGTTACAGAACATGTCCCCAAGGAAGTGTCAGTTGTGCTGAGAAATACAGGGTAAGGGGGCAAAGATCTGGGAAGGCGCTGCCCAGAGGGGATGGCGAGTCCTTGAGGTGGGAGTGGGCCAGGCCCAAGAAACCTGAAGACCAGCTTGGCTGGAGCCTAATGCGTGGTCATGCGAGGTCAGGGCGAGAGCGGGGGTGGAAGGTTGTCGGGCTTGATGCAGAGCACACTTAAGAGCTTGGCCACCAGCCCGCTTGCTGTGGGAAACCATTAAAGTGTTTGGAGCAGTGACAGGATCTTATTGAGTTTTCAGAAAACATCAGTTTGGCTGCCGGGAGCAACATGGGCTGCAGCAACCGAGAAGAGAAACTGGGAGTTCAGTTAAAAGGATTTCCTGGTGCTTTGGGCAAGAGAAGATGTTGGCTTAGAGGCGTGGGCTCTAGAGAAAGGTGGATTGGTGTGAGTGCAGCGTCAGCAGAACTTGCCAATGGATTGCAAGTGGTAGTTTAAAGAAAAAGAAGGCAAACAAGGATGACTTTGGGGGTTTTGTTGTTTGGTTTTTTGTTTGTTTGTTTTATTTATTTTTGGCTGCATTGGGTCTTCATTGCTGCGTGAGGGCTTTCTCTAGTTGCGAGCGAGCGGGGGCTACTCTTCGTTGCGGTGCGTGGGCTTCTTATTGCGGTGGCTTCTCCTGTTGTGGAGCACGGGCTCTGGGCGCACGGGCTTCAGTAGTTGTGGCTCGCGGGCTCAGTAGTTGTGGCACACAGGCTTAGTTGCTCCGTGGCATGTGGGATCTTCCCGGACCAGGGCTCGAACCCTGCGTTGGCAGGCGGATTCTTAACCACTGCGCCATCAGGGAAGTCCCATGACTTTGGTTTTTGGTTTAAACAGTTGATTGAGGTGGAAAAGTCTGAAGCAAGAACATTTTGGAGAGGGAGATGGAGCTTGGGTTTGCATGTGTTAAATTTGAGATGTCTGGGAAGGAATCAGAAAAGGTCACCAGCATAGGAGGAAAAACCAAGAGAACATGGAGTCATGGAAACTATGAGAAGAGAGTGTTTCCAGAAGGAGGGCGTAGGAATGCAGCGGAAGGCTGAGAAGTAGCGTGAGATAAGGACAGAGACTCCCTGGATTTGATGGGGGTGGGACGGCGTGATTGGATGGAGAAGAGGACAGAGACGAGGAAGAGGAGACAGTGGGTGCTGATAACTCTTTGAAGCTTAGTCGTCAATAGGGCAGTAATGAAGCAGTACTAAGGACCAAAGAATATCTTTTATTCGGTTTGTTTTTCAATTGGAGTTAACCAAAGCATATTTGTATGGTGATGGAATAGTACAGCAGAGGGGAAGAAATTAATACCAAAGAGTGAAAGGATAGTGAGAAAGCAAAGTCTTCGACAGCCATCGGGCCAGGATTAATATCGTAAATGGAATTAGCGTTCTTTGACAGGAGCCAAGAACATGTCTATCAAAACAGGAGACAAGGCAGAGAACACGGATGTAAGTGTTCCAGGTTAATAACACATAGCGGCCAAACTGAGGGCGTTTCTGTTTGTTTACATTAATTTTCTCAATGAAATATGAGATGAGGTTACCAGCTGAGGAGGGACAGGTATCGATGGTTATGGAGGGAGGAGGTGAAAGAATTATGTTGGAGACTGGGAAAGCCAGCACAGCGCTGAGGGACATGGGGGAGGGTTATCTAGTAGCATCAGGTCATTTTTGAGTTGCACAGTCATGACGTAAAGTGAGATCCGTTTCAGAGTGGTCTGGTTTTCTCCAGAGCATTTAGCTGCATAGAACTGCATAGGCAATCATTGGGTTTAGCCAGCTTTGCATTTTTCTAGATGAGTGCCTCAGAGGGAGAGAGAAGCAAAAAAGTTAAGGATGTTCGCAAGGTGGACGATAGACCATGGGTGTGGGTGGGGAGATAGAGAAGTGAAGACCTGGGGGGATTGATGGGTAGTTAAGGAGGTAAACTCGGGTGGTTGGAGGCTTGTGCAAGGATTCAGGAAATTGTCAGAGCAGCATTCCAGGAGTAAGTGAGCAGGAAAGGTAAGATGTGGTCACGATAGGGTGCTGGAAATGGAGACTTTGGAAATTCATGAGGTCAAGGGTATGATGGTGACAGTGGCTGGCTGAGCTGGAACAAAATAAAAGCTTGCTGGAAAAGAAAAGACTAAGGGGCTCAGAGGCCAGGATGTTAGAGGGATCATCCAAGGGGATGTTGAAGTTCCAAAAATGGTGATGAGAATAGAAGCGGGGAGGAAGACAGTTGGTGCTGATTTATTTGATCAAAATACCCAGATTCTTAGTTGCTGAAGTTGAACATGTTAGCAGAGAAGGATACGTAACATGTACGTACGTACAGAGTCAGTTTGAAAGGCGGGGGCTCGTGACTCAAGTTCATCTGATGCTTTGGGGGCATAAATGGTGACCTGTTGTCCTGATTAAAACACACATGCCTCTTTCAGCAGATGCTGCTGCCGCCGCTTCAGCAATGGTGTCCGCGTCTGCCCCTTCGGTGTACAGCGTGCAAGCCCTCTCCCTCCTGGCAGAGGTACATATGCATCTGGCTTGTCATCCCCCCACAGAAGTGAGGCTTTGCGAGGGCGTTCATTCTCAGGGGCCAGGGCACACGGGCTGCACCGTCCCTGGTGAGTTCATAAGCCAGTCTTGGCCTCAAGCTGCCCTGTGGAGTTTTCTTGTTAGGTTGTGTATACCCCAAGGACTAAATTTTGTATTGCCGCCTGCTTTAGGAGATTTCTGTTTTCTGGCGGTCCTGTTCTTCTAGGTTCTGGCATCCCTCCTGGACATGGTTTATCGAAGTGATGAGAAGGAGAAAGCGGTGCCGTTGATCTCACGTTTGCTTTACTATGTTTTTCCTTACTTGCACAATCACAGGTAACGGCCACCTTTTCCATTGTACCCCACCCACGTGTGGAAAGATAGCTTATGGGAAGTGTGTTCAGCGGGGTTCCTTGCACCATCTCTGACCTTGACCCTTTCCCCTTCCCACCCCTTTCAGCGCCTACAATGCCCCCAGCTTCCGGGCTGGCGCCCAGCTGCTGAGCTCTCTGAGCGGTTATGCCTACACGAAACGAGCCTGGAAAAAAGAAGTCCTGGAATTATTCTTGGACCCGGCCTTCTTCCAGATGGACACTTCTTGTGTGCAGTAAGAAATGCTGTCCTGATAAAAAACATGCCCTGAATCTTCAAGTGGAAAAGTGTTTGGGTTTCTGTAATTAATTCTCATTCCTGAAATGGAAGCAGAGCTAGCATCAACCCAAATAATAGGACACCACTCACAGGTTAACTGTGTATTTCTGGGAACAGAATTAAGTCTTTTAAAAACTACAAAGGTACCTTTTTTTAATCAGGAGAAGAATTTCAAGTAAGAGAGCGTATTTTTCCTGAAGAGCATAGCATGGGGTTCCAGTGGTACTTGGTCTAGTACTGCTTTATCTTGTAATCACAAAATGCTTGACCAGGATTAAGATGACAGGGCTCCATGGCGACACCGCGGTGTCCTTATCCCACTTCTCGGCTTGCACTCCCCGAGTCCTCACTGAGACCTTGAGGCTGGCCAGGCTCTGCGCGGGCAGTGGAGATCCGTGGAATCACAGGCACGGGATGAACGAGCTGTGCCTTTTTCTTGGAGGTCAACAGAACCACTCGTAACTCTGCCCCTGGCTTGACTGAACAGGTCTTCATTAATGGCAGGGGTAGACAGTGGAGACTGGTCAGCTTTTCTATATGGGCTGAGGGTTTGCCCAGCCACCGCCAGCGGCCATGGCTGTAATCCTGTTGTACTGCGGGGAGCCCATTGAGAACTAATGGTATTTGTCTTCACAACCCCAATTCTTTCCATTAACACAAGTGTATGGACATCATCTGTGTGAACACATTTAAGGGCAACCCTTGCAAAAGCCAAGGTACCTTGACAATTTGCGTTTTCTTTTATGGTGAGCTGGGAATTATTCATTATTCCCTATGTTATTCATTCCCTATGTTAAAGTTATAAATGAAAAGCTTTTGCTTAACGTTTCCTTATATAAAAACTATTCATCCCTTTCACTAACTTTTCAGAAAGCAGTTTTTAATAGATCTTAAAGGGACATGTTCTTTTCTTGATGCTTTTAATCAGACTGTCACCCTTTGCATATTTAATTAATTTTGCTTTTTTTAATATCCAGTTGGAAGTCCATTATTGACCATCTTCTGACTCATGAGAAAACAATGTTTAAAGATTTAATGAGTAAGTTCTTCTGTTATGTGCACATAAGTCACACTTTAAAGGACCAATTCCTTTTGGTCATAATCAGCTTTTACCACGTATTTCAGAGCCCAGCTCAAAACTTTTTTAGTGCCATTTCAGCCACAGAGTGTAATGTGATGTGCAGGATATGTCGGGACTACGTGAGTGAGCCTTCCTATTTCCAGTCTATGACACGAATGCCTTTAACTACCTTTTTTGCAGTTTTGTAGCAGAGAAAATACTTTTGAAAGTAATGATAAGTTGACCACAATTGGTTAGAAGTACTTTCCTGTACCTCATATCCTCTTCAAATACCCCATCATTCAGTATCATGAAAGAAATAAGTACTTTTATAAATTTAAATATTTGAGTAACAACTACATGCCCTTAATCAAGATCATGATCTTTCACCAGGGAAGATAAGAAGAGTAGGAATTTCTCATCACTTACCTCTCATTGTAGTGTTCTCACTAAGTGGAACTTATTTGCTCTATTTATTCCAGGCATGCAGAGCAGTTCTTTAAAACTGTTCTCAAGTTTTGAGCAGAAAGCCATGCTGCTAAAGCGCCAGGCTTTTGCCGTCTTAAGTGGAGAACTTGATCAGTACCACCTTTACCTTCCTCTGATCCAAGGTAAGAAGCCCTGCCCTTCCCCCAGCCCACCCCCCCAACCCCCCACAGAGACAGGCCCAGAGTGGCCAACATGGCTGGAAACCAGAGGGGCCCAGGGCAGGTGTTGGCAGTATGGTCAAACGTTAAATGAGTACTCAGCAGAGCTGATTGTAGAAGAACTTTGGAAATATATCGGTAAATCTGAAACGTTATTTTAAAAATCAATTATTATGGGACTTCCCTGCTGGTGCAGTGGTTAAGAATCCGCCTGCCAATGCAGAGGCCACAGGTTCGAGCGCTGGTCTGGGAAGATCCCACATGCCGCGGAGCAACTAAGCCCGTGCGCCACAACTACTGAGCCTGCGTTCTGGAGCCTATGAGCCACAACTACTGAGCCCACGTGCCACAGCTACTGAATCCCGTGCACCTAGAGCCCGTGCTCCACAACAAGAGAAGCCACCGCAATGAGAAGGCCACGCACCGCAATGAAGAGTAGCCCCCGCTCGCCGCAGACAGAGAAAGCCCACGCACAGCAACAAAGACCCAACGCAGCCAAAAATAAAATATAAATAAATAAATTTATTTTTTTAAAAAAGGCAAGAGAAAAATCAATTATTATAATGCTATTAGTTTTTTAAATTTTTAAACATTTTTATTTATTTATTTTGGGCTGCGTTGGGTCTTTGTTGCTGTGCACGCGCTTTTCTCTAGTTGTGGCGAGCGGGGGCTACTCTTCGTTGTGGTGCACGGGCTTCTCATTGCGGTGGCTTCTCTTGTTGCAGAGCACGGGCTCTAGGCATGGGGGCTTCAGTAGTTGTGGCTCGTGGGCTCTAGAGTGCAGGCTCAGTAGTTGTGGCGCACGGGCTTAGTTGCTCCGCGGCATGTGGGATCTTCCCGGACCAGGGCTCGAACCCGTGTCCCCTGCATTGGCAGACGGATTCTTAACCACTGCACCACCAGGGAAGTCCTATAATGCTATTAGTTTTTATTAGATTGTTTTTTAAAGTCTGGCAGTACTTCTTCAGCACTGTCTCCTGCTGGATCCCTCCTGTAGTACAGATACTAAGGCCAGTGACAGAGCAAGATTTTGGAGAAGTACCTGATTTTTCCTTAGCAGTTTTTTCTCTTCTTCATACTCGCGGTATTCTTTGTCTGCTTCAAGAATGAATGATTGTGGATATTATACATGGTTTTAAAGGTTTTTCCCCCTCCTCATAAAATGTTGAGGTGGCAAAGTGAGCATTCTGTTTTAATTCATCCTCCTCCAATATACAAAAGAACTCTCAAACAGGAATGTGTTTTCCTTAAGACACGTAGCCTAAATGGAATATAATAAAATAAACAAAAAAGCTTTCAAGAATCATATGAAATATCATGAAGACTAGTATAACAAACAATTTTACAAATATTAGAAATACGGTGTAAATCCTTTTGGGGGGCTCAGACTTATTAAAGTATAATTTACATACAGTTCTGGCTGTACAGTTCTATGAATTTTGATAAACACATGTAGTCACGTAACCACCACTGCAGTCAAGATACAGAACGTTTCCATCACCCCAGAAAGTTCACTCGTGCCCCTCAGAAGGCATCTCCTCCGCTTACCCCCTGACCCTATCAACCACTAAATCTTCTTTCTGTTCATATAGTTTCATCTTTTCTGGAATGTCCTATAAATGTGAATGTGATTAGACAGTGTATAGCCTTTGAGTCTGGCTTCTTTTGTATTTGAGAGTCATTCATTCTGTTGTATTTATCAATAGCTTTTTTTTTTTTTTTAATTTTTATTTATTTATTTATTTATGGCTGTGTTGGGTCTTCGTTTCCGTGCGAGGGCTTTCTCTAGTTGCGGCAAGCGGGAGCCACTCTTCATCGCGGTGCGCGGGCCTCTCACTATCGCGGCCTCTCTTGTTGCGGAGCACAGGCTCCAGACGCGCAGGCTCAGTAGCTGTGGCTCACGGGCCTAGTTGCTCCGCGGCATGTGGGATCCTCCCAGACCAGGGCTCGAACCCGTGTCCCCTGCATTGGCAGGCAGATTCTCAACCACTGCGCCACCAGGGAAGCCCAGCTTATTTCTTTTTATTGCTATTTATCTATAGTATTCCATTCTGTGATTTGTTTACCAGTTCACCAGTTGAACATTCGTGTTGTTTCCACATAGAATTATGATATAAATCTCTTACTCTACCCTCTTAAAAAATGCTCTTATAAATATCTGTCGGCTCACAAAGCATGTGCTTTTCGTAAATATTTGTATTAATTCTCAGCCCACGTCCCTACTTGATTAACCACTTGAAAGGTCTTAATTATTTTAGGTCAAAACATTAACAGCTTTCACGGGTATTCATTATGACAGTATTTTATATTTGCAATAATGAAAATACCATTATACTTCTGCTGACATAATTTCAGCCTGTAAAGCACGTAAGGAGATGTTCATGACCTAACGTCTTGAATACTTAAGATGTATAAAAGTGAATATTCAGATATTGACAAATCCTTACTTGAATTACTAACAGGAGGCTGCTTAGATCAGAGGGTGACCAGGAATGCCGTTAAAGGCGATGGCAGCCCTCCAGAGACTTTGCTCAGTGCAGAGTCAAAGCTGAACTTTGTTGCATCCTCACAGGATTTAAAGGGGAGAGAGAACAACGGGAACCACATTTCCTCTAGTTCACAGGCGGCGTCTGTGATGGTGCTTTATGCACCTGGCCATCAGACAGTGGTCCAAAAGGGCAGCGTGAAGTTCACTTTCTCAGCAGGGGAGCATGGTAGGCAGTGCATTGTACAGTCCTTGCCATGCCTTCTCACTTTGGGAGAAACACCTGCGCCTTCTGTCCCCCATGTCCCATCACACACTCTCCTAAAACCTGGGGTGAGGCCCAGAGAGCTAAAGAGACGGTATTAGATGTGTAGAACAAGAAGAGAACAGACAGTGGCCTTTTTCAATCAGTGGTATGGAGAATCTGACTATGGCATGGTGTAAACATCCAATTCTGAGAAATCATGGCTCAGAGAGGGAGAGAGAAGTAGAGGCAACATAATATTATATACATTATATATTATATACATACAACATATATGAAAGTCAGCATAATGCTGACTTTAAATAGGAGATGGTTTGGGGGCCCTTGGAGAAAGAGGAATTTCTCCAAATAAATACCCTCCACTTTGGATAGCTCAAGTGCTGTTTTTTTTTAAAAAAAAACTACATGTTTGAAAAAGTACGGTGGACTTCCCCGGCAGTCCAGTGGTTAGGGCTTCGCACTTACACTGCAGGCGGCACGGGTTCGATCCTTGGCCGGGGAACTAAGATCCCTCGTGCCACAGACGCAGCCAAAGAATAAAAAATAAAATAAAATAAAAATACCTGTTTGAGTCCTTGTTTTAAAAAAAATAAGAGGAAGAAGTAAACATGTTTACCCCATTCCGTTTTTCACTAACTGACAGTTTGCAAAGCACTTGCCTCTGTATTGTCATTGTCTCCAGGACTGTTGATAGGCCCAGCTTCCCTAAGGTCCTGGGGTGATGGGATTCGGAACGTTCTCTGACAGTCTTGGGACATTGACTGGCCCCATGGAGCAATGACGCCCCAGTCAAGGGAGTAGAGGCATCCGGAAGCTCCTAAGTTGCACACCATGGTGAATAGTTGAGGCCAAATCAAAAGAGGCAGGAATGGGGAAGGTCTGGCATTTCTCCTCTGGGGTCCTCACCCCCGACTGATCACCATCAAGTAGCACTGGAAGAGGTGGATTGATGCACTCAGGGTGCAGAGCTGAGCAGCTCCTTACATCTTGGCTCGTAGTGACATAAATTTTACATTGATCTCAAAAGAAGTAAATCGGCTCAAAGCAATTATTTTTTAAACAGGAGGGACGATAAAATGCTGCTTGTCTAGGATGAAAGGAGGACAGACTACAAAGGCCCCTGATGAGGGGATCAGAAAGGTCTATAGGGAACACTCTGTTCCCTCTAAGCTGATGAGTGTGGCTCATTCCAGGTCCACTGAAGTCCTTCCCATCTTTTAAGTTTTCTTCATTGTCCTTTATTAGCTCCATTTTTACATCAGGATACTGGTGCTCAGAGAGATTAACACCTGCGTAAAGTTGCATTGCCACTAACTGGCAAAACCTGGACTGAAATCTGAGCCCTATGGCTCCCAGCAGCAGGCTGTGTTCTTTAGTAGGTACCCTTTGAGGCAGGCGAGTTTCACAGATGGGAAATGGGCTCAGCAAGATTATGCGGCCAGCCTAAACGAGGTTCTGCAACCTTGACAGTGGTGCAGGGATTCTGGCTCAGGGCTCTCTCTGGCTCTGCTCACCAGGACTCCTTAAGCCTGTAAGGTTTATCACTCAGCTAAGAAAGGAATATTAGAGATTCTAAAATAGATCATCTTGGCTGAAGAATAATCTCACGAATTTAGCTTTTATTTGGAGCATCAATATGAAATATGCCCCATGTGTACAAACCACTTTTTTTTTAATACTTTTTATCTCAAAGTAGATTAAGACTCACAAGAAGTTGCACAAATAGTACCTAGTGTTCCTGTGTACTGTTCGTCCAGCTTCCCCCATGATAACATCTCACATAAACATAGTTCCTCATCAAAACCAGGAAATTGATGTGGGAGTATTACCATAACTCAACTTGAGACTTTTTCAGATTTCACCAGTTTCTACAATGCATTCTTTATGTGTGTGTTTGTGTGTCTAGTTCTATGAACGTATCCCACATACAAATTCTTGTAGCCAACACCACAACCAGGATTTAGAACTCTTCCCTCGCTACAAAGCGACACCCTCAAGTCACTCACTACTTTATATAGTCACACCCTCCACCCAGCCCTAACCCCTGGAAACCACTGATCTGTTCTCCATCACTTTAATGTTATATAAATGGAATCATACATCATGCGTATTATGTAAATGTCACCTTTTGAGATTAGCTTTTTTCATTTAGTACAGTGCTTTTGAGATCCATCCAAAGGCAAGTGGGGTATGTTCATGGGTGTATAAAGAGTTTGATCTTTTTTAATGAGTAATAATACTCCATTTTATGGATGTACCGCAGTTCATTTATCCATTTACCTGATGGACATCTGGGTTGTTCTAGTTTTTGGTATTAGAAATAAAGCCTAGGGGCTCCCCTGGTAGCGCAGTGGTTAAGAATCTGCCCGCCAATGCAGGGGACACGGGTTCGAGCCCTGGTCCAGGAAGATCCCACATGCTGCGGAGCAACTAAGCCCGTGCACCACAACTACTGAGCCTGCGCTCTAGAGCCTGTGAGCCAAAACTACTGAGCCCGCGTGCCACAACTACTGAAGCCCACGCACCTACAGCCTGTGCTCCACAGCAAGAGAAGCCACCTCAATGAGAAGCCCGCTCACCGCAATTAAGAATAGCCCCCGCTCGCCTCAACTAGAGAAAAGCCCACGCGCAGCAACAAAGACCCAGTGCAGCCAAAAATAAGATAAATGAAATAAATAAATTAAAAAAAAAAAAAGAAATAAAGCCTCTGGCGATCCAGTGGTTAGGACTCTGTGCTTTCACTGCAGAGGGCCCAGGTTCAATCCCTGGTCAGGGAACTAAGATCCTGCAAGCTGGGATAAATGTACAAGGGTTTGATTACTGGGTTCTATGGTAAATGTGTGTTTAACTTTATAAGAAACTGCCAAACTGTTTTCCAGAGTGGATGCACCATTTTGCATTCCCATTTAAAACTGTAATTCAAATGTCATTATCCTTTTTTTTTAACACTTTTATTTTTTAATATTTATTTATTTATTTGGTTGCACTGGGTCTTAGTTGTGGCAGGTGGTCTCCTTTTAGTTGCAGCTTGGGGGCTCCTTAGTTGCGGCTCGCCGGCTCCTTAGTTGTGGCATGTGGGCTCCTTAGTTGTGGCTTATGAACTCTTAGTTGCAGCATGTATGTGGTATCTAGTTCCCTGGCCAGGGATCAAACCCAGGCCCCCTGCATTGGGAACGTGGCGTCTTAACCACTGAGCCACCAGGGGAGTCCCTCATTATCCTTTTGATGTCTTTAGAGATACCCCTACTTTCATTCCTGATATTGGTAATTTGCTTTCTCTCTTTTTTGGTCAGTCTTTCTAGAGGTTTGTCACTTTTCTTGTTCTTTTCGAATAACCACATTTTAATTTGATTGATTTTTCTACATTATTTTTGTTTGTTTTGTTTCCAGTTTCATTTATTTCTGCTTTTTATTATGCCCTTCTTTGTCCTTGCTTTGGTTTTATTTTGTTCTTTTTCTGGTCTCGTGAGGTAGTGGCTTGGATTATAGATTTGAGTGCTTTCTTCTTTTATAATGTAAGCATTTAGTGCTATAAATTTCCCTCTCAGCAATACTTTAACTGTATCCCACAAAATCGGATATATTGTAATTTTCATTCATCTCTTTATCTTTTTTTATTTCCTTTGATACTTCTTCACCCCGTATCTAATTTAGAAGTTTGTTAATTTCCAAGTGTTTCTGGTTATCTTTCTGTTATTAATTTCCGGTTTGAGCCCATTATGGTCAGAGAACCTTCTCTGTAGGATTTAAATTTGTTGAAGTTCGGTTATATCATGGGTCGTAAAGCAGTCTTGGCGAATGTTCCACGAGCACGTAATGCGATGTGTTCTGCTGGTGTCGAGTGGAGTGTTCTACAAGTGTTTATTAGATCCTGTCGGCTGAAGGTACTGCTCACTTCTTCTATATCCTTACTGACTGTTTTCCTAGGAGTTCTATCAGTCATGGGATAGGGATGTTGAAGTTCAGCTACAGTCGTCAGTACTTATTCTTCTTTGAGTTCTGGCAGTTCTTTCTTCAAGTATTTTACATCTCTGTTGTTTGGTGAACAGACATTTAGGAATGTTATATCTTCTTGTTGAACTGACCTTTACCACTGTGTAATGTCCCTCTTTGACCCTGGTACTTTCCTGTGCTCTGAAGTCTATTCTGTCCTATATTAATAGCGCCACTCCGGCTTTCTTAAAATGTTTGCATATTGTATCTTTTTCCGTCCTTTTACCTTTAACCTACTTATATTGTTATATATTTTTAAGTAGTTTTATCTTTTTTTAAAATTTATTTATTTCATTTATTTTTGGTTGTGTTGGGTCTTCGTTGCTGCGTGGGCTTTCTCTAGTTGCGGCAAGCGGGGGCTACTCTTCGTTGTGGTGCACGGGCTTTTCATTGCGGTGGCTTCTCTTGTTGCGGAGCACGGGCTCTAGGCGTGCGGGCTTCAGTAGTTGTGGCTCGCAGGCTCAGTAGTTGTGGCACATGGGCTTAGTTGCTCCACGGCATGTGGGATCTTCCTGGACCAGGGCTCGAACCCGTGTCCCCTGCATTGGCAGGTGAATTCTTAACCACTGTGCCACCAGGGAAGCCATATTGTTATGTTTGAAGTGAGTTTTGTGTAAGATAGCATACAACTGGGTCATTCCTTTTATCCGTTCAACCAGTCTCTTTTAATTGATGTGTCATGTCAGGATATATTATGCCATTTTGTTTATTTTCTGTTTGTTCCTTGTTTTTCATTCCTTTTGTTTCCCTTTTCCTATTTTCCTGAGGTTACTTGAACATTTTTTCGGCGTTCCATTTTGATTTATTTAAAATGGTTTGGGGGTATATCTCTTTATATAGCTTTTTGCAGTGGTTGCTCTAGGGATTACAGTGAACATAGAATATACATACTTACTGTGGTCTACTAGTATCAATATTTTACCACCATTTGCTTTTCTCCCATGTGATATAGTTGTCTGAAATACTACGTTTACATACTAGAACCATAAGAGATAGAGATACACTTTTTGCTTTCACTGTCCAACATAAATACTCAAGAGGAAAGGATATTATTTATACTCATTTATTTACCCTTTCTATTGCTCTTTAGTCATTCCTGATGTTCCATGTTTCCTACCGTTATCATTTCCTTTCTGTCTGAAGAACATCATTTAGCCATTCTTTGAGGGCAAATCTGTTAACAAGTTTTCTTAGTTCTCCTTCATTGAGTCTTTTTTTTTTTCACCTTCATTCATCTTGGTTTGGTTTGGTTGTTTTTTTTTTTTCTTTCACCTTTATTCTGGAAGGATGTTTTCATTGGAAATAGAAAAATTCTGGGTTGAAGTTCTTCTTTCAGCACTTGAAAAATGGCAACTTCTTTCTGACTCTATGGTTTCTAATGAGAAATCTGCTATTATTCGAATTATTCTCCCTTTTAGGTAATGTATAATTTCCCTCTGACTGCTATCAAGATTTTTTTCTTTGTCTTTAGTTTTCAGAAGTTTGATTATGTGACTGAACATGATTTCTTTGGTTTTATCCCTTTTAGAGTTCACTCAGCTTCTTTTATTTGTAGATGTACATCTTTCACCACATTTGGAAAGTTTTCAGTCATTTTAAAAATATTTTTCCAACCTATACTCTTTTTTCTCTTTTTCTGTGATTCCAGTGCACAAGTGTTAGATCTTTTGTTGTCCCACTGGTCTATGAGACTCTGTTCTTTTTTTTTTTTTTCTGATATTTTCTCTCTCCTTTGTTCAGCTCACATAATTTCTATTGATTCTGTCTTGAATTCCCCTCTTCCTCTGTCATCTCCATTCTGCTGTTGAGCTCAACAGTAAGTTTTTCTCTCCTGGTGATTCTATTTTTTAGTTCTAAAATTTCTATTTGACTTTTCTTTGTATCTTGTATTTTTTTGCTGACACTTTCTATTTCTTATTTGTTTCAAGTGTCCATAATTGGTTATTAGAGTATTTTTAGATAGCAGCTTTAAAATCCTTTTCCAATAATTCCAACCTCTGTATTATCTCTGCATTGGTGTCTTTTGGGTATCTTTTCTCATTCAAGTTGAGATTTTTGGCATTCCAGGTTACATTCTTTTCAACTGCCTAAGCTGGGATAAAATAAAAAATTTAAAAACCACATGGAACCCACTTCCAGGTCATTCCTTAAGTCCCAAGGTTCCTACCCAGTCCTGCCACCTTTCCTTCACCTGTTTTCTGATAGTTGGTTTATGTATTTTTGTTCAAGGTTTTTCTTTGTTTGTTTGTTTGCAGTTAGATAAATAGGATGTATTACACTTACTCCATCTTGTCCAGAACCAGAAGCACGAACCACTCTTTAAAAATGCCAACCTGGGGCTTCCCTGGCGGTGCAGTGGTTAAGAATCCGCCTACCAGTGCAGGGGACACGGGTTCGAGCCCTGGTCCAGGAAGATCCCACATGCCACGGAGCAACTAAGCCCGTGAGCCACAACTACTGAGCCCGCGTGCCACAACTACTGAAGCCTGCGCGCCTAGAGCCCATGCTCTGCAACAAGAGAAGCCACCACAATGAGAAGCCCGCGCACCACAACAAAGAGAAGCCCCTGCTCGCTGCAACTAGAAAAAGCCCGTGTGCAGCAACGAAGACCCAACACAGCCAAAAATAAATAAATGAACAAATAAAAAATAAGAATAAAATCCATCCATTTAAAAAAAAAAAAATGCCAACCTGTTTGTCAAGTGTCTGATCTATGCACGATCCTTCATTTGGTCAGAGTATTTTTAAAGGCAAGAAGTAAAAACCCACTTAAGCTACCTCAAGTAAAGAGAAGTTTATTACTAATTTACTACAGCGAATCTTAAGCAGCATGACCATAGTTCAGCTGTTTCCTATGGCAATTTGTCATCTTCCTAAGAAACCTTAAATTATGAGAAAAAATCACATTCTGCAAACAGTTATTTCAGTGGAGAAGTGGGGAAGACTGTTAGGGACTAGAGAGTTTACCTTTTTTTCTTTTTCCTGCAGGAATTTAAAGTTTTTGTCATGGTCATCAAATCTAAACTTTACTGAATAATTCTATTTTATTCACGCACTTCACTTGCCACTCCTCACCCCCAAAATATAGTGTCATCTGCCAACCAATCTATATGATCTCATAGTTCCATCACTCGCCAAAGACTCTTCAGTTTCTGTGTCTCATGTTTCATATTCTTAGAAGAATAATTACATGTTCATTGATCACACACTGGATTTCTGGCTTGAGCCAGAAGTTGATGCCTTTCTACTCAGCTGCAGCAGGGGAATAAGAGGAACTTGATTCACTTCTTTAGCAAAAGCCACAAACTGCTGTGCCTCACAAAGAACAGTGCTGGGGCAAACACGGGGCACAAAACCATTCTCCCAACACCCATCTCATGTATGAGGTTCTTGTCAAATTTCAAAGCAATTGCAATTTTATTATTCCTCTTTGTCTAGTGAGAAACTCCAAACTGCATATTTGTGTGACATCTCTAAAATCTTCTTTCCTTAGAACGCCTGACAGACAATCTCAGAGTTGGACAGACATCCATAGTTGCTGCTCAGATGTTTCTTTTTTTCAGAGTTTTGCTGCTAAGAATATCTCCTCAACATTTGACTTCATTGTGGCCAATAATGGTCTCTGAATTGGTAAGTGCAAATATTTTACTCTTGAAAGCAAAATTGGAGCTTTTAAAAATGCTTTTTCAGGAATAATATATTATTTCATATATATCTAATTTCATCTGCAAAATTTTCAATCACGTTGGTAGTGCATAGTCAGCTCTTGCTTAAATAGAGATATTTTATCCTATAATCATAGTTGCTCTCTCAACGTCAGTTATTCCAATTAATCTGTACAGTTTGATATTATTTGCTTTTTTTTTTTGCTTTTTTTTTTTTGGCCGTGCCATGTGGCTTTCGGGATCTTAGTTCCCCAACCAGGACATGTCAGTGAAGGTGCTGAGTCCTAACCACTGGACCACCAGGGAACTCCCTATTTGCTATTTTTTAAACTGTTTTTTTTTCCAATTTTATTGAGATATGTGTCATATAGCAGTGTGTAAGTTTAAGGTGTACAACTTGATCTGACTGAAGTATATCATGAAATGATTATCACAGTAAGTTTAGTTAACATCCATGACCAGGGATTGAACCCACGCCCCCTGCATTGGAAGCACGGAGTCTTAACACAGGACCACCATGGAAGTTCCTTGTTTTATTTTTTTAGATTCCACTTATAAGGGAGATCATACAGTATTTGCCTTTCTCTTCGTATTTCACTTAGTATAATGCCCCCAAGGTCCTTCCATGTTGCTGGAAATGCTAGGATTCCTCCTTTTTCATGGCTGAATAATATTCCATTGTGTATATATAAAACAATTTCTTTATGTATTTATCTCTTGATGGACATTTAGGTTGTTTCCATGTCTTGGCTACTGCAAATAATGCTGCCCATTTTTAAATTGGATTATTTGCTTTTTTTGTTACTGAGTTGTATGAGTTCTTTATATATTTTGGATATTATGCTATCAGATATTTGGTTTGCAGATATTTTTTCCCATTTCATAGGTTGTCTTTTCATTTTTTTGATTGTTTCTTGTGCTTTATTTGCTATTTTTTATGGACATATAAATTTTAAACATTAAGCTAGGTTTACTCTCTCAAATGGTAACTTGAATTCACATGTTTTTTTAAAGATTCAGACATTCATACAGCTTGAAGAAGATCTGAAAGAGGATGATGAATCATTGAGGTAAGTAGTACAGCAGTCTGCACACATATATGAAGATTAATGGACATCACCTTATGACGCAGGGTTATCTAACACTAAATACTGTTTTCCTGAAGTAGTTGTGAAGGGACCAGCTATTCTGACCATTTCTTAAAAGGAAAACCTTCTTATGGAAATTGCATAGGCAAAAGGACCACAGCAGATGTGAATGAATTTATAACAAGAGTTTCTTTGCAAATTTACAGAAACAGCAACAAAATCAACAGAATAAAAGTTTCAGTCTCTGATGGAAATGGGCCCTCGATGGGGGAGATACCCCAGAGTGAACTTATCCTATATTTATCAGCTTGCAAATTCTTGGACACAGCACTTTCTTTTCCACCTGACAAGATGCCGCTATTTCAGATGTAAGTCGGGGAAGACCACGTGTCTTCTTTGAAGGAGGTGACTTTCTTTCCTCGCGAGCATTTTCACTTGTTGTTTCCTGTACAGTATATAAGACACCACAGCATGGGTTACTAGTGGCCGAGGGGCCTGCTCAGAATACCAAGTTTCACATTACTTGCAACATCTGTGGTTTGGTGAATTTGGCTCACAGTAGTGTTTATGTACGGGTTTCTCTTTCTGTGTGTGTGTGTGTGTGTGTGTGTGTGTTTAGGTGGGTTTTGCTATTGGGTTCTTATAAAACAGAGTCACCCGCTGGTGATCCACACTGGGTTTGTATAATTTTTTTGTCTCTTTGTTTTTAATTAAATAAATGGAACATGCCGTCTCCAATTGGCTCTGCCCTTGTTGGCTCACATTTCCTGTAGGCTTAACACAGCTGCTCATATGTTTAATTTCATGCCTGGCCCCAGATGCCACTTCTCTCTGTCCTATTACCCTAAAGAGTGAAATCATGTAGAAATGTTTGTGGTTAGAAACACTAAGTGAAAGAAGCCAATCTGAAACAGCTACATACTGTCTGATCCCAACTATATGATGATCCGTAAAAGGCAAAACTGTGGAGACAGTAAACAGCTGAGTGTGCGCCAAGGGGGAGAGGAGAGCGAGGCAGAGCACAGAGGATTTTTAGGGCAGTGAAACTACTTCGTATGATACATGTCATTGCACACTTGTCTGAGCCTATAGAAGTTACAGCACCAACAGTGAACCCTAAGGTGAACTCTGGACTTTGGGTGATGATGTTGAGTCAGTGTCAGTTCACCGATTGTAACAAATGTACCCCTCTGGTGGGCGTGCTGGTAGTCAGGGAGACTGTGCATGGCAGAGCAGGGCCCAGGGCAAGTGGGAAACCTCTGTACTTTCTGCTCAATTTTGGGTGAACCTAAAACTGCTCTAAAAAAGAAAGTTTTTTTTTTTAAGTGAGTTCCAATGTACGTGAGTATGCACAGCACCATTAATCATAATAGGCAAAAGGTAGAGAAATGTCCATCAGTTGACCAGTGGATAAATAACATGTGGTGTGTCCATACAATGAAATATTCTACAATACAAAGAAATGAAGTACCGACACATGCTATAGCATGGATGAACCTTGACAATATTAAGTGAAAGAAGCCAGGCACAAACAACCATGTATTATGTGATTCCATTTATATGAAATGTCCAGTATAAAAAAATCTGTACAGACAGAAAATAGATTAGTGGTTGCCTAGATCAAAGGGGTGTAGTGGATTGAGGGGTGAGAGCTAACGGGAACAGGGATTCTATTTGGGGTTATGAAAATATCCTAAAATTGATTATGGTGATGGATGTACAATTCTGTGAATATACCAAAAGCTATTGATTTGTACACGTTAAACCGGTGAATGTGATTTACATCTCAGTAAAACTGTTTATAACTCTTTAAGTGGGCTACAAGCCAGCATGCCTGACCTCAGATTTTTTTTCCTCCAGTTACAGGTGGGCATTTGTTCCAGAAGTGGACACAGAGAGCCCTGCCTTCCCATCGGATCTAGAGGAGAATCACCAAGAATGCAAACCCCACACTGTCAGGATTCTCGAACTTCTAAAATTAAAATATGGGGTAAATGTTTTCCTTTTTAACAGTTATATTTGTGGCAGAGGGGAGAAAGGCTAGGCAGTGAGTGAAGCACTTCATATGCTATTTGATTTTAATGACTTTGAACAGTTTTCGGAATGCCTCCTAACTGAGTGTTCAAACTTGGAGATGGTTATAAATTTCATCTTTGTTTTAGCATTTATATGTCACTTTCTCATCCCAGTTGCTAAGAGGTAAAGCCTCCTGGGTGACACAGTCCTGTAGAAGTAGTCTTGCCCACAGAGTTCCTCTGTGACTCAGAGGAAGAGCCTGCAGGAGAGGTGACCGTGGCCCCAGCGGGGTGGGCTCAGGGTGAAATCCTGGTGGAAGATGGCAGCTGAAGACCTAGGATTTGAGTTGATGCTGCTACCATCAGCGCTGACAGTGAATTTCATAAAGGACCCATCTCTTAGCTTTCACCGCCTGCATGTGCCTCGCGTGCATCTCTAACCCTTAGCAAAGCCATGTTGTTGTGGGTTTTTTGCAGGAAATCGGCAGCTCAGATGAGATCACCATGAAGAGCGAGTTCCCTCTTCTGCGCCAGCGTTCTCTTTCCAGCATTAGGCAATTGATGCCATTCTTCAAGACTCTAAATTGTGCTTTTAAAACCCAAAGTAAACTGCCTGCTGACACCCGAGGCCCTCTACTTGTGGAGTTTCCCGTCGCAGATAGCTCAAGGGTCTTGAAGCAACTGGAAGAATGTGTTGAATATGATTTTTTGGAACATCTAGAATGTTAACCTTGTAAGCCAGAACTTGTTTAATCCATTTACTGAGACTTTGAGAAAAACCAGGATATATTCAATACAAAAAAGGAGCCAGGATAGTGCTTTTAAACAAGTCTGTCTCAATTTTGAAAGTAAATTTCAGATCATTTTTCTGGTGGGCAACAAAATACACCTCCCTGAATGCCATGTAGTATTTTTGGATCTGATTTTATGTTTCTTCCTCAATTTATGTAAATAAATAAAATTAATATATCATCTAATGGTGGCACAAAATTTGTAATATACAGTAGAGGATGAAGAGATTGAAGAGTTGTTTTCTTTGTTGCAGATACATGGGTCTGTGTCAGTACACCTCTCTAAAAATCTTAACTTGTTGACTATTATTTTAACCTTTCTTACATATGTCCCTTTAAACATTTATTTTGGTACCACATTTTAAAATGAAAATATATTATTTTCTGAAAATACTAATTGCCCGTTACCATTGACTATGCAGCAGAGGTGGGAGCTTGAAGATATCTCAGTGTATTTAACTCATGCCCAGTAAAAGTCACGTGTTCACACTATTCTGCTGGGTAAGAAATACATAGTTTTCAAACGTCTGACAGCTGTAACCTTAGTTATGGTACCACAGTGTGCCTGGCCAGCACTTTCCATTTAACATAAAGCAGTCAGCGTGGTCACGGAGCCTCTAATGCCTGAAACTATTGTCAGGGAAACTCACTCTTTGGACTCTTCCTTATTACTCTGTCCTTTCTGGGATCTCTTTACCTCTCCGCAGACATCGCTGTTGATGAAAATAATCCCTTCCTAGGCACGGACTCCTCCAGGCTGGCAGCGTGTCACCCCACTCTTTTCGAGCCTCTTTGTCTCATGCCAACTTCCTTATTTAGACTCCCTCTTGGTGCCCATCCTCTGCGGTGAACACCCTCACTCTGCGCCAGTGCGCGGGGCTTGCCTGCCAGAGCTGCCTAGCTCATGTCCCCTTTTCAGCCACCAGGGCGTTCCATGACCTCATTTTCCGGGCCAGACGATGCAAACTGTCCTAATGCGTGCTCTCAGATCCATCCTTTCTATAGACAAGGGTGTTTGGGAACTTGACCAACATTATTGGTTAAGTTTCTCCTAACATTCTACTACGTATTAGTTTGTGACACTGCAGAAGCAATTTGTGTCACTAGCCCCAAGATAGGATATGGGGAGCACAGAACCACTTGGTTCCCTAAATAAGGGCTAAAAGTAAGAATCAAAAAGCACCACCATATGTGGGTATTCATACAAATACGTGTTAAAAATTACATGGAGGGGCTTCCCTGGCGGTCCAGCGGTTAAGACTCCTCGCTTCCACTGCAGGGAGTGCGGCTTTGATCCCCGGTTGGGGAACTAAGATCCCGCATGCCGTGTGGCACAGCCAAAAAAAATAATAAACAAAATAAATAATTACATGGAAACTATGTTGTTTTTGTGTGTGGGGGGGTATCTTTAAAATCATTTGCAAGTTTGGTCACTAAAATGTTAAATATTGAAGTGTAGAATTGTGAATTCAATGTAACTTATATGATGAGTTCCCCATAATTCAGGTTGTAAGGAGATAACCATATGCTGATTAATAGTTAACATCAAGGTGGGTGCATATGATCATGTATCAAAATTGACAACAAAACTAATAGCTTATTTATGTCATCAGTAGCTATTATGCCATGAAAGGTAGTTCTTGTATCTGTACCTAGATTTACAAATTTTTTCTTTTTTTCTCTCCAGTATCTAAAACAGCTTAATGGTCTCGGTCAATACCATATATAATTTAATCCTTATTTATTAATGGAAATCTTAAAAGGGATTTAATAGTACATCTCTGTTTATCATAGAACACCAAGAAAGAAGTCTTATAAATATGATGTATATCTAAGTCTTTTGTCAGTGTACACACCACAGTGGGTGAGGGCATAGGCTCTGAATTCAATTTGGGTTTGTTATTCAGCTTTACCCACATGCTAGGCTGGACATATACTTTGTGCCTCAGTTTTCTCATCTATAAAATGGAAATATCGACTGTAACTACCCCTCAGGGTTATAGCAACTAACCCCCTCTGTGCTTCCACTGTGCTTTATAGAGTTGTTTTTTTTCACTTGACTTTTTTTTTTTTTTGGATCTTTTATGTCTTTTTTTTTTTTAACTTTTTGTTTTATATTGGAGTATAGTTGATTGACAATGTTGTGTTAGTTTTAAAAGAGAAAATGGAGATTTTTTTTTTCAGTATGAGGAAAAGCAAAATTAGCAGTTCTTTTTTTTCCTTCCCACCGGAGACGCTGCTGCACCCCACGTGGAAGACGGCCGCTGTGACTCATTTCCTCTCAGAAGAAGTTAAGCCCGTGTGTCCAGCCCAAGGACCAAAGTGCCACTGCTCTGGGGGCAAGCAGTGTGCTGGGTCCCGTGCGCTAACAAAGCAGACTTTGGAGCGCACGGAGGGGCAGGAGGGTGTGGTGGGGACGTAGCCCTTATGAGCGGGCATGAATGGCCGTCTCCCCGGGATGGCTTCCCAGGGGCCAGGCGTAGTGCTGAGCGCATCACGTGGATGATTTCCTAAACCCCTTAGGAGGTAGGGACTGTTCCTCAATTCTCCAAAGTCAGCAGAGCCAGGAACCGAAGCCTAGGTCTGTCTTGCTCTAGAGC
Source organism: Eubalaena glacialis (assembly GCF_028564815.1). Lineage (NCBI taxonomy): Eukaryota > Metazoa > Chordata > Mammalia > Artiodactyla > Balaenidae > Eubalaena > Eubalaena glacialis. The sequence goes on along the minus strand of NC_083721.1, from coordinate 9,079,190 downwards.
CACTATGTTCTCAAGCCCAGGGCTGAGAAGGTTAAACAGGAAAACGCTGCGAGGGCTGCTGCCGCGCGGGGGGGGCCGTGTGGGAGGCAGCTTCTGAGGCCGCCCCGCCCAGCCGACTTCCTGCCGCCGAAGCGGCTCCTCGCAGGGCCTCGGCACAGAGAAGGTGGCTCCTGCCCCTCAAGGTGTGGTGAGGTGTGTTTTAAAGCGGAACAAGCCTTATTTTCCAGCATTTGTGTTATGCCCAGTTAAATTAGAAGTAGCTGGATTCATCAAGATGGTTGATGAAGACTGTAATTAAAAGCTTTGAACAACCACCTGGGAGACCAGACAGAATCTGGCCTTTGGAATTAAATTGAGGTAAGACAATGCCTTCTACCAGGTATCATTTGCAGTTTAGTAGGACACACAAACCCATGAACATGGAAAAGTAACACCATCAAAGAAGAGTCCACCCATTCTACACTAAGGGGCAACTGGACGTTGTGAGAGTCACTACGTAGTATCTTACCATGCTTACATGTTTTGTTAAGTCGTATAGTAATCATTCCATAAGCTGAATTCCATCATCTTCAATCGGACTTTGTGCCGTCTCTGAAGTTGAGTGAAGAGACCCCCTTCAACCTTTTTTCAGGATGGTTATGAGGACCCGGCAGTTAGAAATCTGTCTGTTGTGGTTAGAATCCAGCAAAGCAACTTTACTTAACAGGGGTCCTCTCTCTGGTGTGTGCACAGAATCATCCAGAGAGCTTGCTAACTTGCAGAAGGCTTAGCCTTCGCTCCAGAAAGTCTGAATCAGTAAATGGGGTGACATTCGGGAATCTGCTTGTGTAATAAGTTATCTCTGATGCCAGTGCTTTCTGGACCACTCTTGGAGAAACACTAGTTTGCAGAGCCATGAGTTCACAGAGATGATGGCTTTGATGCAAATGAGGAAACCCGCAAGGCGGAGGCTTGTCTGCTTACTTCTCATCCTATACAGGTAGCTCTTTCCAAGTGGTCCTGCATCTAAATCAATAAGCCTACCTTTAAGCCAAGGCAGAAATGGACTTTAAAATTGGATCTAGGAAGAGAGTATGGCAGTTCCTCAAAGAGTTTAAAATATAATTACCCTATGATCCAGCAATTCCGCTAAAAACGGAAAGCAGGGTCACAAAGAGATATTTGCACACCCATGTTCGTGGCAGCATTATCCACAATAGCCAAGAGGTGGAAATAACCTGAATGTACATCAATGGATGAATGGATAAACGTATGTGGTGTAGACATACGGTGGAACATTATTCGGCCTTAAAAAGGAATGAAATTCGGACACGTGCTACAACATGGATAAACCTTGAGGACATGATGCTAAGCGAAATAAATCAGTCACAAAAGGACAAATATGATTCCACTTACATGAGGTGCCTGAATAATCAAATTCATAGAAACAGGAAATAGAATGGTGGTGGCCAGGGGCTGGGGGAGAAAGGACTGAGGAGTTAGTGTTTAATGGGTACAGAATTTCAGTTTGGGATGAGGAGAAAGTTCTGGAGGTGGATGGTGGTGACGGTTGCACAACAATGTGAATGTCATTAATGTCACTGAATTGTACACTCAAGGGTTAAAATGATAAATTTTATGTTTTGTATATAATACCACAATAAAATTTTAAAACAAAACCAAAAAATACTGTGAATTTAAAGTGAGGGTAGGGGAGACAGCCGGGGCTCCCCCTTATCTGGTGAACAAGCGTCTGTGCCATCCTGAGTTTTCCCCCCAGAGTCAACCAGAAGCAGATGGGAGGTAGAATATTAAGGAGAAACTCGCCCTTCAATGTTTCAGCTTTAGAAAAAGAAGTTGCTTAACATTTTACCCTAAATTGAAATTGTAATTATGACTCTTGGGGCCTGATGGGGTTTTCTATCCTCCTGAAGGCCTCAGCTACCTCTCCTGTCTCCTCCAACCACTCGGGGTTTCTCATCTCCTGCATTTCTTTTTTTTTTTTAATATAAATTTATTTATTTATTTATTTATTTTTGGCTGCTTTGGGTCTTTGTTGCTGCGCAAGGGCTTTCTCTAGTTGCGGCGAGCGGGGGCTACTCTTCGTTGCGGTGCGCAGGCTTCTCATTGCGGTGGCTTCTCTTGTTGCGGAGCACTGGCTCTAGGCGCATGGGCTCTAGTAGCTGTGACTCGCGGGCTCAGTAGTTGTGGCTCACAGGCTCTAGAGCGAAGGCTCGGTAACTGTGGCACATGGGCTTAGTTGCTCCGCGTCATGTGGGATATTCTCGGACCAGGTCTCGAACCCGTGTTCCCTGCATTAGCAGGCGGATTCTTAACTACTGCGCCACCTGGGAAGTCCCTCTCCTGCATTTCTTACATGTGTTGTTTCATCCACTTGATACTATTTTCTCCTCCTCTTTCACCTGGCGAAGTCCTACTCAAGTCGTTTGTTGGTTTATTTAACAAATATATGGGAGCCCGTCTTCGAGATCCAAACTCCCTGGCCTTGCTTCTTTCAACACCTCACAGCGAGGCACTTTCCCATTGTGGCCGTATGAAAGCACTGGATAACGTAGTAGCCGATCACTGGTCCAAGGTAAGCGCCCTTTTGTGGAAAAGACAGAGCCTGTATCTTCAGTTCCTTCGGCGTCTGGCATCGATGAGCAGCCAGCAAATAGCTAAATGAAAAACATAAATGTTGATTTATCTGCCCAAGGTGGTGCTGGATGGAAGAAGAAAGGGGAGTAAAACCAAGTTTGAATGAATGGATTTGTAGGACTAGGCAGTGTGGGCTCAGGGAACAGTGGGTTTTCTGCCCCAATCTTGGCCTCTCCGTCACTCTAAGAATCCCCTCCCTGCGACTCATGTGGTTTCCCGGACCACCACTTTGGACACGTGAGGTGTTCTGCTTGGCGTGCTTTCCCCACTCTGCCCTGCTGCTCCCAGCACTGCCTGATTACATAGTCAGCCCAACCCACCTGAAGCATCTCTGTGAGAACCACCCATTCTGTCTTCACCTGGCTTGTCCTTAATTCTTATTGGACCCTTTGACAACCAAACACTTCGGTGCTGTATGGAGAGGGAACACTTGACTCTGTGCACTAACCGTACTGCTCAGAGAGCTTTGTGTTGTATTAAAGATACTACAGTAACTAATAAGCACTTGATTGTATATTGTCCCATGTTTTCCTTCCAATTATTTTCTGTTCTGTTAGCCTATCAATCTAAATTCCCTCAGGAAAAACACAAGTTGTTTGGGGACTTCCCTGGTGGCACAGTGGTTAAGAATCCACCTGCCAATGCAGGGGACACGGGTTCGAGCCCTGGCCCGGGAAGATTCCACATGCTGCGAAGCAACTAAGCCCGTGCGCCACAACTACTGAGCCTGCGCTCTAGAGCCCGCAAGCCACAGCTACTGAGCCCCGCACACCACAACTACTGAAGCCCGCACACCTAGAGCCCGTGCCTTGCAACAAGAGAAGCCACTGCAATGAGAAGCCTGCACACCGCAACAAAAAGTCGCCCCTGCTCGCCGCAACTGAAGAAAGCCCACCACGTGCAGCAACGAAGACCCAATGCAGCCAAAAATAAATAAATAAATACATTTATTAAAAAAAAAAAGACAAGTTGTTTAATATGATTGGGGGCAGGGGGTGGAGCTCGTGGCCAAATGAAGAGTGTGATTGGCCTAAAGGCACGAAAATTCAATCAGAAGTTAATATGTACACATCAGTATAGTTTTTTTGACATCAATATCTATCTATATATTTATGACCAGTTATGAGATAGATGAACTCTCACTGCCAATAACAACAACAATAATAAAATAGGGAAAAAAAACTTTATAAGACCTCCTTGAAGACAATACTACCAAAGCAGAAAAGAAGACTTGGAGCTAAAGGGAAGGTTTACTAGGTCTTGAAGAGGAAAATTCAACATCATAAAGTTGTAAATTTTAACTTACAGCATAAATTCTAAGTTAAAGAGTAATGAAGAGAACTAACCTCAGATCTTTATATTATAAAGCTAAAATAATTGGTACCAGTGCAGGAATGGACAAGAGGTCAATAGAACAAAATGAAAGTCTATCAGTGGACCCAAACACATAGAAAAGTTTAGCATATAATAAAGGTGGTACTTCAAACCCATAGGGGGAAAGAAAGGTGTCTTATTCAATAAATGGTGTTGGGATAACTGGGTACCCAACAGGGGGAAAATAAGTTGGATTCATATCTCACATCTTTCACCAAAATAAATTCCAAACAAATCAAAGATTGAAACTATGAAGAAACCATGAAAATGCTAGAAGAACTGAGGAAAAGATATTTATATAAGCCAATAATGGAGATGAAATTTCTTAGATGAACATAAATTCCAGAAGCCTAAGAGAAAGTTCTATAATTTTGACTATATAAATTTTCTTTTTAAAATTCTGCACAACAAAAATCATCATAAGCAAAGTAAAAGACAAATGGCAAACAGAAAAATATTTGAGACATATTACAAAGGGCTAATTTCTTCAATACTGAAAGAACTATCAAAAGAAACAGAACAGAAAAGTGGGCAAAAGATATAAACAGGGAGTACAGGGCTTCCCTGGTGGTGCAGTGGTTGAGAATCTGCCTGCCAATGCAGGGGACACGGGTTCGAGCCCTGGTCTGGGAAGATCCCACATGCCGCGGAGCAACTGGGCCCGTGAGCCACAACTACTGAGCCTGCGCGTCTGGAGCCTGTGCTCCGCAACAAGAGAGGCTGCGATAGTGAAGAGGCCCACGCACCGCAATGAAGAGTGGCTCCCACCTGCTGCAACTAGAGAAAGCCCTCGCACAGAAACGAAGACCCAACACAGCCAAAAATAAATAAATAAATAAGTAAATTTATTTAAAAAAAACAGGGAGTACACACACACACACACTGACACACACACACACACACACACACAATTGGCTTTTACAAATGTAAAAAGACACCCAAACTTACAATATGAGAAAAAAATTAAAATTGCTCTGAGATATTAGTCACTGACCATTTCAGGAATATCAGTGATGGAGGGAAAAGAGCCTCCCCCCTTCCACTGCTACAGAATATACGTTGGTACAAGCTCTGTGGAGAAAATGCGGCAATTTCTACCGAAAGTAAAAACGGATGTATTTTTGACCTCACAATTCTACTTCCAGGAACTTATCAGATATACATGCATATGTGCAAAAGGACTTATGTACAAGTTATTCATTGTAAATATTGATAATAGCAAAAAGTTTGGAGACAACCTCAGTGTCCACCAGTAAGAGATTGACTACATGAATCGCAATACATCAATATAATGAAATGTTATGAAGCTGTACAACAATGTGATGAAGTTTTTCATGTACAACTACGGAAGGCTCTCTGAGATATATTCCGTGTAAAAGTCGAGATGTGTAACTGTAGGTTTGTGAAAGCAACCAGTTTTCACGTTGGTTTTTTTTCTTTTTTTTTAATTTATTTTTATTTATTTATTTTTGGCTGCACTGGGTCTTTGTTGCTGCGCACAAGCTTTCTCTAGTTGGATTGAGCGGGGACTACTCTTCCTTGTGGTGCATGGGCTTCTCATCGCAGTGGCTTCTCTGTTGCGGAGCCCGGGCTGTAGGCACGTGGGCTTCAGTAGTTGTGGCACGCGGGCTCAGTAGTTGTGGCTCACGGGCTCTAGAGCGCAGGCTCAGTAGTTGTGGCACACGGGCTTTGTTGCTCCACGGCATGTGGGATCTTCCCGGACCAGGGCTCAAACCCGTGTCCCCTGCCTTGGCAGGCGGATTCTTAACCACTGCGCCACCAGGGAAACCCCTTCACGTTGTTTTTGATTTAGATCAATCGGTTAGAGATTTTATTTCTTCAGATATTCTAACTCTTGTATGGAATTTTAAAATTTCTCTTTTCTTGTCTTAGTTTGGGCTGCTAAAATAAAAATACCATAGATTGGGTGGCTTAAACAACAAACTTTTATTTCTCACAGTTCTGTAATAGGGAAGTCCAAAGTCAGAGCACCTTGGGAATTCCCTGGTGGTCCAGTGGTTAGGACTCCGCCCTCTGTCTGCCGAGGGCCTGGGTTCAATCCCTGGTCAGGCAACAAAGATCCCACAAGCTGCACGGTGCAGCCAAAAAAAAAAAAAAAAAAAGCACCTTCCTGGTTCTACCTGCTGTGTCCTAACAGAAGGGTTGAGGGATCTCTGTAAGGTCTCTTTTATAAGGACTATAATCGCATTCATGAGGGATCCACCCTCTTGACCTAATCACCCTCCCAAAGGCCCCACCTCCAAATACCATCACATTGGGGGTTAGGATGTCAACATATGAATTTGGGGAGGAGACAAACATTCAGTAAACAGCACTCCCCAAAGAAGGTAGTTTTTACCATAAAAAAACCACATCAAACTCAGCTTTGACATTTTTAAAGATAAAGATTTCCAAGTCAGCTTGAGTTTCTCTAACACAAGCACCAGAGGCGTGCAGCAGAGCATTAACTTTCCTGAAAAAGCCCCTTTTAAACCAACCTGGTTTAAGTTTAGCCTGTACATGTTTGCCTCACATTTCTTCCATATGAGTAACCCTTGAGAATGCAGAACTCCACAGTATACTCAACTGTGTTTAAAAAAGATTAGGAGTGGGGAGGCAAGAATTTGTATGTACAGGTAAGTGTTTGCTTGTACATGAATAGACTACTGTCTATTCCTGTTGCTGTTCTAACAAATTACCACAATTTAGTGTCTTAAAAACTGCAGAAGGGGGCTTCCCTGGTGGCGTAGTGGTTAAGAATCCGCCTGCCAATGCAGGGGACACGGGTTCGAGCCCTGGTACAGGAAGATCCCACATGCCGTGGAGCAACTAAGCCCGTGCACCACAACTACTGAGCCTGCACTCTAGAGCCTGCGAGCCACAACTACTGAGCCCGCGTGCCACAACTATTAAAGCCCACGTACCTAGAGCCCATGCTCCACAACAAGAGAAGCCACCGCAATGAGAAACCCGGGCACCACAACGAAGAGTAGTCCCCGCTCACTGCAACTAGAGAAAGCCCGTGCATAGCAACGAAGACCCAAAGCAGCCAAAAAAAAAAAACCAGCAGAAATGTATTCTCTTCGAGTTTGAAGGCCAGATGTCCGAAATGAACTGAAACCAAGGTGTCTGCAGGGGCTCGTGCTCCCTGTAAATTCTAGGGGCCCTAGAAGGGAGTTTCCTTGCCTTTTCCAGCTTCTGGAGCTGCATTCCCTGCATCCTTTGGCTCATGGCCTTTCTCCACTTTCAAAACCATCCACATAGCATCTTCAAGTCTCTGGAGAGATGCTTCAGTGGTCAAGTAGCCTCCTGTGACCAAATCTCCCTCTGCCTCGGTCTTACAAAGACACTTGTGATCGCATCTAGGGTCCACCCGGATATTCCAGGCTAATCTCATTTCAAAATCAACATTGCTGAACATCACATAGTTAATAAGTGAATAAGTTGGATTTAGACAGACACTACACTACACTATTAAATTAAAATTCATTTTTTTTTTTTTTTTGCAAAGTGCTAGTTGAGACTCACCAAATTGATTTCACAACTCACTGATGGGCTACAACTTATTGAATAAACAGCCAAGAGACTGTAGATTCCACAAGAGTGGAATCCTCTATTTTGCTCATCACTGCATTCTTGGAGCCCTCACTTTGATAGACACAAAGTAGGTTCTCAACAGTTGATGGAAGAGCCTCTCACATAACAATACAATCTGAAAGCTGGAGGAAACTGAGAAATTACCCAGTCCAGAGGATTGCAAATGGTATTAACTAGCACTCTTACTTAGGTGTTTCACATGTCATTTACCCTGTGGACAAAGAATGTCATCTGCCATATCAGTAAAGAAAGGATGTTGTGGCCATCAAGCCATCACCCAGTGTACACACTGAGGGGATTCAGGATGGAGAATAATAGGATACTGGCACTAGAGAGTTAAGTGTACATCAAAGTGGTGATTTCAATAAGCCCAGACTCTTGCCTCTCCCCATACCTAGAAAAGCGCTAAAATCACTAACTTGAGATGTCTGGTTTTCTTTAATTAACAGTAATCTTTTGATGCTCCGACTACCTGGGTTTTTTGCAAAAACCCCTATATATCCTGGCTCCCCCCTTACATCTTCAGAACAGTCCCTCAGAGCTAATGAGAGGCTGTCTCCTTGGCTTAAGTCCTCGGTATGTCCACCGAATAAAACATAATTCTCAAATTTTAGGTTGTGCATTTTTTTTTTTTTTTCATTTGAGAACCCAGTGGTCAGTAGCAAGGGGGGCAACAGAACACAGGCTTTTTTTTTTTTTTTTTTTTAACATTTCCTCATTCATTTATTCAAAAATATTTGAGAACCTAAAAACCTCAAATTGAAATAATTAGATAAAACAAAAACGCAAGTTGCAGAGGAACTAGACTTCCATATTGTAAATAGTATTGTGTTGGCCAAAAAGTTCCTTTGGTTTTTAAAATAAAAGACACATTTTTCACTTTCACCAAGAACTTTATTGAACAGTGTATTCACTGTTTTGTTCCACTACCTTCTGCCATTTTTCAGGCAACTTCATAATTCCATCTTCCCAAAGTATTTTATCTTTTTGAGCAAAGAACTGTTCCAGATGCCTTTTACAGTCTTCCAGGGAATGGAAATTTTTTCCATTAAGAGAATTTTGTAAAGACCGAAATAAATGGAAATCCAAAGGTGCAATGTCTGGTGAATACGGCGGATGAATCAGAACTTCCCAGCCAAGCTGTAACAGTTTTTGCCTGGTCATCAAAGAAACATGCGGCCTTGCATTATCCTGATGGAAGACTATGCGTTTTCTGTTGACTAAGTCCAGACTTTTTGTCGAGTGCTGCTTTCAGTTGGTCTAACTGGGAATAGTACTTGTTGGAATTAATCGTTTGGTTTTCCGGAAGGAGCTCATAATAGAGGACTCCCTTCCAATCCCACCGTATACACAATATCACCTTCTTTGGATGAAGACCGGCCTTTGGTGTGGTTGGTGGTGGTTCATTTCACTTGCCCCACAACCTCGTCCATTCCACATCATTGTACAGCATCCACTTTTCATCACCCATCACAATTTGTCTTAAAAACAGAACATCTTCGTTACATTTCTGTAGAGAATTGCATGCAGAAATACGGAAATATGGTCAAGAAGGTGTTTTTTGCTTAACTTATGTGGAACCCAAACATCAAAGTGATGAACATAACCAGGCTAGTGCAAATGATTTTCAGCGCTTGATTTGGATATTTTGAGTATGTTGGCTATCTCCCGTGTGGTATAACGTTGATTGTTCTCAGTGAATGTCTCGATTTGATCGCTATCAATTTCAACTGGTCTACCCGACCAAGCAGCATCGTTCAGTGAGAAATCTCCAGCGTGAAACTTCGCAAACAACTTTTGACATGTTCGATCAGTCACAGCACCTTCTCCATACGCTGCACAAATCTTTTTTTGTATTTCAGTTGCGCTTTTACCTTTCTTGAAATAATAAAGCATAATATGCCAAAAATGTTGCTTTTTTTTTCCATCTTCAATTAAAATGGCTACACAAAAATTCACCAATTTTGGGCTTCCCTGGTGGCGCAGTGGTTGAGAATCTGCCTGCCAATGCAGGGAACGCGGGTTCGAGCCCTGGTCTGGGAAGATCCCACATGCCGCGGAGCAACTGGGCCCGTGAGCCACAATTGCTGAGCTTGCGCGTCTGGAGCCTGTGCTCCACAACGAGAGGCCGCGATAGTGAGAGGCCTGCGCACCGCGATGAAGAGTGGCCCCCACTTGCCGCAACTAGAGAAAGCCCTCGAACAGAAACGAAGACCCAACACAGCCATAAATAAATAAATAAATAAATAAAATTTAAAAAAAAATTCACCAATTTTGATGTTTTTTTTTTTTTTAAATGCACGCTGATATGACAGCTGTCACTATGCAATCTAACAAAATTGTTTCAAATGAAGTTAAGGACAACTAAGTGCTACTAGAGCCATCTTACAGAAAAAACCAAAGGAACTCTTTGGCCAACCCAATATTTAGCATATAGTAAATCTGGAGTAATGTACGCCAAATTATTTATATGTTCTGGTAAAGGTATTGGGGTAAATTTTATGTTTTATATTTCTGTATTATTTGAATTTTTACAAAGAAAATGTATTTCTTTTACAATTATAAAAACGCAATGAATATTTTAAAAACCTTTAAACTGTTTCTTTAACCGCAGTATCTGACAGCCCTTGACTTACTCATTTCTTTCTTTCTCCCTTCCTTCCTTTCTTTCTTTTTTTTGCCACGCCTCATGGCATGCGGAATCTTAGTTCCCTGACCAGGGATGTAATCCGTGCTCCCTGCCGTCTTAACCACTGGACCACGAGGGAAGTCCCAACTTATTCATTTCTATATACTACTAACTTAGCCCAAGGCCCAGCTCAAAGTCGATACTGAATAAATGTGCACGAGCAAAAGGACGCAATAAGTTGCAATATGAGAAAGGACTCGTTTTATCAGGATGAAGGATGATAATTTTCAAGGTACATCCCAAAAGTACAGTCTTCATTTCATTAATAAGATTTCAAATTACCTTGACACTGGTGGGCACGTGATGGCTTTCTTCAGTGTAATTCATCTCCAGACTGGTCAAGCACCTCAAGTGCACATTTTTGGGTCACCAACGCCCATGGCACCCGGCTTCAAACTTGGGGCCCTCAAGCTGCAAAAGGAAAATCAAAAAGGAGTAGGTGTTGCTAAGAGATCTCTCTAAAATGGAGCCAGAGGCCATTGAAGAAGTGTGACTTATGCATGTCTCAGCCCAGAAAGAATCTGACCTTTTGACCGCTTATCTATCGTCTAACAAAGGTATCCAGAACATCTGCACGATGTTCCAGAAATTCAAGATACTTATCCGGCCCTTACCCTAAATAACTCGTGACAGTCTATCCCTTAAGGACAACTATTTCCTTTTTGCATCAAAGTCAATCATAATTCCTGCAAGACAACTTTAACAACCTTGTGGTTTTTGCCTTTATAAGCCTCTGACTCTCTTTCGCAAACTGTTTTGCTGGCACCTATCCCCAGTTGCAATTCCCAAGGTCCCAAATAAAGCTCTTTGCGGCCTCCATGCTGATTACTGTTTGACAAAGCCTCTAGGTTCAGTTACCGCAGTCACCCATTCGAGCCTACGGGTGCCTCACGCATGCGCCCTACTCTGCAGGGCCGCGGAGCTTGAAGCCTACCTCTGCCGCTGTCCCGGCTCCCTTAACCCCCAGGGCGATTTACCTTCCCTACACTCGCAATTCCACAGCGCCGGGAGGCGGAAGTGAGTGGGCGGGGTCACCAGCGCGCTCCGCCCCGGAAGTGGGAGGGGCCTTGCGGGCTCCACATTTGTCTCCCGCCGCCTCCCAGTCGGATTGCGGCTGAGGCCGGTCCTGGCTTTGTAACTCGCTCAAGATGGCGGCGCAGCCACCCAGCGGGATCCGCCTCAGCGCGGTGAGCAGCCGCGAGGGGTGGAGCGGGCCGTGTCCCAGGAGGGCGGGCAGGCGGGCAAGCGAGGGGGGGGCCGGCGGTGGGCGGTGGCGACTCGTCGGCCCGGCGCGGCGGCTGGGGCCGCGGCGGGGCCGGGGGAGGCGGCGGCGGCCATCTCGCTACCGACGGCGGAGCTGCTCGGCGGCGGGCAGGGCAGGGCCGGGCGGCGCGCGTCGGGCTGAGTTTCTGTTTTGCCTCTGCGGCTTCGGGGCGGGCCGGGGCCGCGGCCCCTCCTCCTGGCTCCCTCTTGGCTGCCCTGCAGCTGTCGTCCGAGGGCGAGGCCTCGGCGGCCAGCCCGCCCGCCCCTCGGACCGCGGGGCCTCTGACCCATCCTGGCCTGCGGGCCCGCGGGGTGTCCCGGAGGGGGAGGGAGAGGTAGTCTGCGGCCAGAAATGCCCAGCGGCCTTGACCTCCTGGCGGTGGGACGGGGTGCTGCGAGCTGGGAGTAGTCTTCCTGATTCATTTAAATTCCTGCCGCTTCCCTCTAGTCTCCGGGTCGTGTCTGTTCCGGAGCGTCTCGGGTTCTTGGGAATCCTTGAGCATGTTTTTTGTATCTGTGAGTCTTTTTCGGAGGGAGGGGTCACAATATGAATTAAAATTTCACAGCCTAAGGTGTGGGCGTGGCCTCCGTACATGATTCTCCTTAAAAAGTTGGCGTTGTTATGCAAAAATGTACCTCTTCTCTGGAGGGTGTTGGTGCTGGCCAAAGAATGGCTGCAGCAGTCTCATTATTCGAATGGTAATACCATTGCTTTTAAAATGGTATTTTGCCCATTGACTTGGATCCATTTAGCCAGATTCCTGCCAACACCTGGTATCTTTAGACTTTAACGTTTTTCCTGATGAGTGTGAAATGGTATCTTGTGCTTACTTTACATTTACTTGACTGTGAAGTTGAAAGTTTGTCACATTTCACCCTTTTTGGTTTGGGATTTAAAAAAGAAAAAAAAACTTCATACCCTTTGCCCATTTTTCTATTTTCTTTTTCTTTTGAGGGGTATTTTTATTGATTTATGAGTGTTCTTTACATATTCGGAATAAAGGCTCTTTGGTTACCTAACTGGTTTATTGAATGAGATAGTATTTAGTAGATGGAAGACAGAGAGGAACTTTACTCTTTCTTACCACTGGCTTTAAACATTGTTTACTAATTCGCCTAGGTGAATCTGGACAGATTCTGATGCTTTCCAATTAGCCTCAGGTACAGTTAAGTCAGACCTTAACTACTTTAAAAGCTCTTATTCATTTTAAAGCCCTGCTCTTTCCCCTCATATTGGGCCAAATTCTGGCCCAGAAAACTGTGGTGAGAAAAAGGAGTGAACTGGGTGTTTGTTTTGTTTTGTTTTTTCTTGCTATTTCTGCACTTTGATTCTCTTCCCCATTCCCCAGCTCCTCCCAAGTTGCTATCTCTGTCTCTTCAAGATTGAGAAGACAGAGGGAGCACATATAAGGGTCAAACAGTCTTGAGAGACTGGCATTGTTGTTAGCTGGCTCTCTGGGTGTAGCAGCTGTCCATGTGCTAAATCTTTCTTTTGTGGGTAATAATGGGCCGTTTGGAACCTCATTGACAGAAATCTCCCATCTGCAGCTTCTGGAGTGTATTTCCACTGGTCTTTTGCTTTAGGACAGGAGTTGGCAAACTGCAGTTTATGGGCCAAATCCAGCCTGCCACCTGTTTTTGTATGGCACACGATCCTTAAATGGTTGGGGGAAAAAAGATAAAAGAATAATATTTCGTAACCTGAAAATTATGTGAAATAGACATTTCACTTCCCATATATGAAGTTTCATTGGAATAAACGCTTGCTTATTCCTTTGGTATAGCTCTCAAATGCTAATACCATTTTGTGATTTAGAGCATTGGTTCTGGAGCTCACATGCCTGGGTTCAAATCCTGACTGATAACTGTATATGTGACCTGAAGAGTGGGAATAATAATCTTACCCACTGGAAAGTTGGTTTAAATGAGCCAGTACCTGTAAAAGTCTTATAAAGGTCCTGTGCATGCCATAAATACTCAGTAAATATTTGCTGTTTTTTTTTTTTTTTTTTTTACTGTTAGCAGTGAAGCCTATCCATTTTTCCAAAAACAGGTGTAGCTTCTTGAGAACAGAGTACATGGGAAGAAAATTTATGTCTTTTCTTGGAAATATGTTTTTGCTACCCTTGCTCTTTACATATAATTTGGCTGGGTTTGTAATTCTAGATTAGAAATTATTTCTTTTTAGAATTTTAAAGGCATGCTTTATTGTTCAATAGAGTCCTGTGCATTGTACTGGTACTTAGACTGGAAACTCAAGTCCATAATATATGGAAAATTTTCTCATTTATTTGGTGACAGTTTTCCCTTTATTTTTCTGTTTTCTTTTGTCTCCTGTTTTCCTTCCCATTGCTTTTTCTATCTGGGAGATTTCCTCTGTTTCTTCTCCTTCCTTTCTCTTACCATATATTTAATTATTATAAACACTGTCTTATTCTCTGAATAGCTTTTAAAAATCTTTCTCAACAAAATATTTGTTCTTATCTCTGGGTCTATTAATCATAGTATTTTTGAAGTTTTCTTTTGCTTACTGCATTGCCTCTCATTTCTTTACATTCTTTTTACTGTGTGTTTTTTATTCTAATTTTACACATTCTCAAATGTCTGGAGATGGTCAGCCTTCTACTTCTATCTCCAAGTGAGACACTAAAAAAATGGATGTTCATACCCGAGTAGAGCTAGTCCTTTGGTGGGCTTCAGTGTTGGGTGATCAGGTAGAAGGAAACAGCAGTGTTGTTGGAGCACTCTCTGTCAGTATCTGGTGACCCTAAAGAATGGAAGTGTTAGACCATAAAGTAAGTATCTTTAAAATAACTTTGAAAACTTGTAAAATAATTTTTTTTCAAGTGAGGGTTAGAAAAAGCTATCCAGAATGGCCTGGCACAATTGTAAAAGAACCAGATAGAAATTTTAGAAATCATTCCGTTTTCCAGAGAGGAATTCTACATCTAGTCTCCTGCCATGGCTTATATAATCCTGGCTGCTAGCTCTTCTGAAGCAGGGAAAAGGAGATAGGAGTATCCCATTGTTCAGTTTGCAGATTTGGTTTTCATTTGTTTACTATTGTAGTAAAATACACATAACATAAAATTTACCATCTTAACTATTTTTGAGCGTGCAACTCAGTACGTTAAGTACTTTCACATTGTTGTACAACCAATCTCCAGAATTCTTCATCTTGCAAAACTAAAACTTTGTACCCATTAAAAAATAACCCTTCGTTCCCCCTTCCACCAGCTCCTGGCCGTTTTACCTTCTGTGAATTTGACTACTCTAGGTACATTATATAAGTGGAATCATACATTATTTGTCTTTTTGTGATTGGCTTGTTCCTCTTAGCATAATGTCCTCAAGGTTCATGCATGTTGTAGCATGTATCAAATTTTCCTTCCTTTTTAAGGCTGAATGATATTCCGCTCTATGAATGTACCACATTTTGTTTATTCATTCATCCATCGATGGACATTTGTGTTGCTTCCGCTTTTGGCTATTATGAATAATGCTACTGTGAACATGGGTGTGCAGATGTCTCTTGAAGCCCCTGCTTTCACTACTATATACAAAATAGATAAATTTTATACAAAATAAAAAACAGTAAGGACCTACTGTATAGCACAGGGAAGTATATTCAATGTCTTGTAATAACCTATACTGGAAAAGAATCTGGAAAAAGTATGTGTGTATGCGTGCGTGTATATATACATATATATATATATATGTATGTATACACACGCAGACACACGCAGACACACACATATCTTTGTGTGTGTATATATGTATGTATGTATGTATAATGGAATCGCTTGGGTGTACACCTGAAACTATCACAACATTGTAAATCAGCTATACTTCAATTAAGGAGGAAAAAAAAGAACCCTGCTTTCAGTCCTTTTCAGTATATACCCAGAATTAGAATTGCTGGATCCTATGGCAAATGTATATTTAATTTTTTGAGGCCCCTCTATATTGTTTTCTACGGTGGCTGCACCATTTTATATTCCCTCGAAGGGTGTGCACGAGTTCCAGTTCCTCCACGGCCTCCCCAACACTTACGTTCTGCTTTTGTTGTTGTGTTTTTTGTTTTGATTTTTAACAATACCCAACCCTTTGAGTGTGAGGCGGTATCTCCTTGTAGTTTTGATTTTCATTTCCCTAATGATTAGAGACGTTGAGCATCTTTGGAGAAATAGCTATCTGAGTCCTTTGCCCATTGTTTAATCTGTTTGTAGTCGTCTTCTTGTTGAGTTGTAGGAGTTCTTTGTAAATTCTACATATTAACCCTTCGTCAGGTACTTGATTTGCAGATTTTTTCCCCCCATCCTGTAGGTTGCCTTTTCACTCTGTAGATTGTGTCCTTTGATGCAGTGGTCCACGGCCCGCTAGGAGTTGGGCCGCACAGCAGGAGGTGAGAGGCGGGCAAGCGAGTGAAGCTTCATCTGCCGCTCCCCATCGCTTGCATTACCGCCTGAACCATTTCTCCATCGCCCCCCCTTCCCAGTCCGTGGAAAAATTGTCTTCCAGGAAACTGGTCCCTGGTGCCAAAAAGGTTGGGGACCACTGCTTTGATGTACAGAAGTTTTAAATTTTGGTGATTTCAAGAAATCATTGCCAAGTCCAATGTCATAAAAGGTTTCCCCTATGTTTTCTTCTAAGAATTTTATGGTTTCAGCTCTTTGATCCATTTTGAGTTAATTTTTGTTTATGGTATAGGGTAAGGGTACAACTTCATTCTTTTTATGGATATCCAGTTTTCCCAGCACTATTTGTTGAAAAAACTGTCCTTTCCTCATTAAATGGTCTTTATACCCTTGTGGAAAATCATTTGACCATATATGAGAGGGTTTATTTCTGGTCTATTTGCTGACCTGCTTTTAACCCACCTGCTTTTGATTGTCTGAGCCCGCCGCCGTCAGTTTCTCCAGAGAACAGACCTCCAGCCTTACGTGGTTTGCTGAGGGTAGTTGAAGGGCTGCTCAGGGTAAAAGAAGGAGCTGGGGAATCTTTCTTCTTTTAAAGACTTTCAACCTATCTTGTTTTCATACAACTTCTAGTATCTTTTACTTCAAAGGTACAAAGTCTAATTTCTAAGACTTTCTGGGGTTGCCAAGGTTCCTGACCTGCTTCTGGTTGGTTTTCTCATCTCCTACAGGCTTCGGATTTAGCTTTTTCCAGGCTATTAAATCAGTTGTCATTAGTCTGTGCTTTCCAGTTTGCAAACTACTGACTATTTTGTTTGCTATTAGTAATCACTTCTTTGATTCTTTTTGTTCTTCTGGGTTTATGCCCCTTTTTTCCCTTCGTTATAGAGTGGCTTCGGGAGGCAGCAGAGGTAAACACTGTCCATGTGTTCAGGCTTCCATCTTATATTTAAATGATTTTTTAAAATTTGTGACTGTTTGTTGACTCTGAAAGTTCTATTGATTTTTTTTATATATATATTATTTATTTATTTATTTTTGGCTGCGTTGGGTCTTCGTTGCTGCATGCGGGCTTTCTCTAGTTGTGGTGAGCAGGGGCCACTCTTCGTTGCTGTGCGTGGGCTTCTCATTGCGGTGGCTTCTCTTGTTGTAGAGCACGGGCTCTGGGCGTGTGGGCTTCAGTAGTTGTGGCTCGTGGGCTCAGTAGTTGTGGTGCACGGGCTTAGTTGCTCCGTGGCATGTGGGATCTTCCCGGACCAGGGCTCGAACCCGTGTCCCCTGCATTGGCAGGCGGATTCTTAACCGCTGCGCCACCAGGGAAGTCCGAAGTCCCTCTGTTGATTCTTTAAAAGATCTGTGTGGTCTTCATTGTGTCTCATTTTTGTGTGTTTTTTGGAGGGGAGGATTACTTTTTAAATGTCTAGTTATTTCAGGGTATTCCTGTTTTATAGGCTGATATTTCTTTTACCTAGTGTTGGGGGGCGATGTCTAATACTACTGTGTCTTGTCTGCTAATATTTTCTCCTGGTGGATTGTTTCCTTAAATGTTATTTTAGATTGTGTACTCAAATATTCCCCAAATAATGTCTCTGGGAGAATCCTATGCAGTCTGATTGAGGCTGTGTCTCCACAGTGGTTCTGCAGGTTATATAAATGGAAATGCTTAACCCAAGTGAAGGCATGCCTCTTTACAGAATTTCATGTTACACTTTTTTTTTTTTTTAACCTAGAGTCCAGACCAAAACAGAAAGCTTCCCATTGGGCATATTCCCCCCACCCCCTTTTTTACTGAGGAGGTAAGAGGGGGCAGTTACTTCAAGTGTGTGCTTCTCTTCTGCCATGTCTCCTATCCCTGAGTCACCATTAAAATCGAAACCTTTGTATTCCAGTTAAGCACCCCACTCTAATTCCCATTTTCAAATTTTATTTTAGTTTTTAATTCCTTCTTTACTTGAGGCCCATGAGGATTTTCTTTATTTATATATGAGCTCGGTTGTGCCTTTAGAGGTATACTTACTTTTTTAAAAAAACATAAACTTATAATGCTTATTATGTCCCAGGTTTTCTTCTAAGCATTTACAAATATTAAGTTTTTTAATTCTCTTAATGTCTTAGTAAGCTGATATTATTATCATCCTCATTTTCACAGATGATAAAAGTTGAGGCACAGAGGGTTAAGTTGCTTACCCAGGATCACACATCTAGTTAAAGATACTCCACAGTCCATGTCGTGTGTGTGTGTGTGTGTGTGTGTGTGTGTGTGTGTGTGTGTGTTGGCTGTTGAAGGGTGTTTTTCTTTCCAGCTGATGACATGTTCTAGAGATGAGAATTAAGAGTAGTTGAAAATAATGCTTTTGTTTAAATACCCAAAAAGCCACTGTTTAGCATTTATCTTTTCTTACTGATGCCTTCTTTGCTTTGTTCCCCCGGGACTCTTACTCAAGAACAATGTGTACCATGTCAGTCTGGAGTTGGTATATAGGATGAAGTCATTAAAAGTAAGTTGACAGTCTGCCCACAGTCTGCCATACATCTAAAATCAAAGTATTACAACGTGGGCCAAAATACCTAATTTCTAACTCCAGACTTCACACCTAACAAATTCATAAAATAGAGAGCAAAGACAGAAACTATTCTAAGGATTTCTGGTGTTGATTAATCGTTTTCTCCTTTGGTAGCCAGAGGCTTTACACCCCAAAGCCATGCCCCATAGTAAGATTTAGAATGGGTGAGGAGTACACTATGTATTCTTTTATAAATGGAGGACTGATGATTGTGCAAGGGGAGGGCCTGGGACAGGACTCAGGTAGACTAATTTGACAAAAGGTTTCTTGTAGAAGATGAAGGCCTGGAAATTAATTTTCTTTATAAAAACTCTTGTTTTAGGAAGTTGGGGAATTCCTTATACTCCATTATTACGTGGATGTATGCTATAGAAGGTATGCCATAGAAGGTCTGAATTACATATGGTCCAGTTTGAAGACCACTCCTCTACAGAATACCATTTCTCACATGTGTACTTTAACCTGATAGTAAACAAATGCTTGGGGATTGTCTAAAATCGAGGGTGGAGAGAGGAAAAGTAGACCTCTTTCTGACACCTTGTGGCAGCAGCTGAACACTGTAAATGCAGCTGGTTGGATTTATAATCTAATCATATTTCTAGGGCTCTTCACATGAAACACTTAAAGTGCCTCTTTTTTCCCCCCTTAAATATGAGATAATCTGTTCAAAATGAACACAAAAAAGTCCTCATTTCATGGAAATACTCTGCATATTGAAATTTCCAAGCCTCAGCCTTTTTAAACCATTTGTACATTTTTAGGCATTTGATATCTGCACTATTCAGGAATTGAGAGAGTTCCCTATAGCATGAGGTTGATTAACATACTCTTCCATACTGTATTACCATGAATCAGACATAAAATCTCTGGAGGTCAAGAAGGTTTGTTGCATTTGAACTGTTATTTGACATTGTTTGAAGGATTTATAGATGTATACTGCTCCAGTGCTGCAAGTTCAACTGTTGATATAATGAACTTGGAGAGACCATGAGAAAAGCCTGTTGATTAATAAGCAAAGCTAAGTTTATTAAGCTTAATGCACTAAAGGAGAAAACACCCATTTGACAAAGTCTTAGTTTTATCTCATGGTAATTTTGAGGTAGGTCTTGGTAGGGTGGATAGCTTTGGGATT
The DNA here is from genome assembly GCF_028564815.1 of Eubalaena glacialis. Lineage (NCBI taxonomy): Eukaryota > Metazoa > Chordata > Mammalia > Artiodactyla > Balaenidae > Eubalaena > Eubalaena glacialis. Next base: position 9,059,516 of record NC_083721.1, on the reverse strand, counting down.
GGGCACTTTATGATATGGCTCTGGATTGGTCTACACAAGGAGGCAAGGGTTTTGCAGCACAACTTGATGAGAAACTATTTAGTTGATTTACAGCCTTATCTTCCAGGAATCTCATTTTCCGGGTTATGTCTTCCAGGTATATCCTGACACAAGCAGCTAAGTCATTCTTGCTTGGTCTCTCTTAATACTGGGACAGAAAATTATTTTGGCGTCTGTTCTCAAAAGTAAGACCTTAATTAATTTACATGAATCATTGGTTTATTTCAGCTTTGCCCGAAGTTTTTACATACAAATTCTACTAGTCACACTTGGCCATTTAGTGCGGTTGCTGAATTAATAGGTAAGTAAATTGGTGTTTCGTATATAATCTGTTGCTTGCAATTGAAGTTCTAAAAAGCTTTTTATTGAAAAATAGTATGCAGATGTGCTTTTAAAAAAAACCAAAATGTATCTCAGCAATAACATTGGTAAAGGTTACCTAGCATAACAACTATTCAAACTGATGTCAAATTAATCACTGCTCAGCCTTCCCTATACAGTTGTCAGAGTATTTCCCTATATTACTATCAAAGTACTTTAATTTGCAAAGTTCCTAAAGCATGTATGTTGAAAATATTTTTAGTCCATTATAAAAGAAATACGTCTATTGCCAAAAAGTGAGAATTATGGTTTTTTTTTTAATAGTCGGAAAATATAGCAGTGGATTCATTTTTCTGGTGTTAGTAACTAGGAGTATTATATTAGATTTGTGATAATAAATTCTTGGTTTTTCCAATAGATAGAATGATCAAGGTATAGGATTATATTTAAAAGTGTTTTAATGAACATGAGAAAAGAGGCAAGGTTGTGTTCAGATTTGCATTATGGGTCATGTTTTTTTTTTCTTGGTAAAATTAATGCACATGAATTCTTGGGAATTCTTAGATATACTTTAGATTCATTATCAAGAAAGAGTCCTATGTTGGATGTGCAAGGAAAAGAAAAGAAAGAAAATTTGAGAACCCTTCTTTTCTTTGGTGAAGTTAGATTTTCCAGAGTCTCTCAGCTAACATGTGCTGTTCCGATGTAGACTCTGAAGTGCAAATGAGATAACTTTGCAACTATTCACGGTCATTCTTTTTCATGGCAACCCGGAGGGGCTACGTAGCCTGGGGTTGTTCATACATAGTGCTTCTCTGGCTTTGGGTTAGGGCAACTGAAAGTCATGGTGCTCTTTGTGGTGTATCGAATTTTTAAGTTTTTTTATGAAGCTAAGGTGGTTGATGAAAAAGATTATTTGATTTTAATTGAAGGCTTACGGAAAGATAGTTTGAGAACCATTATTTATATTATAATGAAGACTTCAAAATATACCTCAAAAGTATTTTTAGTCAGTTAGGGATATTCTGATAGATCTTAGATAGTTCACAAGTTGATTTTATTATTACTACTGTTGAAAATTTTTTTATTTTTCTTTGATATATTCCTCATACTTACCTATTCTGAGAGAAACAAGTATGCTAGGCAAGGGTGTTAAACGGTGAGGTGTACAGAGATGAGAAAAATGTACCAGCCACCAGAAACTTCTGTTAGATTGAAAAGGGCTACAATTTGAAGAACTGTGTAGAAGTAAACCTTCATCTGTGTGTATAGGTTAGCATACTGCTTTCTCATTTATTCAGTAACTGTTGTGGACCTTCCATGTTAACTTGCAGTGCTGTTGACACGCAGCTCTCAGTTTCCCTTGTGATAGCTAGGCTAGTTCTTTGGGCAGAAGAAGACCTTCCTGTCTTGATCATCTCTTCAGTGCAGTGATTCTTCTGGCTTTACACCTTTTCAGTGTAGTGGGTACCAGTCTCTGCTCTCTATATAACAAATGGAGGGCTTTAGATAGAGTTAATTCTGTAATAGTCAATGAACAGTATATAGCATAGTACAGTTTAATTTCAAATGGTCAAATCTTAGGAGTTCCGAAACATTTCAGCTTTTAAATTTCCTTAAAATATATTCTGTTGCTTGTCAAAGTGTTGTTCTGAACTAATTGCTCTTCTTTAAAATGCAAAATCAAAATTTCGCAAAACTTTCATTTCTCAGATAATGCTTACGATCCTGATGTGAATGCTAAACAGATATGGATTGACAAAACAGTGATAAATGACCATATATGCCTGACATTTACTGATAATGGGAATGGTATGACTTCAGACAAATTACATAAAATGCTGAGGTATGTAAAAGTGTCACACTCCTTAAAATCATTGCTTTTACCTGGTTCAGGTGTTTCATGTGTCATACTTAGAGCCTGTAGTTTTTGTTTTTTAAACATGAAATGCTATACCCACAGTGTGCTCTATTCTCTTAAGTCGTCCGTCATTTTCTACTACTGTTAGCTTATTAAGCAGTCCCTGCCATTCTCATCACCCGCTCCCCATGTCTGACTTATCTAAAATTCCACCATTCCTTTAGAGTTGTAGCACATTGACATCAGTTATTTGTGCTTTAGTGGAAATAGTTTTAGCTACTGTTTCCAATAAAACTTACCACTTTGGGGAATGGGGACTGGTAATTTTAAAGTGACACAGAGGATGAGGAAGTAGCATAGTCGTAAGGGCTTGGGCTCGGGTCACAGAATAGGATGTCAGGATGAAGCCAAAAGTGCCTGAAATAGAAGCTAAGATACATAGTACAGGTATGAGGTAGAGGGAGGATTTGCCTCAGAGGCCTTTCTACTGTCTCTCAAATACTCCTTACATTGATAAAAAAGGCAGGTTCACCCGATCAATAATCACAGTACGACAGGCTTGCTGAGAGCAAGAGAATCATTCACACTTAGAGGAAGAGATTTCATGGGGTGAAATCTCAAGGTCCCTGGAGCCTAAATTATAATTCAGCCATTTAGCTAGGATGTGCCAGGCAATGAGCTCCTGTTTTAGTATGTGTAATCTTTACATCCCTATAATGTGGATTTGGTTTCCTTTGTTTCAGAGATAGGGAAACACATCAATACAGATTAAAAGTAATTTGCCCAAGATTATACAGCAAGGAAGGATGAGGCTAACATTCAAACTTAGGCACTTTACTTGGTATTACAGTTTTTTAATTAAAATAAATGAAGATTATACATACTTACTAAATTTTTTTTTCTTTTTAGCTTTGGCTTCAGTGACAAAGTCACCATGAATGGTCACGTCCCAGTTGGATTGTATGGGAATGGCTTCAAGTCAGGTTCTATGCGTTTGGGTAAAGATGCAATGGTTTTTACCAGAAATGGAGAAAGCATGAGCGTGGGCTTCTTGTCTCAGACCTACTTGGAAGTCATAAAAGCAGAACATGTTGTTGTCCCAATAGTGGCATTCAACAAAGACCATATCCTTTTGATTTTGAAGTTGAAACTATGAAGAAATAATCTGAACCATTCCATCCTTCTGCCCTCCTCCAGATTCTTGTTTAGCTCTTGTTCATTCTAGCTCTTGTTCCTATCCACTGCCTCTACTCTACATCTGGGCTAAATGTTTGTCCCTTTGTGTTCTCTGTTGGAATTGTGTCATGGAAATCCTTAGCATAAGGCGATTGCATTTTATGTTAAGCTTCTTTATTTTAGTCTTTTTGTGGTCTGATAAGCTTATGATCTGGCTTGAAATTTTCACCAAAAACCATGAAAAGCAAGATATCCTTAGGAAAATGTCTTCTGTATAAACATTCAAATATTGGAAATAATTAAAGTAGGAATAATAATAAACTTCTGCATACTTATCCTTCTTGGTGTTCATTTGAAATCACACTATCATTTTAAAATTTAGAAAATAATTTAGGAAATGGTTTTTCAGTTAGTTTGAGTTGGTTTCCATATTGTAATTGTGAAAAATACATCGTTGGTCTAAGTCTTTAACTTAGGATATACGACAGATAATTAATTTAACAGAATCAAAAGCGAGTCTTGCTGCAATTCTGGAACATTCTCTATTTTCTACGGAACAGAAATTACTGGCAGAACTTGATGCTATCATGGGTAAGAAGGGGACGAGGATCATCATTTGGAATCTCAGAAGGTAAACGGTAGACCTCAGCTAGTTGTTCACCATTTGGGAAGTAAAGTGCATGTGCGGGAATAATTTCATTACATTCATGCTTTGTTACACAGAGTGCAAATATATTGGAAGGTCCTCATTTTATGGCATAGTTAATGATTTACCTTTTCCAAGGGTATTTTATTGAGGCTACTTTGGCTTCAATTTGAGATAATTTCATATCACTAAAAATAAATGTCCTAGCCCTGCCATTCTGTATCCGTAGCACTCTATTTTCGCTCTTGGTTATACCATCCCTCTCCTCAAAAAAAAAAAAAAATGAAATGAAACGAAAAGCCCAGCCAACAAGTCCCAACTAGAGTAAGTTAGAGAAATCTTTGTCTGTTTGGTTAATTACATAAAGCTAAGCACAATTTAGCATCTGTTGAGAAAAATAATATAAATGAGACTTCTGTGTTGCTAAATCTTTGTGAGGATAAAATCCTTTGCAAATAAAGTTTTAAAATTTAGGGTAAATGTGTGATATTGAGAGATCTAAGATCTGTTGAACCATGGGAATAAAGCACAAATAGTGATAATCCTAAAATCCTTTAATTCTTGTGCTTTTCTGACCACCTGTATTCCCTTTTTCTTTTATTTTCTTTTTCTTACTTTCTTCCCTGCCCCTCCCATCCCCACCACCATTTTTTCTTCAACTTTTAATTTGAGATAATTGTAGATTCATATGTAGTTGTAAGAAATCTCATGTACCCTTTACCCAGTTTCTCTCAATGATAACATCTTGGAACACTACAGTACAATAGTACTGTTGATACTGACATTGATACAGTCAAGGTACAGGACAATTTCATCAACTCAAGGATCCCTTTTATATCCACACCCACTCCTTCCTTAATCCCTGGCAACCTCTAACATGTTCTCCATTTCTATAACTTTGTCATTTCAAGAATATTCTGTAACTGGAATCATACCGTGTGAAACCTTTTGGGATTAGCTTTTTTCATTCAGCATAATTTTTTGAAGATTCATCCAGGTTCTTGTGTGTGTCCGTTTGCTTCCTCTTACTTGCTGAGTGGTAATTGCATTATATGGATGGACCACAGTGTGTTTACCAATCTGGTTGTTTACAAGTTTCAGTTATTACAAATAGAGCTATAAAACAGGGGTTCCCAACCTTTTTGTCATCAGGGTCCGGTTTCATGGAAGACAGTTTTTCCACAGGGTCGAGGGGTGGGGTTCAGGCAGTAATGCAGTGATGGGGAGCAGCAGGTGAAGCTTTACACCTCCTGCTGTGCGGCCGGGTTCCTAACAGGCCCGGGGGCTGGAGACCCCTGCTATAAAATATGTGCATAGAGGTTTTTGTGGGAGTATGGTCATCATTTTGTGGGGTAAATGCCCAGCAGTGTAATTGCTGCATCATATGGTAGTTGCATGTTTATTTTCTTAAGAAACTATCAGAATGTGGCTCTATCATTTGACATTCCCAATGGCAATGTGTGAATGAATACAGTTCTTTTCTGTACCTTCTGGATTTCCTTTCTCCCTCCCTCCCTCCAACTCCTCTGACCTTAACTCCCACATGTTCGTGTTTTGTTTTGCTAACTAAAAGTTATTTGCTTGCTTATCTTATGGTGAAGTTAAAATTTAGCTCTTTTAAAAAAATTATTTTTGCAGCTACAAAAGTGCAACAGAGTTTGATTTTGATAAGGATAAATATGACATCAGAATTCCAGAAGATTTAGATGAGACAGCAGGGAAGAAAGGGTACAAGAAGCAAGAAAGGATGGACCAAATTGCCCCTGAGAGTGACTATTCTCTGAGGGTATGTATTCAGCTCTCTTTTTGGGAATGAAAAATCATCAAATAATGGAAATTGTTAACCACTTGTATTATAAATGTTGCCAGAAATCTCTAAGTATCTCAGACATGAACCAATTTATTAAATTTGTCTTGTGCACACTGCTTGTTTTATTTGCTTAGAAAAGATTTTAATTGCGAAGTCATCAGGTCTTAACAGTGCTTGTAAAAGTTCTTTCACTGTGTGGTTAATTATTTGAATTGGGAATACTAGAATCAGTTTGTAAAATTCATTAATGATATTTTAAAACATTTTTTTCATGGTACACTAACATTATACCATCTGCTCTGGTTACCTCTGGATATTCTTGAGTTAAGATTTTCTTAACAACTAGGACATACTTCACTAACACACTGGGGTATATCAAGGAATAGTAATAGCTGCCATTGTAATTGCTAGAATCTCAGAAAAAATTACATAGTATACTTGTAAACGTCAAATGAATCCTTATGTGATGGCCATATTGATTGATTCAATCAAAATGCCAGATTCAGAGTGTGTCTTTTAAAATTTAAAATATTCTCTAGAACACACACACACATTATTGATACCCTAAAGCAATAAATTATGTATAGCCTATACATAATGCACGTTAATATAATTTTGTGATAAATATCTTTGAGATTTGACCTTAGAGATGAGAATGTTTTTAAGATTGAAGGAATTAATATCTCAATATAACAGTGTTGATATAATAAGAATATTAAGTTTCGGGCTTCCCTGGTGGCGCAGTGGTTAAGAATCTGCCTGCCAATGCAGGGGACACGGGTTCGAGCCCTGGTCCGGGAAGATCCCACATGCCGCGGAGCAACTAAGAACATGCGCCACAACTACTGAGCCTGCGCTCTAGAGCCCGCGTGCCACAGCTACTGAGCCCGCACGCCTAGAGCCCGTGCTCCTCAACAAGAGAAGCCACCACAATGAGAAGCCCGCGCACCGCGACAAAGAGTAGCCCCCACTCGCTGCAACCGGCAAAAGCCCACGCAGCAACAAAGACCCAACGCAGCCAAAATAAATAAATAAATTAAAACAAAGAATATTAAGTTTCTTAGTCACTATGATAAGACATATAATACTAACTTTTCCCTTTTTTTCCTCCTCCTTTTTGTTTTTCTTGGCTGCGCTGCGGCATGTGGGATCTTAGTTCCCTGACCAGGGAGAGTGGTCCTAACCACTGGACCACCAGGGAATTCCCCTTTTCCCTTTTTTTGTGCTAAAATTATTTCATAACCCCAAGCTAAGGATTCATTTGACGTTTACAAGTATACTATGTAATTTTTTCTGAGATTCTAGCAATTACAATGGCAGCTATTACTATTCCTTGATATATCCCAGTGTGTTAGTGAAGCATGTCCTAGTTGTTAAGAAAATCTTAACTCAAGAATATCCAGAGGTAGCCAGAGCAGATGGTATAATGTTAGTGTACCGTGCAAAAAATGTTTTAAAATATCATTAATGAATTTTATAAACAGGCAAAACACCACTAATTTTGAAATCAGGAGTCAGGGAAAAAAAGAGAAATGTTCAAATTTTAGTTTTGTGTTGAACTTTTCATATATCCTTCTTGAATTGTTCAATTCATTTCCCTCAGAGATTGCTGATAGCTTGGAGGCAGGCACAGGAGATCATATTTTAACATGTTTTAGGATGCAAAGTTTGGTCACAATTCTAAGGTATCTAAACTTCCATGTATTAAGAATTGAAAACACGTTTAGGGAATTCCCTGGCGGTCCAGTGATTAGGACTAGGCACTTCCACTGCCATGGCCCGTGTTCAGTCCCTGGTCAGGGAACTAAGATCCCGCAAGCCTCAGCGTGGCCAAAAAAAAAAAAGACTTGAAAACACATTTAGATGACTGCTGATATTTACAGCTCCATACGGAAAAAGTGCTGTTTGTCTACTCTGCTTAAATGTTGGTGCATTATTTATGATTTTTTTTCTTTTTCAAGCTTATAATAGTCCCTTTTGTTTATATTAGATTTTGCTTATTTTTGCCCAAATAAAATTTATTGATGCTTTTAAAATTATAATAGCAATATATAGTTTTGACAGGAGAGTCAGAAAACAGTCCTTTTTGTACACATAAACATTTTTTTAAAATTAAAATGAAATGATACTATACATGCTGTTTTTTTAACTTTTTTCACTTAACATCTATGTAGGTCAGTAGATTGTTTTCTGTAAGTCATTTTTACTGGCTACAGTATATTGAGCTTGTTTTTAATAAAAAGTATTCAGATATTAACTAATACACCTTTATAGTCTATAGTATTTTATTGAAGAGTTAATACGTCTTTTATCAAAGCAAGGCAGTAGCTTTCTTTTTAAATACATGCGTAAGTAACGTTGAACAAATCCATAGGTAATTATTTGGAAAGGACAGATAATTGTGTGTCTTTGCAGGCTTACTGCAGTATATTATATCTAAAGCCACGAATGCAGATCATCTTGCGTGGACAGAAAGTGAAGACACAGCTAGTTTCGAAGAGTCTTGCCTACATTGAACGTGATATTTATCGACCCAAATTTTTAGTATCCTTTATTTTGCTTGTTATGATGCTGTATATAGATAGGTATCAGTCAAGTGTATTTCCCTTCCCCCTTTCTCCTTTTATCCTGATAGAGTCTAATCCTCTCCAACTTTTGCCCTTTTTTGCACCTTTGGACTCAATAAATAATGAAATAGGAAGGGTGGTTTAAAGGGAGTGAGGTGGTGTGTTCAGAATTTTCCTTAACATTTAAGACTAATAAAACTGTGAGAATTACTTTTGGATTCAACTGCAGAAATAAAGATCATTATGGGATAATGATGTATCACAGAAATAGACTCATCAAAGCTTATGAAAAAGTTGGATGTCAGTTAAGGGTAAGTTTATATCTGAAAATGTCTGTATCTTTTATAAAAGTTAGGATAACATGTTATCGGGTCAGATGTGAAATAATGTGCTTTTTGCCTAATGACTTTTAAGTGTCAATGTTTTTAATAACATTGGTATGGCACTTGACCTTAGAACACTTTTATATTAATTTGAGGACAGAACATTTTATCTCTGTTTTACAGGTGAGGGAATTGGGGCTAATAAGTAACTCGCCTTAGACTTCAGGCACAGGTGCAGATATTTTCTCTACACTTGGAAAAGGATCCTTGATTTTTTTCATGCTAGAATAAAATTGATTGGTTTTAATTAGTTGTTGACTCAATAGCCTAAAAAATAGTATCTGATAGGTGATTTACTTTTCTGGAGTTAGTTCCTGAATATATCAGAGTTTTCCTCCTAAACCACTTCCATTGTTGTAGAATTCAATTTAGGATGGTGAACATTGCCCACTATGTTGATCTGTTTATCCTTTACCTGTTTTCACAGAAAATTTTTTTGGTGTGTGTGGTGGGTGTTAAGAATTTGTGATAAATTCTGAAATTCAGCTTTGTTAAAGGTTTTAAGTCCAGGCATATTTTGTTTTCCAATTCTATGATGTTCATTTTCTATTCATTTTATTTCATTCTAAATTCTCTGCAACAACATGGATGGACCTGGAACATAGTATGCTTAATGAAGTATAATATGTCAGGAAAAGACAAGTACTGTATGTTACCGCTTATATGTGGAATCAAAAAAATAAAACAAGTGAATGAATGTAACAAAACAGAAACAAACTCACAGACACGGAGAACAAACTGGTGGTTACCAGTGGGGGCAGGGTGGCAGGGGGAGATAGGGGTAAGGGATTAAGAGGTACAAACTACTATGTATAAAATAAGTGAGCCACAAGGATATATTGTACAGCACAGGGAATATAGCCAATATCTTATAATTTTAAATGGAGTATATAAAAATATTGAATCACGGTGTCATACATCTGAAACTAATATAATATTGTAAATCAACTATATTTCAATTTTTAAAAAAGTAAATGAACTTTGTTGGGCTCTTCTTTATAACCACTGATTTCAATTAGAAAAATAAATCCAGAAATATGACAACCATGATACAAGGTATCAATAACTTTTATTTAAAATGCTAAGTTTTATTTATAATTGGAATAGTAATTTTTGCCAGAAATACTGTATAATTATAAAGTTCTGAATTTCACTGGTAATTGGAAATGTATTTTTGGTAATAGGCCTTATTTCTCAAGTGTTTTGACTTAAGGCACATAATCCATTTTTCCAACCCAGTTAAATTTGCATTATATATAATTTCTGGTTAAGTTTAACCTTGTAAAAAATAAGCTTTTACAGCCAACTTTTTTTTTTTTTTTTTTTTTAATGTATTTTATTTTTGGCTGCATTGGGTCTTCGTTGCTGCGCGCGAGCTTCCCATTGCGGTGGCTTCTCGTTGCAGAGCACGGGCTCTAGGCGCACAGACTCAGTAGTCGTGGCACACGGGCTTAGTTGCTCCACGGCATGGGGGATCTTCCCGGACCAGGGATCGAACCTGTGTCCCCTGCATTGGCAGGTGGACTCCTAACCACTGTGCCACCAGAGAAGCCCTACAGCCAACTTTTAATGTTTTTCTTTACCAGAAGATGGACTGGTCATAGTATTTGGATTCAGTAAACATTTATTAAACACTTAGTATGATTTTCCACGCTAGATGCTCAGCATAAAAAGATGAAAAGGTACAGCACATGCCCCCAGAGCTCGCTCTTTTTTTTTTTTCTTTTTAAATTAATTAATTTATTTATTTATTTTTGGCTTGTTGGGTCTTCATTTCTGTGCGAGGGCTTTCTCTACTTGTGGCAAGTGGGGGCCACTCTTCATCGTGGTGCGCGGGCCTCTCTTGTTGCGGAGCACAGGCTCCAGACGCGCAGGCTCGGTAGTTGTGGCTCACGGGCCTAGTTGCTCCGTGGCATGTGGGATCTTCCCAGACCAGGGCTCAAACCCGTGTCCTCTGCATTAGCAGGCAGATTCTCAACCACTGCGCCACCAGGGAAGCCCCAGAGCTCTTTCTGATGAGGGGAATGTGGTATATCCTTGGAGCAGCAGAAAGGGCTTCTTGGAGAAAGTGGTGATTGAGATGAGACTGAGTTGATTTACTGTTTTGGAAAGTCTGGCAAGAGCTTTCTAGACAGAGAAAGGAATGTCTGCAAAGGAAAAGAAAGAGGCTTCTGAGAGGATGGCATCATTAAGGGAGTTATTATGCCTGGACCAGGTGGTAAGTGGGGAATGGCAGAGAGGAAGATGAGGCCAGAAAGGAGGTGAAAAAGAACTAAGATTGAAGGGTTCTGTGGTTTACAAGTTGTACGAAATGAGGAACCACTGATGGTTTTTAGTGGAGTAGCATTATGATTAGGTTTTCATGGTTTTGTCTATAGTTGTATCTATGAAAATTCTCATAAGTCAGTATTTCACTTTTTCTCTTTATACTTAGACTCAGCTATAGTCGTGAACAAAATACATGTGTTAATCACATGTAGATAATCAGAAAATGACTCATACTTTGAGTTCAGTGTTTTAGCTAGCAGGTTTAAAAAAAAACCTAGGTCAGTTGAATTAAAGTTTTTACTTCATCACAATTAACAACTGAATGTGTAACTTTGGATAAATGTCTTTAATTTTTATCTAACAAACTTACGGAATATTATGTGCCAAAGCCTTTGCTAGGCACTATGGATACAGGAAGGAGTTAGTTGTGGTTTTTAGTAGCTAAGAAATTGCATCCCAGTAGAGGGGATCTTTTTTCCCTAGTGTAAAATCGGGAATGATAATACTTGTCTACATGAATACTTGATAACAGTGGAAGTGGTTTTGGAGGAAAGCTGTTGTTACATATTTAGGAGTTAGCTCCCAGAAAGGTAAATTACCTACCAGACACTGTTTTTCAATCTAAATGTCATGAGACTCATGAGATAAAATATAGGAAGATGTTTCATACAGATCTTAAATCTTGGTGAAGGGATAATTGTTTGGAGCATCATGTTTCATGTTTAAAATGCCAGTTTTATTTTTCAGGCAAACAACATGGGTGTTGGAGTAGTGGGGATTATAGACTGTTATTTCCTAAAGCCGACTCATAATAAACAAGATTTCGATTATACTAACGAATACAGGTATGTTACCTATTTAAATGACTAACTTCTTACAATTTATTTTGGAAATACTTTCATAACTTTTTCTAAGCTGGATTTCTTTCTGTTTTGTGGGAAGCTTGCGTAGAAAACACATGTAATCATTTTCTCATCCCTGGGGATTGTATTCTACTCCGTCACAAATAGAAATATATTCTCCTCTGTCTTTACTGATGAAGTATTTTTGAGATTTGTACTAAAGAGAGGAAGTTCCTGCTTTCTTGGTAACATTTTTTTGTGTAATATAAAATCCAGAAACATTGATCTTGGATGGGAACTTTAAGATAACTTAGTCCTATGTACTTGAGACAGAAATGCTCATATCTTTTAAGAGTGATCAGAAGCCATAAAATAAGTATGACCATCAATTTTACTTGTAAATTTAGGAAGCACAAACAGTTGTCCTAATGAGCGTATATTATGAAGAAGAATGCAAACTTCATATAAAAACAAAGTGGAAGGAGGGAAATGATAAAGAGCAAAATCAGCAAATTAGGAAACACGCAATAGAGAAAGTCAATAAATACTCAGAGTATAGTCCTGAGACAGAAGCTACCCCTGTTATTTGAACAGGGAAAATATAGGGAGTAGAAGGTGATCACTCAAAGAGGTAAAAGAGGACAGTATATGTCCAGAACTAGCTGATACAAAAGAGCAGCTGTTACGTCTAGGTTGAAAAAGAGTAGACAATAAAGGAACTAGGAGAGGGTCCCCGGTCCCTGATGTCGGAGATTCAGATCTCTTTGTAGAGGTCATAACAAACACAGGAACAGGCTACCTGCCATGGCAAAAAGCTTGCCAGAAGGCCTGGCCAGTCTGGGTCTGTAGACATGGCCTGCTGTTGCCAGGGTATGTGGGTGGGCTTGGGCTGGAGCTGTTCTGTAGAGGAGACCTGTCTTTGCCCAAGGGTGTGAGTATATGCTGGAACTGGTTCCTGCTGCTGGAGGGAAGAGCGTGGCCTGAAAGCACAGCTGGAGCTCCTTTGGGAGGCCATGGGCTCCAGCCAAATAATAATGGAGCACCAGACCTGAAGGCCATGTGTCTTGCTGTTCTCACCTGGTAGGTTCATTGCCCCGTTAACCCAGTGTAACATTCCTCAGGCTGGCAAAGGATGAATGTTTACAGGATCAAGCTCCATTATCACAAAACTGAACCAAAAAAACCCCTGTTTGGAACTGGAAGACAATAAGTTGATAATTGACACAATCAAAAGCCCAAAGTTTGTTCTTTGGTAAGATTAACAGTCTATAAGCATCTGGCAAGACTAAGGAAAAAAAAAATCATCAATATCAGAAAGGAAAAGGAGGACATTACTACAGATCTACAGACAGAAAAACCTAGAGGGGTAGCATGAACAATTTTAGACCATTTTAGATGTTATGGACACCTTCCTTTCAAACTGAATCAAATTAAAAATTTCCCACATACTTTCAAACATTTAAGGATGTGGCGGCGCCAGCTTACACAATCATTAAAGGTTTTAAGACACCACATAACTAGTAGTGAACTCACGAATGCATTACAAGAAAGAAAATTTATGTCACTTTCATGATTAAGATATAAAAATCTTAATTAAACAGCAGGTACCATTTAGTGACTTGTAAAAAGAATAATACATTAAAACCAAGTGGATTGTATTCCAAGATGGCACGCGTGGTTTTTACTATTCAGAATTCAATGTAGTTCATCACATTGATGTTAAAGAAAAATCTCATGGTTATTTTCATAGGTACAGAAAAAGCACTTGAGAAACCACAATATCAATTTGTGATGTAGGAAAAAAGGGAACTCTTACAAAACCATTAATAGAAAGGGCATATTAGCAATACTGACTATCTAGCAAAAAAACAGCAGTTCCTAATGGTGAATTATTGACAGTTTTCCCCTTAAGAGTGGGAGTAAGATAAGGTTATCAGCTATTCACCATTGTTCTTGAGGAAATAACCAGAACAAAGAAGGCAAAAAAGAAATGAAAGTATAAGGGTTGGAAAGGAATAAATAATTTTCTGTAGGGGACAGTATCAAGTATATAGAAAGTCCAAAATAATCTGCAATGTAATACGGAGTCTAAGGTTGCTAGATAAGAAGTATTCAGAAGTTTACCAGCAAAAAAAAAAAAACAAACCATGAGATTCAAAAAAATTTTATACATAATAACATCAAAAAAGCAAGTGCTTTGGAGTAAATAAAATATGCAAAGACCTCAACACACTAAAAACTATAAAACATTGTGGAGTGAAATTTCAAATCTGAATAAATATATACCAGGTTCAGGAGTTGGTAGGCTGAATATTATAAAGTGTCATTTTTTTCTCCAAAGTAATTAAATACAATTCCAGGTTAAAAAAAAGTCCCAGCAGGTGTGTGTGTATGTTAACAAGCTTAATTTAAACTTTATGTGGAAAGTCAGAAGACCAAAGATAGTTAAGACAAAGAACAACAAATCAAGAGGACTCATACTACTAAATATCAGTACTTAAAAAGCTGTAGTGAAAGAGTGGTATTAATGAAAAAATAGTCCAGTGAAATAGAATAGAGAAGCCAGAAACAAATCCCTGCTTTTTATACATATGGTCAGCTGATTTATGACAAAGGTGTAGTAGGAAAATGATCATCTTTCTAAAAATGATGGTTCAGCTACCTGTATGAACAAAATGAACGTTAACTTCTCCCTCTTATATGAAGCAAAAAATCAATTCCAGATGGATTTTAAGCCTAAATGAGAAAGGCAAAAATGAAATGAAAACAAGAATAGTTTCATAACCTTTAATTTAGGTGGGTTTTTTTAACAAGATGCAAAAAGTATTGATATATTAGATCAAAATGGAAAAATTATCTAAAATGAATAAGATATAGCAAATGTTGGTAAGATGTAGGGCAGTTGGTACTCCTGTACGTGCTGTTGGGTGTGAAAATTGTTGATCATCTTTGAAAGTTATTAGACTGTATTGAGTAAAGCTGAACATCAGTGCCCACCCCTATGACCCCGCAGTTCCACTCCTAGGTATATTTTCAACAGAAATGGGTGCAGTCTCATGGATTGAGGAATAAAGGTGATAAGAAAAGACGAACTGAAAAAGTGATATGAAAGGAGAACCATATTTGGGAGGGGAGATGATACATTCTTATTTGGATGTTTATGTGTTGTGATAGTGGGGCTTCCTGGTGGGGAAAAATAGAGATAATGAATGGGGATAGATATGTCTAATATTAACCTGTCAGTACAGAATTTTAAGTCTTGATTTTTATTTATTTATTAAAAAAATTTTTTTAATCATTTTTTTGGCTGTGTTGGGTCTTTGTTGCTGCGCGTGGGCTTTCTCTAGATGCGGCGAGCGGAGGCTACTCTTCATTGCGGTGCGCAGGCTTTTCATTGTGGTGGCTTCTCTTGTCGCGGAGCACGGGCTCTAGGCGCGCGGGCTTCAGTAGTTGTGGCGCACGGGCTTAGTTGCTCCGTGGCATGTGGGATCTTCCCAGACCAGGGCTCGAACCCATGTCCCCAGCATTGGCAGGCAGATTCTTAATCACTGCGCCACCAGGGAAGCCCTATCTTTATGAATTATAGGTTTCTCTAGATATATGCCCAGGAGTGGTGCTGCTGGATCATATGGTAACTCTACTTTTAGTTTTTTAAGGAACCTCCATACTGTTTTTCACAGTGCTTCCACCAATTTACATTCCCAGCAGCAGTGTAGGAGGGTTTGCTTTTCTCCACACCCTCTCCAGCATTTATTATTTGTAGACTTTTTGATGGTGGCCATTCTGACCGGCGTGAGGTGATGCCTCATTGTCTTTTTGATTTGCATTTCTCTGATAATTAGTGATGATGAGTATCTTTTCATGTACCTGTTGGCCATCTGTATGTCTTCTTTGGGAAAATGTATATTTAGATCTTCTGCCCAATTTTTGATTGGGTGGTTTTTTTGTTACGGAGTTGTATGAGCTGTTTGTATATTTTGGAAATTAAGCCCTTGCCAGTTGTATCCTTTGCAAATATTTTCTCACATTCCGTAGGTTGTCTTTTTGTTTTCTTTGCTGTGCAAAAGCTTGTGAGTTTGATTAGATCCCTTTGTTTATTTTTGCTTTTTTTTTTCCCCTTGCCTTGAGAGACTGACCTAAGAAAACATTGCTACGATTTATGTCAGTGTTTTGCCTGTGTTCTCTTCTAGGTGTCTCATGGTGTCATGTCTTATATTTAAGTCTTTAAGCCATTTTAAGTTTATTTTTGTGTGTGGTGTGAGGGAATGTTCTAACTTGATTGATTTACATGCGACTGTCCAGCTTTCCCAACACCACTTGCTGAAGAGGCTGTCTTTTCTCCATTGTATATTCTTGCCTCCTTTGTCAAAGATTAATTGACTGTAGGTGTGTGAGTTTATTTCTGGGCTCTCTATTCTGTTCCATTGATCTATATGTCTGTTTTTGTGCCAGTAGCACACTGTTTTTATTGCTGTAGCCTTGTAGTATTTTCTGAAGTCCAGAAGGGTTGTGCCTCCAGCTTTTTTCTTTTTTTTTTTCAGGATTGCTTTGGCAATTCTGGGTCTTTTGTGGTTCCATAAAAATTTTAGGATTATATTTGTTCTAGTTCTGTGAAAAACATCATGGGTAATTTGATAGGGATCACATTAAGTCTGTTTTGAATTTAAGATGTTACACTGACTGTATCTTGTGTGTGCAGACAGTTCCTGGCACAGTAGATACTTAACTCATTAACAAATGATTATTCAATTATGGCCGTAGTCATGTTTATCTCAGTAGGTCCTGTTGATTTGCTTTTTTACCGACACCTTATTGTGGGAAAAGTGAAAGTCTTAATTTTGGGACAGAAGCTATTTTGAATTATACTTGCTGGTAATGGTTGCATACTTTTATAAAGCAAACAGCTGCATTCTGGTTTGCATTGAAACTTGTAAGTTTGTTGGTTGGGGTGAAATTCAGAAAGCCTGTGGTTCTCCCGGTAGCTGGTCTGCAACACACTTCCTCAACAGAGGACCCAAAGTGTTAGTATTGTCTGTCTTATTCCTAGATGGTCCTGGCTCTGTTCTATGAACTTATCTACATCCTTAGAGAAAATTTCCATTACTTTAAGTGTTCTTAACTGTGCCTTTTGGAGGCCCCTCCCCCCGTGTTCACATGATCAGTACCAGGTTGTGTATGCTTTCTCTGTTTGTCAAAGATTTAATCTTTATCTTTTTTTTTTCTTGAATTGATTTTATAATTTACTTTTTTTTTAAGGCTTACAATAACAGCACTAGGAGATAAGCTCAATGATTACTGGAATGAAATGAAAGTGAAGAAAAATGCAGAATATCCTCTGACTTCGCTGGTTGAAGATATACAGTAAGTACATTTAAAAAATAATAAGTGACTGTAATATCAAGATGTGATATTGGAGGGCATGGTGATTTTACAGTGTTCATAAACTTTTTTTTTTTTTTAAACATCTTTATTGAAGTATAATTGCTTTACAATGGTGTGTTAGCTTCTGCTTTATAACAAAGTGAATCAGTTATACATATACATATGTTCCCATATCTCTTCCCTCTTGCATCTCCCTCCCTCCCACCCTCCCTATCCCACCCCTCTAGGTGGTCACAAAGCACCGAGCTGATCTCCCTGTGCTATGCGGCTGCTTCCCACTAGCTATCTATTTTACATTTGGTAGTGTATATATGTCCATGACACTCTCTCACCCTGTCACATCTCACCCCTCCCCCTCCCCATATCCTCAAGTCCATTCTCTAGTAGGTCTGTGTCTTTATTCCCATCTTGCCCATAAACTTCTGAATCTAATCCATAGTAAGAAATAAATCCCATAACTCGAAAGCCTTTTATAAACTAAAAGAATATATACATTTAAGTTATTCAGAGCTGTGCTATAATAGAGGGTAAAATGTAATACAGTTATAAAAATTGCTTAAATTACAATAATACAACTTGCCTATTTTCTGTACTTTGAATGGTTTATTGTGCTAATAAGTATATTAGATTTGACACTGCAGATGCTAACTTTACATAAATTTCAGGGCAAGGCATTTGTAGTATTTTCTAAGTTTTTTAGTTTTTATTATAGAAAAAATGTAATAGTATGCTATTAAACAAGACTAAGTCACTTTATTTAAATTGGTCTGTCACTTTTAACCTTCAGTGGTAGCCAAAATTGTTGTTTTTAAAATATTAACTCACTGTCAAATGTTCCAGAATTTTCAGGGACAGAGTTAAATAATAGGGGCATTTTGTGGTAGAAATGATGTGGAAAGTCTAGTGAAGTACTTAGATCCATATTTCCATGCTAATATTTAGTTGCTATTTTGTTACAGGAAACGTCCTGATCAGACATGGGTTCAATGTGATTCCTGTCTAAAGTGGCGAAAATTACCAGATGGGATAGATCAACTTCCAGAAAAATGGTATTGCTCCAATAACCCTGACCCACAGTTCAGGTACCATATAGTTGGTAGTAGCCTTTTTGGAAAGGCAGAAAGTACTGTTCAAGGTGTATGAATAGGCGCTGGTGACGTGTTATTCCTATGTGATTTTTCTGACTAGAAATTGTGATGTTCCAGAAGAACCTGAAGATGAAGATTTGGTGCATCCCACTTATGAAAAAACCTACAAAAAGAAGTGAGTGTTATATTAATATATGATGGGAAAATAATACCCAGATCATCAACAGTGGTGTGTCTGCAGCATTAGTTGATATTTCTCCAAGATAAAGCAGTATAGCCAAAAAAGATTGACTCCAAAAAAAAAGATATGATGTGGAGCGCATAACATCAAGTGCTTTTAAAGTTTATACTGTGGATGCCTGCTGTTCATCGCTGTCCTATCTGCAAGATACTTTGAATATGCAGTATAGTTTTGTGCTTTTGGACTACACACCGATGAATCAAAAGTGAATGCTGCCCTTTATGCGCTCATAGTGTAACGGGGAAAGTGAGATGTGTGTATTACCAATTTGAAGGTGACGACTCCCGTAAAAGGCATGATCCAATCCTGTGAGGAAGCCCATAAGGAGAAATTACTTCTGGTTGGGGATGGGGAAATGGATCAGGAAAATTCATGAAGGACATTTTTGTAATAGGCCTTGAAGGAAAGGTAGGATTTGTTGGGTAGGAAGCAGTGGTTTGTTCAGCTTAACTACAGTAAATACGTGAATGGGCATAATGGGAAATAGAGGTGGGAGAGAGAAGCTGGGGAACGATAGTGAACCATGGTGAACGTTAGGCTTATGTACTGCACACGGAAGGCTGAGTTGATGAAGATCTTCTGGGTGGTTTTGATTTATAGTGCACTGTTCTTAAAGATAAATCCAGTAGCAGGAGTGGAAGACATTAGGGTGTTGCTGAGATAAGAGGTGGAAAGTACTTCCCTGCCTGAGGGCTTACCACTGATTATAACGAAATGGAAGCAAAGTTCAGTGTACCTATCTTATTGACTTAGTAGTGAAATGGCAAGTATGTCATTCGAAAACAGAATTGAAAAATCATAATGAAGTAAATTTAAATACAATTTTCTTTTTCTTTTCTCTCTCCTCTTTTTTTTTTTTTTAAGAGACAAGGAAAAATTCAGGATCAGACAACCAGAAGCAATCCCTCGGGTAATTAGGCCTTCCATTTTATAGCTGTGTCTTGTATTGTGTTGTGATTAATTTAATACTCAATTTTAAGCTTAGGAGTTACATAACAAATTGAAACCATCTCGTTCATTCAGTTCACATTTCTCTTCTCTTGTACCCCTTCTTACCCTCTTTCCCAATACTGACTTCTAACCCACAACTTCACTCAAACTTCTCAATTTTATTATTCAGTTGGGCATCTTCTGAGGAAAGGCAGATATTCTTTTAAGAATCTTATTAGGTAGACAGTCAAGGAAAAGTTCATAGGAAGACCCAGGGAGCTACATGCTAGTACTAACCTGGACCAAAGCTATAGTGTTGACCCTTCAACCATAGTGTACGGTTGATTTACAATATTATATTAGTTTCAGGTGTACAACATAGTGATTCAGAATTTTTACAGATAATACTCCAATAAAAGTTATTACAAAATAATGGCTATAATTTCCTGTGCTGTACAGTACGTCCTTGTTGCATTTATTTATTTATTTATGTATGTATGTATGTATGTATGTATGTATGGCTGTGTTGGGCCTTCGTTGCTGTGCGCGGGCTTTCTCTGGTTGCAGTGAGCGGGGGCTACTCTTCGTTGCGGTGTGCGGCCTTCTCATTGCAGTGGCTTCTCTTGTTGCAGAGCATGGCCTCTAGGTGCGTGGGCTTCAGTAGTTGCAGCACGTGTGCTCAGTAGTTGTGGCACGTGGGCTCTAGAGCTCAGGCTCAGTAGTTGTGGCACACAGGCTTAGTTGCTTCGCGGCATGTGGGATCTTCCCTGGCCAGGGCTTGAACCCGTGTCTCCTGCATTGGCAGGCGGATTCTTAACCACTGTGCTACCAGGGAAGCCCATATCTATTTTATACATAGTAGTTTTTATCTCTTAATCCATACCCCTATCTTTTTTTTAATATATATATTTTATTTTATTTATTTGGTTGGGCCAGGTCTTAGTTGCAGCAGGCGTGCTCCTTAGTTGTGCCTTGCCGGCTCCTTAGTTGTGGCATGCGAACTCTTAGTTGCAGCATGCATTTGGGATCTGGTTCCCTGACCAGGGATCGAACCCAGGTGCCCTGCATCAGGAGCGTGGAGTCTTAACCACTGTGCCACCAGGGAAGTCCTTCCATACCCCCTATCTTTCTTAATGCTTAATGGTGTTGAGCTTTTTCTGAGTGTATAAATAGGCAGTTGTACTGGTTGTATCAGAAGTTGTGGTCTGCTGCAGTTGTGTATGTGTGGTTATCATTGCATTGAAATGTTTTCTTGTATAAAGGCTGAGGGTTTGAGGGTGAGAACAGAACTGGGAGAAAAAGAATAGTGGGCTTACTTTGGTTTTTAAAGGCAGTGTCTTTGTGACTTTATCCTCAATTTCTTTCTCTTCGAAAAATAAGTTTTTATTATATCTCTATACGTTCTATATAGTCCGAGGTCAGCAAATCTTTCAGTAAAAGGCCAGATAGTAAATGTTTTAGGCTTTGTGGACCATATACAGTCTCTGTGTCATGTTCTTTCTTTGTTTTGTTGTTTTGTTCATGCCTTTAAAAATGTAAAACCATTCCTAGCTCACTTGCAGGCTGGATTTGGCTCTTTGGCCTGTTGTTTGTCACTCCCTGGTCTGGTATAGCACAAGGAGTTCATGTGGTTAGGATAGTTCTCAGTGCCTTCTGGGATGGGGGAAAGGGGAAAGAATATCTTGTGTTTGGAACATGACACACTTTAAAAATTTCTTTAAGATCAGTTTTTTTGCCTTCAACAGATTCCTGCTGAACTCTTGTTTCCAACAACTCCTGTGTCAAGTCAAAGCTTTCCTCCCATTAAGGAAAATGTTCCAAGAGGACATCTTTCAGAAGCGGCAAATACTTACGCAACGAGACTTATAAATAATCATCGAGGTTCACCCCAGTCTGAACCTGAGAATAACAGGTCAGTGGCTAAAATGTGTTTTTCCATTTGGGGAATGAATATTAAACAGCCTTTATTTGACACTTCAATGCAGTAATACGCTTCTAAGAAAGTGTAGTTTACATGCATGTGAAAAGCCTTAAGGACAAGTTACTTTGCTTTCATTGTCTGAACTTACCCCCACGCCACTTACGTTACCTGTTTAAATCAATTAAAAGAATATTAATTGTTTTTATTGTGGAGATTGATCAAATTGTCACCTCTTTGAAATTCTGTATAGTATGAAAATTCCTGCTTTTAAGATTATCAGTATCTGAGTAAAGAAAAACCTGAAGCAGTTAACAGTACAACGCTGTAATGTCAAATGTGACCCATAAGTTCTTAGCATAGCCCGTGACATGCTGTGTACTTCGGATGAGTGGATGGACAAGGAAGAGAAAGAAAGGTGTGAGTGATACATGAATTGAACAGTTAGCTCTTTTGACTGGAATGGTCAGGGAAGGCTTTATGATGAGGTGGTACTTAGGTTGGTTCCTGAAATTCTGAAAGCGGTACTCTGCACGGGTGGCCCATTCAACGGGGATAGAATGAACACAGGTGAAAAGGAGTGTGATGCCAGTGAACCTGTACATTAGACTGACTCCATCTGATATTTGTTATTGAAAGAGAAACATTGAAACAAGATTCCCTGAAATAGTGAGGCCAGATGTTCCCAGAGGTTTTGTAGCCTTCATTAAATTCTTAAAAGGATTTTTGAAAATTCAGAAAAGATTAGAAATTGTCTTCACACATATATACATCAGGCAGGGCATGTTTTGAAATAGTTTGCTGTTTATAGCCTACATTTTGAGGTCTTATTTTGTGGCTGGATTGCTACTTAACTGAGAACATGTGTGAATTTTTTTTTAACTAGTCTCCATAATGTTGGCTTTTCTTCATAAAGATGGTTCCAGACAAAGTAAGAAAAAGTAAAATTTGTAATGTTACAGACGCGATAATGGAATTTAATTTCGGACGTGACTGCCATCAAAATGGAAGAAGAGAGTAAAATTTTTCATTAAATTTTTTAAAAATATTTATTTATTTATTTTATTTTTGGCTGTGTCGGGTCTTAGTTGCAGCACGTGGGCTCTTTGCTGCTGTGCGTGGGCTTCTCTCTAGTTGTGGCATGTGGGTTTTCTCTCTTTGTTGTGGTGTGGGCTCCAGAGCACGTGGGCTCTATAGTTTGCAGCACGCAGGCTCTCTAGTTGAGGCACGGGGGCTCAGTAGTTGTGGTGTGTGGGTTTAGTTGCCCCGCGGCATGTGGGATCTTAGTTCCCCGACCAGGGATCGAACCTGCATCCCCTGTATTGGAAGGAGGATTCTTTACCACTGGACCACCAGGGAAGTCCCCTTCATTAATTTTTAAAGCCTGTATTTATTCTTAAATTCATAGAGCCAAAGTCTGTGGAAAGGTGTACCTAAACTAAGTCTTGAGAGAGACAAATAGGAATTGGCCTGGTAAGAAAAATAATAGGACAACTTCCAATTAAATGCTTAACTCCACTGATCCCTAGACAGTCTCAGAACTTGGAAGCATTGGGAACTTCTGAAGGTGGAAAATAGGGGTGAGAACAGGAAGCTTGTATGAAAGTTTAAGGAAGAGTAGTTCCCTAGACCTCTTCCCAGCCTGCGAAGTCCAGCAGTGCTGCTTCTCTTCCTCTGTCAGAAGGGAGGGAGTTTACTTTCTGGAGTAGTTTCTACTGCTGAAGATGGGGGTGAGCCACTGTTTTGGAAACAGAAGAAGTAAGGGAAAGTTTGAATACTGAATGGCAAGAAATCCCCCTCCCTTCCTTCCCTCACTGGGCTCCCAAGAGAAAAGCTCTAGAAGATGATGACAGCCTGAGCATCCTTCACATGCCCAGACCTCACTGCTTCTAGTCTGAAATAGAAGTATAGCCAAGGATCCCCAGATGTACAAAACTGAAACAAAGGGAGTAGAAGAAACCATGTGAAATTTATTGAGAGGTGGGTAGATGTTTAACAGATAAATCTCCTAGAACGAAAAGATAAATGGTTGGAAGATAGAAAAAAGAAGAGGTGACGTACTGGAGGGGCCCACATCTGAATAAGGACATTTCAGAGTGGGAAATCAGAGAACAAAGGGGGGGAAATAATATAAGAAAGACTTAATTGCCACTAAATACACAGCATAGTGGCTGGAAAAGGTAAGAAATATCTCAGAGAGGAAAAACACAGGCTATATTCGAAAGATCAGGAATCAGAATGGCAGGAACAATGAATGGTAGGTAACAGTGGATTGATGCTTTTAAAGTTTTGAGAAAGTAATTCCCAACCTGGAAGTCTATATTTTTCAAGCCAGCAGTGAACTTGAGAGGTGTGAATAAAGATATTTTCACCATGCAAAATTTCACATTTCTTTATGTCATATGTACCCTTTCTCAAGATTTTATTAGAGATTATGCCCTCTCCATATGAGAGAGTAAGCCTGAGAGCGGGGAAAATCCTTCTTGAGAGATGAGGTCTTAACACATAAGGCCCAAATAGCAAATCAGTACAAATATCCCTCTAAGTGAGGCAAAAAGTAATCAATTGGTGATAAATTCACAGAAAACTAAGCAAATGAAGAAAATGAGGCAATTTTTAATGCAGGGGAAATTGTTTTCCATGAAAGGGTAGGGCATGCTGGTTTACTTTGTGGTTCACCTTTGATCACTGAATGTTGATAAAAATTATGATGGGCAAACGGGAATGGCAGTGTCATTCACTGAGCTCTGGAATTCAGAGAGCTGCCCTGGGGTGCGTGGTGGCATTCTGTTCAGACATGTTACATTGAAATGCCAGAAGACATCAAATGAAGAGATATTTGGCAGTATAAGGATGTGGTACTTTTAAAAAGAAGTCTCAATAGTTGTTTCCTTATCTGTAAAAGGAGAAAATAATCTTTACTTCATTAAATCATTGGGCAGTACTGTGTAATATATCATTTTTTAAAAAAATGAACATGGGCATTTCTTAGAATTTCAAGATAGTTAGATTACTTCAAGGTCGTCTATTTTTTCCATATCTACATTTTATAATCTTATATTTCATATATAAAATTTTTTCCAGCCTGAAACGGAGACTCTCTACTCGTTCCTCAATTTTGAATGCAAAGAATCGCAGATTGAGTAATCCAGCATTTGAAAATTCTTATAAAGATGATGATGATGATGAAGATGTCATCATCTTAGAAGAAAACAGTACTCCCAAGCCTGCGGTAGACGATGATATTGAAGTGAAATTGCAACAGAGTCACATGGAGCAAAGCGGTGTTCAGGTGGAGCCTATGGGTGATAATGAACCGTGTGGCCAGACTAGTTCAACAGGCACCTCATCATCCAGGTGCAATCAGGGAACCACTGCAGCCACCCAGACTGAAGTACCAAGTTTAGTCGTTAAAAAGGAAGAAACTATTGAAGATGAGATAGATGTGAGAAATGACACAGCCATACTGCCATCCTGTGTGGAAACTGAAGGAAAGACACATGAAACCCAGGAAATCTTTGATAAATCTGCTGGTGATGCTGGTTGCCAATTAAATGAAGTAAGAAATGAGCTGCTTCTTGTCACCCAAGAAAAAGAAAATTATAAAAGACAGTGCCACATGTTTACTGACCAAATCAAAGTGTTACAGCAGAGGATACTGGAAATGAATGACAAATACGTGAAGAAGGAAACTTGCCATCAGTCTACTGAAACTGATGCTGTATTTTTACTTGAAAGTATTAATGGCAAATCTGAAAGTCCAGACCATATGGTATCTCAGTATCGGCAAGCTTTGGAAGAAATAGAAAGGCTGAAAAAACAGTGTAGTGCTTTGCAACATGTAAAGGCTGAATGCAGTCAGTGTTCCAATAGCGAGAGTAAAAGTGAAATGGACGAGATGGTTGTGCAGCTTGATGATGTATTTAGACAGCTGGACAAATGCAGTGTTGAGAGGGACCAGTATAAAAGTGAGGTGAGTTATGTCATTCAGCATAGTGAGAGCCGTGGGAGTCCAGGGGCATCTAAAGCTTAACTGCCAGTTGCTAGATGGGCATAAATCACTTAATCATATTTCCATTTACCGACTCCACTGGTTCTCAACTGGGAGTGGTCCTTCTGGGGGCATATGGAAATGTGTAGGGCAGTTTCGGTTCTTAAATGTCTTGAAGGGATGGGCATTGTTGGAATTGAATGGGTGGGAACCAGGTCTGGTAGATGTCCTGCAGTGCGCAGGACACTGCTGTGCAGGGAGGGGTCGTCCTGCTCATTCCCACTGAGACGCTCAGTTACTAACATGCCGGGAGTTCTACGTCCGTTATTAATAAGCCTGAAGATAACCACACAGGGTAGATGACAGTACCTCATTTTATAGAGGTACCCTGTATTAGTTATGATTAGGTTCCTTTGAAGGTGAAATAAAACCCCACATAACAGTAGCAGCTGCACAGTCATCAGAGACACAGGCTCCT
Organism: Eubalaena glacialis; assembly: GCF_028564815.1. Taxonomy (NCBI): domain Eukaryota; kingdom Metazoa; phylum Chordata; class Mammalia; order Artiodactyla; family Balaenidae; genus Eubalaena; species Eubalaena glacialis. Next base: position 9,033,575 of record NC_083721.1, on the reverse strand, counting down.
TCTACATCGTTGCTTTGCTTCTCAACCTGCGCTTGTGGTCTGAGATGGCTCTTCAGGTCCAGCCAACATATATCTACATTCCAGGCAACAGGAAAGAGAAGGGGTGCAGTTTCTGAAAGCTGCTTATATGCCATCTGTCAGAACTTAGTCACCTGGCCAGTGGATGCCTTGGAAATGTAGTCTTTATTTGGGGTTCTTTTACTGAGGAAGGAGGAGCCCCCAGTTCAAATTTGGGTAGCTCCTTTGAAAAATATTTTACGTATTATATTTACAAGGTGTTTGAAAGGAGAGTTTCTCTGCTAAAAGGAATTTGGAAACGACAGTATGGTACCGAATTGCCCCTTCTTCCTGGAAATACTGCCGACATAACTGCTCATTCAGACATTCCGCTTGATGTGTTGGCTCAGGAGCTAGATGACAAAATACATAAAAAACTAAGTTTTCTGTTGTAACTTACTGCTGGTGAGTGTGCAAGGAATGAAAGTCACTATGACGTCAACATAATTTGGGCATTTTTATCTTGGTTTTTCAGTTTTTAGGTCCCATTTGTTTTTAGTCACGCTTTAATTGACATTTTGTATTCTTCTAATATAAAAAGATACAGAGCTGAAACTAAACAAATGAAGCTTTATTTATATAAAGCTATTGTTTTTTGTGTGTGTTTTGTTGGTTTTCTTTTTGGAGGAGGGAGGTGTCCTAATTTTTTGATGGTAATTTTCATCAAGCAGGATTTTGTACGTTTCTTAAATTTGCACTTTGACATTAGTATTTTTAAATTGTACAGTTATAAAATTAATTAATTTTTTGTCAGGTTGAATTATTGGAAATGGAAAAATCACAAATCCGTTTGCAGTGTGAAGAACTGAAAACTGAAATCGAACAATTAAAATCTACAAGTCGACAAATTGGAGATGTGTCAACGTCAAGTAACATCGAGGAGTCTGTAAATTATACTGATGGGGAAAGGTAACATGAAATGAGGCATTTGGCTAGGGCTGCAGTTCTGGTTAGCATGATACTTACTTGCTAGTGCACATCAAACAGATTGTTCTAGCAAAAGAAGTTATTGGCTGCTGTGATCCCAACATTATGATAGACAGAGATACAAAAGAAGTACATGTCATCATTCTTCCCTTCAAGGAACTAACAATTTTGTGAACTTAAATGAAATAGGAATTTCAAAGGAATTAAGCTCTAATTGGTCAGAGTGGTTTGGAATGTTTTTTGGGAAAAAGTGAAAATTGAGCCAGATATTGAAGGATGGGCTGAATTAGGCAGTGACTAGAAGACAAGGGTCTATTTCATGAAACTTACTTTTTCACCTTGATTTCTTTAATTTCTGTACTTGGCACCATTTCTTTATGGTTTGCTACCTCATTTTATTACATGCCTTCCCCAATTTTAACTTTTAGGAAATCACAAAATTACTAAAAATTGCCATTACAGGTGATTCCTATTTACAGGTGATTAATTAGGAAGAAGTTCTGTGAAAATAAGAAAACAGTAAATGAATGATTACCCTCTCTCAGTAAGATATTAAATGGGCTTGGGGTTCTGACAGTGTTGGTGGTCTGTTGATAACCATTCAAGAGAGAAAAAAAACACACAAAAATAGTCATTAAAAATTGTGCAACTCTTCCTGCTAATATGATAAAACTTGATACCTAAAATGTACTATTGTTGAGAAATAATTTACCATCCTTACTTGACATTAATTATATTATGACTTAGTTTTTTAGCTTAAGGTTTTAAAGGATTTCGTTAAATCTATTCATGGAAATAGAATGAATACATCAGTACATATAAGCATGGGGGGGGCAAGGGGTCAGAAAAAAAAAATCCCAACTGGTGTTTCTGAAAATGGGAACCACAAGCATCTGTGGTGCTTGTAAAAATGCAGATCTTGGACCACAGTGCAGTTTATTAAATTGGAAACTTTTAAACAATCTCCCAGATGATTCACTTGCACACTAAACTTTGAGTAACTGATGATCTTTTAGACCTGTGCTTTCCAAGACAGTATAGCCACATTTGGCCACTGACACTTGAAATCTAGCTAGTCTGAATTGAGATGTGCTTTAAGTATAAAATACATGCTGGATTTTGACGCCCTGGTATGAAGAAATAAATAAATAAAATGCCTCAATATTTTGGTTATATGATGAAGTGATATTTTATATGTAACTAAAATTTATTGTTTCATTTTACTTTTTAATGTGGCTGTTTGAATATTTAAAATTGCATATGGAGCTCACAGTATTTCTCTCAGTCCTGTTCTGTGTACTAAAATAGGGATCTGTGGTATGTCCTGTAGAGAGGAGGAATTAGCCAGGACAGTCAAAAGACTTAAAGGATAGGATAGGTCAAAGATGGTTGTAGGGTCATACTGGTCTTTTTCTATTTTTTGTGTAGAAATGGGCCTCTGATTGAAGATGAGTGGGAAAGCTTGGACAAAAAACAGCTGGTATGGGGATGATGTAAAATTTTATCAAAGGTCCAATGGAATCTTAACATAAGCTCACAAAAAACATTTAAAATCACATTTTTATGCGTTGTCAACCCAAGGATGAGCAGCTCGCTCCTTCAGAGATTTCCACCCTAGAAAGATCAGTATCTAAACTAAATGTAGACTTCTTATATTTTGGGAGGGGGCAGAACAAAAACAACTGTAACATTCTCTTGACCCAGGCGTCTCAATCTTCGACGCAAAGACTGCTTGCTGTGTAGTTGTAGACATTTGAAGTCTAGAATGTGGATATTCAGATAGATACAGTATAGAAAACGGAAGGAATGATAATGATCATTTAATCCAGGGTTTCTCAGTGTTTATAATAAATGCATAGTAAAACGGATAGTTAGTGAACTTTAGCATGTGATAGGTTCAGAGAAATCCTGCATTTTATTTTTTTAAAAGGCTTTTTTTTTTTTTTTTTTTAATATTTATTTATTTGGTTGCACCGGGCCTTTGTTGCAGCAGGTGGGCTCCTTAGTAGCTGCTCCAGGGCTCCTCAGTTGCAGCTCGCCGGCTCCTTAGTTGTGGCATGCAAACTCCCAGTTGCGGCATGCATGTGGGATCTAGTTCCCTGACCGGGGTTTGAACCCAGGCCCCCTGCATTGGGAGTGCAGAGTCCTATCCACTGCGCCACCAGGGAAGTCCCAGAAATCCTGCATTTTAAAAAGTCTTTTTACCATTATTTAACCCAAAGTTGTATAAGCTAATTTGACCACAGGACCGTTTCTTTTTCCTTTTATATCTCATAGAACACGTTTTAGGGAACAATTCAATTTACTTTGCTCAAAAGGAAGCTGAAATTCAAAGCGACACATTCTTATTCTTAGACCAGTGTTCTCACTAGTGTATCATTATTGTTTTCCAGGTGATAACAAGATTTTCAATTGTAAATAACATCTTGTAATTTATGTATTTTACCAGTTCATCTTTTCTCCAATCTTGAATTAAAATTGTATTGGTTGGAACCAAACAGAGCTGCTAGTGTTATGAAACACTCTACTTACCAACAGATAAATATTATACTTAGTTATTAAATTATGAATTATTAAGTTAAATGAATTGTTAAATCTAGTTCTCTTGAGGAAGTTTTGCTTTTCATTTAGTTTGTATATCATTCTACAGAGATTCCATTTTAATGTTTCCCTTAAATTTTAAGACCTACCTGAATATTAAACTGTATTGTTATAATGTTCGTCTAATAGGTGTAATGTTTGTATTTGCAGCCTCAAACTTCGATCTCTTCGAGTTAACGTAGGACAGCTCCTGGCCATGATTGTACCTGATCTCGATCTTCAGCAAGTGAATTATGATGTCGATGTAGTTGATGAGATCTTAGGACAAGTTGTCGAGCAAATGAGTGAAATCAGTAGTACTTAAAGTGTATTTTATGTGAGATAATAAAATATATTTGCTCCGTCTTTCTGGTTGTATAGCTTTCAAAATTTAAGCAACTTTGTTATAGATATGATATGGAACAGACTGAAGAACCATAATCTTTCCTGTATTCTATGCATTCAAGTGTGGACACAAATATTGTGGACACATTATCACACCTTTTGAAATGCCTGTGAATCATTGGTATTGAGCAGCTACATAGCTAACTCATGATTCTGCTTTGAAATGTACATATTTATAATTAAGTCACACATATTTTTTTATTACCCTAGAGGACTCAAGTGTTTTTCACCAAGAGGTTTTCAGGTTGCCCCTAACCTTTGTGCAGTCTTTTCTGGTTCCCCAAAGTGTATTTTTCTCTGACTTGAGGGCTGTGCCATAATAAAATGGAAATGTTACCTTTGATTTTCTTACAGAGAAGTTTAAAACAGGGTTTTTAAAAATGGAATAACACTCCTGATAAGTTGCAAGTAATTGAGCATTAATGTTTCTTTTCTATAAATTCTTATCTCCTGAAATATTTTATTCATGAACATTAAGCAGCAACTCCATCCATTTTGCCAGGATTTTTGTGTGTGTGCTGAGATTGCCGATCATGGTTATTAAACACACAGTGTTTTTACAGAAAACAACAATGACTTTTAGTCTACAAATAGTAAATGCCGCACCGCATTTACTTTGAAGCCCATTTTTGGCTGCTTAGTCCGCATGGAGTGGGCACAGTAATTGTTCAATATTTCTTTTTGTGAAATTTCCTGTACAGCCTTTTGTAGGATTACTACAGGTCAATATGAGTCGAGGAAGACAATCTTTCTCCAACAGTACTGCATACCTTTTATTATATTACATACCTAAGTGTTTATATCCTGGAGTTAAGCAACAAACAACCTAGGATTATAGTATTACATGCCATAAAAATTATGCTTTACTGGTCCCGTGTTTTGTGCAATTATAAAGAGGTGGCTTTCTATTAAGTATAACTGTATATATAATTAAGAATCATATTTTCCACAACTAAAATGTGCATTATTTTTTTCAAAGTTTTATCATTGCTATTTATTTTTACTTTTGTTTCTGAACATTGAATACATGTTCCTTTTGTATGCTTAATTACATGTCTGTCTTGTACAATATTAAATTTTTACTGTACATTAACTACTAGAAAAAGCAAATAAATGAAATTTTTATTTGCTTGATAAAGTAATTGAAAGTGTATTTTTGGTATGAAGCTGGTTTTCTGTCACAGTTGTATCTGCTCAAATTTTAAAATATCTTGTAATAAAATAAAAATATATATGATGGCTCACACTTCAGATACTACTTTTAAGGAATTCTGTATTCAAGTTATATTTTGAAAAGTAAGACTGTGTGTTAAGACCCTCAAGTTGAGCTCATTTTACTATATTTATTAGAAGTTATATTTAGAAGATATAACTTCTAAAAATTTAGAAGTTATATTTACTTCCATTAAGGCTCTAAGACTGGGCTCACCTTGAGAGTGTGTGCGTGCATTTTACACTCAAACTTTATTTGTGTAAGTCATTTAATCTAAAGAAACCTTGCCTAAATGATAGCAGCTGTGTATAGCATGTCTAAGTTTGTGAATATTTATGTAGCACTTATTTCTGGAATTTGCTATTTTTCCCTTCCTTTTGGTCAGCTATATTCTTGCAAAAATACATATTTTATATGGCTGTTAACTGGCTTAATGGCAAAGTTAATCATAGAACTAGAGAAACTTGCTTGCTAAATCGATTCTTTGGAAATACTTACCTAATATTCACTCTTTAAGAAAATGTTGCCAAGATATGACTTTGTGGCTAGCAAATTTAACAGAAGAACGTACATGGGCTTTCATGTCATCTATTGAGGTAGCGATACCTATCTTTTTTTGTTAAGTTAAATTTGTTCAAAGGCTAGTGTGGGGGAGGATAGTGTGGCTTAAACTAATTATTTAAAACTTAAAAACAATGTGAGGACGTAAACCAGAATAGTCCACAGTCCCTACAAACAGGACCTCAGCCAAGACCACAAAATCAGTAGAAGCTGATTTTCACATAGCGGGAGCGGCGTGGCATATGGATGTGGCCTTTATTTGGGCCTCAAATTCCTAATGTGGGCAGGAGGTGCTGGTGACTCTGCCCATGCTCTCATACACTTGATTCCTGCTATCATACAGCCCATTAGGTCGTTATTTGTCACGGAGGAATAATTAAAGTGATATGTACTGATGGTTCTTAACACTCACTGGCTGCATTTTAGAATCACTTGGGCGGTTCTTAGGAATCCCAGTGTGAGGATGCACCCCATACTAATTAAGAGTTTTGGGGGTTGGACCAAACTGTCAGGCTTCTTTAAGGCCTCCCAGTGCACCGTCAGAGCTGAGAGCTATTGATCTATACCCTCCAGTGATGAATATTTGTAAGTGTTGAACTCAAGTGGTTCCTGAAACAAACTCAGGATCTGCATGACCACTTTCTCACTAGGGTAAGCAAGGACAGGGAGAGGGAAGCAGAGTTGATGCCCAAGTTAGAAATGTAAATACAGCAGAATGGTATAAAGTGAAAAGTGTTTTCTTGTGTCCTTCCAGAAAATATTAGCTGCATACATACACACATTCATATATATATGCATTCAGTTTATATTAAATTTTATATCTTTATATTTGATTATATATTTGTATCAAATCTACACAGGTATCACACCATATAATTCGTAACATTTCCATATTACTCTTTTGAACAGCTTTAGTAGCATTTTATGACATGAATATGCTCCCAGCCCTCATTTATTTCTTGTCTTTTGATATTACTACAAAAAATGCTGCTGTGAAAATACACACCACACATACTTTTTAAAGCATATCCAGAATGTAAATACCTTGTAGTGAATACTGATAGGTCAAAGAGTGTATGCCGTGTTAATCTTAATAAATGTCGCCATCCAAAAATGGTTGCGAGTATTTATACTCCTATGACAAATAGATGTATGAGTGTGTTTTTTCCTATCTCCATCAAACTTACTGATATGTGGGGAAATGGCAGCTTGCACTTCTTTGTCTCAGGTTGAACATGTTTTCATGTTTTATTGGCCATTTTAATTCCTTTTTCTGAGTACCCTGTCATATTCTCTGCCTATTCTTTTCTGTTGGGTTCTTTGGTTTATTGCTTTAAAGAAGCTAAATGCCTGTTAATGTGGCCACAAACACTACCCCGACAACTCCTAGCTTTCAAGTTGGTTGGTTCAGTCTTACTTTGCACAGTGTCACATAGACTCATTGGAATGGAGTGAGAGACCCACTGGATTCGTGTCTTTTTATATGAGGCTGCCCCTTGAACAACTTGGGGCTTGTGGGTTCCGACCCCCATTTAGTCAAAAATCCACGTATAACTTTTGACTCCCCCAAAGTTACTAATAACTGTTGACCGGAAGCCTTACAACAATGAACAGTCAATTAACATGTTTTGTCTATGTTACAGGTATCATTTACTGTATTCCTAGAATGAAGTAAGCTAGAGAAAAATTGTTAGAGAATCATAAGGAAAATGCAGTACTGTACTGCCAAATTCGTCGTCTTGTTTACAAGATGGACCATCTCAGTATGTACATCTGTATTGTCTTAAATGATAGACAACACTAGATGTTACGTGTACCCATTGAAAATGAAAAAATGTGAAAAAGAAATTCATTTATTTACAGGTATAATGATTCATGCACTGGTAATGAAGAAGCAGCAAGGAATATGATTGCTTTTTGGTAGCCTAGTGTAATCAATACAATTGCTTCACGGTTGCCTAGCCTATACACTAATCGTTATAAAATTTTTTAAAATTTATTTTTGGCTGCATTGGGTCTTCGTTGCTGCGTGCGGGCTTTCCCTAGTTGTGGCGAGCAGGAGTTACTCTTGGTTGCGGTGTGCAGGCTTCTCATTGCGGTGGCTTCTCTTGTTGCGGAGCACAGGCTCTAGGCACGCGGGTTTCAGTAGCTGTGGCACACGGGCTCAGTAGTTGTGGCTCACAGACTCTAGAGTGCTGGCTCAGTAGTGGTGCACGGGCTTAGTTGCTCCGCGGCATGTGGGTTCTTCCCGGACCAGGGCTCAAACGCATGTTCCCTGCATTGGCAGGCGGATTATTAACCACTGCGCCACCAGGGAAGCCCGTTATAAATTTTTTTTTTTTTGGCTATGTTGGTTCTTTGTTGCAGCGTGCGGGCTTCTCTCTAGCTGTGGTGTGTGGGTTTTCTCTTCTGTAGTTGTGGCACATGGGCTCTGTAGTTTGCAGCATGCAGGCTCTAGTTGAGGCGCGTGAGCTCAGTAGTTGTGGCATGCTGGCTTAGTTGCCCCGCGGCATGTGGGATCTTAGTTCCCTGACCAGGGATCGAACCCATGTCCCCTGCATTGCAAGGCGGATTCTTTACCACTGGACCACCAGGGAAGTCCCTACAGTTATATGCTTAATACAGTATTAGAAACGTTACATTTTTTAAAAAACCTCTTACCTGTGATGATATGCAGTTTCTCCAGTTACGAGAGAAGCATACTGTATGGTAATGTAATTCTTTGAAAGCAAAGTTATAAAACAGGAAACTTACATTAATTTTATATTAAATATCACTCACCTTATACCTATGTAAGGATAGACTAGTATCTACATAATATTCTATGCATTCATGATACACCTAAATTTTTCTTATGTTTGGTTATTACATGAAATCGTGCATTTTATTATATATATATTTTGAAGTGTAAATGATTTACAATGTCATGTTTCAGGTGTACAGCACAGTGATTCAGTTATATATATATATATTTTTTTCAGATTCTTTTCACTTATAGGTTATTACAAAATATTACTATAGCTCCCTGTGGTATACAGTAGGTCCTTGTTGGTTATCCATTTTATATATAGCAGTGTGTATATGTTGATGCCAATCACCTAATTTAACCCTCCCCCCAGCTTTTTCTTAAATTTTTAGATATTTCTAGGTTATGCACTTCATCTGCATTTTTATTTTTTTAATTATTTTTATTTATTTATTTATTTTTGGCTGCATTGAGTCTTCGTTGCTGCACGCAGTCTTTCTCTAGTCGTGGCGAGCAGGGGCTACTCTTTGTTGCCGTGCATGGGTTTCTCATTGCGGTGCCTTCTCCTGTTGCAGAGCACGGGCTCTAGGCGCACAGGCTTCAGTAGTTGTGGCTCGCGGGCTCTAGAACACAGGCTCAGTAGTTGTTGCGCACGGGCTTAGTTGCTCCGCGGCATGTGGGATCTTCCCAGACCAGGGCTCGAACCCGTGTCCCCTGCATTGACAGGCAGATTCTTAACCACTGCGCCACCAGGGAAGCCCTTATCTGCATTTTTAAATTGTCGTAATCTCCCCCCAAGTTTCCAATATATTGAAAAAAATCCACATATAAGTGAACCCATCCAGTTCAAACCCGTGTTGTTCAAGGGTCAACTGTATTTGTCTTTTTGTTTTTTTATAGATTTATTTTATTTATTTATTTTTGGCTGGGTTGGGTCTTCATTGCTGCGCGCGGGCTTTCGCTAGTTGCGGTGAGCAGGGGCTACTCTTCGTTGCGGTGCGCGGGCTTGTCATTGCAGTGGCTTCTCTTTTTGCGGAGCACGGGCTCTAGGCATGGGAGCTTCAGTAGTTGTGGCTCGCTGGCTCTAGAGCACAGGCTCAGTAGTTGTGGCGCACGGGCTTAGCTGCTCCGTGGCATGTGGGATCTTCCCGGACCAGGGCTCGAACCCGCGTCCCCTGCGTTGGCAGGTGGATTCCTAACCAATGTGCCACCAGGGAAGTCCCTGTATTTGTCTTTGGGACATTGGTCACGGCTCACAAAAAGAATGCCATTAATATCCATCCACTTGGCATAGAGGAAAATATATATGCATTGCTTTTTTAGCATTAATTTTGTGATCATGAAGTTAATTTACATATACTGGCCTCTAGGGAGAAAGTCAAGACCCGTGAAGACAAGTCTTGGTAAATTCAAGCCATTCAAATGCAGGTGAAGTTTTTAGGTGAGTGTGGTCATAGAGAATGAATTAACCATTATAAAACGAGTGTGAATCACAAGTAAATTTCCTACACAGGCATTCTAATAAGAATGGGCTGAGTAAATACAGTTACCTGTTTCAAACATGTAAAACAAGTTTAACCTCAAGGTTCAGTATTAATTTCTTGCAAAGCAGTCAGGACTCATTATGGTAATGATATATAGAATAGACTCAAAAGAACTTTTTGCCCCAACTTGGCTAATATTTAGGTTATGAGTGTCTTCAATTATGTAAATATTATCCAGAATTCAGCTGTATCTTCATAGCAAAGTGTAATGGTGCTTTATATTCACAAAGTACATGAGTCATCAGTCTTCCTCATTCCTGTTAAATGCTGTTGAAAACTGTGGCCTGTATTTTGAACTGTGTGGCCTGTGTTTTGAAAGTTTGTACTGTGATCCGAAGCAGGGCTGACTGGAAGTAATTTGATGTGGGCTTTTCATTTTCTTTTTTCTGGATAGGCAGTTGTCCCATGTTTTTGCGATTCCCTTGGTGGCGTATCTGTGAAACTGTGGTGTTCATGCAGACATCTGAGACGCTAGAAAGCGCTCTTCCCAACTTGCTGTGTGACTTTACAGTGTGAGTTGTCTAACCAGCTGACAGCCAGAGAAGCGACGCAGTCTGACATAACTCACTATACCTGTTACCTCTTTTCCTGGGCAGAGAATTACAGGGGTCTAGGACAATAATAAAAATCATTACATATTATAATACTTACATATAATTATGTTATATAAAGTATATGATAATAGTATTATACACCATATTCACCGTCATCACTTTAACCAGTAGTTTCTCATTTCCCACTAATTTACTGTGTTCTTAAATTGATTTTTTTCAGTTTCAGATATTTTAAGCTCTATAAAGGGAATTTTTTTTTACTTTTTTTTTTTTTTTAATTTTTTGGCCATGGCAGGTGGCTTGCGCCATCTTAGTTTCCTGACGGGGGATTGAACCGGGACCCCCAGCAGTGGAAGCTTGGAGTCCTAACCACTGGACAGCCAGGGAATTCCCTCTATAACGGGAATTTTCAATTGCATACAAAAGTAGAGAAACTGTTCATTGCAGCACTATTAACAATAGCCAGGACATGGAAGCAACCTAAATGTCCATCAACAGAGGAATGGATAAAGAAGATGTGGTACATATATACTGTGGAATATTACTCAGCCATAAAAAAGAACGAAATAATGCCATTTGCAGCAACATGGATGGACCTAGAGATTGTCATACTGAGTGAGGTAAGTCAGAGAGAGACATATCATATGATATTGCTTATATGTGGAATCTACAAAAGGGTACAAATGAACTTATGTACAAAACAGAAATAGAGATACAAATGCAGAAAACAAACATGGTTACCAGGGGGTAAAGTGGCAGGGGGGAGGGATAAATTGGGAGATTGGGAGTGACATATACACACTACTATATATAAAATAGATAACTAATAAGGACCTACTGTATAGAACAGGGAACTCTATTCAATACTCTGTAATGGCCTATATGGGAGGAAAATCTAAAAAAGTGGATATATCTATAACTGATTCACTTTGCTGTACACCTGAAACTAACATAACATTGTAAACCAACTATACTCCAATAAAATTTTTTTTAAAAAATAGAGGAACTATTATAATGAATTCATGTGTACCCATCACTCTGCTTCAACAATTTCCAACTCACGGTCCATCTTGTCTTATCTACATCCCCATTAACTTATCCCTCCGGTAATATTTGTGTGTGTGTGTGTTGTAAATATTAACTCATTAATTTTTTTATTGTGGAAATATATACATTACATAAAATTTATCATTTTACCATTTTTAAGTGTATGATTCAGTGGCATTAAGTACATTCACATTGTTGGGCAACTGTCACCACTATCCATTTCCAGAACTTTTTCATCATCTCAAATAAACTCTGTATCCACTAAACAATAACTCCTCATTCCCACCTGCCCCCCTGATGGCCTCTACTTTCTGTCTCTACGAATTTGCTTATTCTAGGTACCTCATATAAGTGGAATCATAACATATTTGTTCTTTTTATTTTTAATATTTATTTATTTAATTTTGGTTGTGTTGGTTCTTTGTTGCTGCGTGCGGGCTTTCTCTAGGTGCAGCGAGCGGGGGCTACTCACTGTGGTGGCTTCTTTTGTTGTGGAGCACAGGCTCTAGGCACGCGGGCTTCAGTAGTTGTAGCTCACAGGCTCTAGAGCGCAGGCTCAGTAGTTGTGGCACACGGGACTAGTTCCTCCGCGGCACGTGGGATCTTTCCAGACCAGGGCTCGAACCCATGTCCCCTGCATTGGCAGGCAGATTCTTAACCACTGCGCCACCAGGGAAGTCCCCATATTTGTTCTTTTGTGTCTGGCTTATTTCACTTTGCATAATGTTTTTAAGGTTCATCCATCTTGTTGCATATATCAGTTTCATTCCATTTTAAGGCTGAATGATATTCCATTGTATGTATGTACCGTATTTCGTTTATCCATTCATCCGTCCATGGACATTTAGTTTGGTTCCACTTTTTGCTATTAATGCTGCTATGAACACTGTTGTATAAATATCTAATTGCGTCCTTGCTTTTACTTTTAATTCTTTTTGGTACATACCTAGGAGTGGGATTTTCCTTTTTTTTTTTTTTTTTTCTCTTATGTGTGCTTTTCAAACAATCAGATTATCTACAGTACATATTAGTCATTCCCAGTCCAAGTTCTCGAAATCCTAGCCATGACTCGAGAGAACATCTAAAAACTACATATCTGGATTACATTATCCTAGCTTTCTGTAGAAAACAGGCTTAAGGAGCCTCCTGTCATGTTTGTCAACATGAGACATCCATCTGTAGACAATTTCTATACCTTTCATGAAACCAGCTACAAGCATCAACCAGCATTTATATAAGAATCCATGTCAATTCTTTTTCCTAAAAATGCTGAAAGAAAAATTTTTTTAAAGAGCCAGGAAGAATTGGCTCCTCAGATGAACCTGTATGTTCCTTTGATCAATTAAGGCTATGCATCACAAGGGATTTTTTTCCTGGCCTTCTGGGAAACTCACGGATAAAATGTCACATTTGGAAAATTATCCCATTTCAAAAGGCCTGCTGCATCTATTTCTGCCTTCTGATTTACAACCTCACTTTAAAATGTTAAATTCTGTTCTTAAAAAGTGTCTGTAACCACATCTGCTAATTGAGGTATACTGTAAGCAATCCAGGTACTGAACAATCACATAGTTTTGAATTCTCCAAAATGATCTAGAGCCAATATATATCTTAAAAATATATAAAAAACCAAAATCTCAGTTTTTGTTTGCAAAAGGAGGAAGAGACCTTGTTGAATTCAGGGCCAAGATATCCAGAGAGAGAGAGGAGGGGAAAAGTGGGGAGTGGGAGAGTCACCTAGGGGAGGCTGGCAAGCTGTCTTCTGCAAGGTTGCACAGGGTAGCACTCATTTTACAAAGCCCCTTGGCCTTGAAGGCCCAGAAATCTGCTGTTAGTCAGCACAAGGAGATTGTCCATTTATCTGGGCCAATCTCATCTCAGGGAAGCTCCCAGAGTAATGTATGCAACCAGGATTCCAGTTAATTTAGATGGAGAATTGAAACTGCCTTTGAAACTTATGTGCCTATGACCTGCTTATTCATGTCCAAAGGCTTCTGGGTCATTGAGCCATCCATCCTTTCCCATTCATTGCCAGGTCCCATTGCTCCTCCTTTGTGCCTCTATTGTCAACGGTGAGTTTCTTTACCTTCAATTCTCATTTCCCAGAGCTGCTCATCGGAAACTCTATCACTTGAAGCCCACTTTAAATGCCTCCTTCTCTTCAAACTTCTTTGAGCCTTCAAATTCAAAATAACCTCGTACTCAGAACTGTTAAGAGCACATTGTTCCTTTCATACTCCTTTTCACTTTATTTTTTAATTATAATTATTTGTGTACATGACAGGAAGCCCGAAGACCGTTTCTGTGGTTTATTTATGTTTGAAACACCAGTGACCAAAACGGGGGCCTGATACAGGTTACAGCTGTCAAATATTCGCTGCACCAGTGAAAGACTTGGTAGTCTTGGGCGGGTCTCAAGAGTTACAGCCTCCCCACCTGTCCTACAGGACGGCTCTTCTTTTCCTTTTACCGGACTGTAAATTCTACTGAGGGTAAGTCTGAGTCAGCTTCGCTCTCCACTGTGTATCCAGGGCCGGCACAGGGTTCCGCATATAGCAGATGCTCAGTAAATGTTTGCTAAAAGAATGAATTAACAAGGGAATAAGTGATTGAACGAATGAATCGATGGACTCCCCCTTTCTTCCACCTGTGCATCTGTCCGCAGGGAATTAATAAACCCGCGGGAGCCAGCCCAGATTCGCAGGACTCGCGGCGCTGGACCATCCTCTGCGGCGGGGCGGGGCCTCCAGGGAGTCCCGCCCACGCGGAGGCGGAGTCTCGGGAGTCCCGCCCGCGCGGAGGTGGGGCCTGCAGCGCGCGGGAAGCGGCGCGCGCGCGCGGCGGCGGGAGCTGGCGGCCCCGGGGACTGACCGCGTCCCTGTAGGTAAGGCTTCCCCCGCGCTGGCTTCCGCGTCCCCGCGGTTTCCCGGCCGGACCTGGGGGGCGAGAGGCTCTCGCTGAGGGCCGGCCGCGAGGACCCGGGATAGCTCCCTAGAAGCGCGCGTCCGCGCGGCCGGTCCCTGTCCCGGCCCCGAGCGGCCTCTTCCCAGCCAAGTCCGGTCCCGGCTTCCCGGGCCCAGCGCCCCGTCCGGAGCGGCGAGAAGGGAGCTGCCTTCTCGCCTCCGGCCTCGGTCCGTTCCCCGGGCAGGCCCCTCCCCTGGGCGGCCTCCTCCCCCCAGAGAGCCCCTCCCCCGCGGCCCCGGCCCCTTCTCCCGGGTAGCCCCCTCCCACGCGGCCCACTCCCCCAGGCGGCCCGCCCCCGGCTCTCCGGGCTCGCCCGGCAGCCTCCGCTAAGCGGGGGCGGGCGCCCAGCCGGGCCCGACCCGGTGCCTTGATTTCCTCTGCCTGGGTATCCCATTTTGCTTTTCCGGAGGTAGCAGGAGGATAAACTGAACAGCCACGACTCAGCGAACCATTTTAGGTGAAACTTGCTGGGTGTTAACGTCAGAGGTCAGCAGTAACATCCTCTCCCAACGCAGCGTGCGTTTTTAACGGTTAGCAGAGTTCCTGGCTCCTACTAGCGCTCAGTACATCGTTCCTGCTATAATATTCACCTCATAACCGACGATTTTCAGCTTTCCTGTCTTTGGAGAAAGAACGGTCCCCGAGGAACGGTATTCTGACCCTTGAAGACTCAGGAGGATGAAAGTCATCACTTGTGAGATCGCCTGGCATAACAAGGAGCCAGTGTACAGCCTGGACTTCCAGCACGGAGCCGCCGGGAGGATCCACAGGCTGGCCTCCGCGGGGGTGGACACCGCTGTCAGGGTAAATGGGGCCGAGGCAGAAAGGCCCAGGGAAGCACTACTGAAGCAGCATTCTCCACTCTTCTATTTATAATGAGTGTCAACAGACACACACTACTTAGTTATCTAGCCCAGAGGGCTAAATTCTCAGGGCCTTGAGTCAACAACGAAAGCAAAGGAGAGCACCTTTCTTCCTGGGGTCCTGTTACCTAGAGTGATGTCACTGGATGCCCATTGCTGTAGAACCCTGAGCCAGTTTCCTCCTGGGAAACAGTTTGCACTAGAAAGAGGTGGGAGGCAATGGGACCGTAGGTTTATGTTTCAGATAGGAGTTCCTTCCTCTTACATTTCAAAAGAAAGACTAAATTTTCTTTCTGAAAATCAGCATAGTGGTGTTTTCGTCGGTACAGTATGGTGCGTGCTTGCTATACGTTTCTCTGAATGAATGTGTTCGTATCAGCAGATCTGGAAGGTAGAAAAAGGACCAGATGGAAAGGCCATTGTTGAATTTTTGTCCGATCTTGCTCGCCATACCAAAGCTGTCAATGTCGTGCGTTTTTCTCCAAATGGGGAACTTTTAGCATCAGGAGGGGATGGTGAGTATTGTACTTCAAGATTCTTCAGAAACCAGATACCCATGTGTCTCATATTGAAGAGTGAGATTTGAGCTAGACATACTTTGTTATTTTAGAGGTCGCTTGACCCTTCAATCTGTCATTTAGATAGTTTAGTAAAATAATGTTGTGGGGAGTGTGAAGGGGTGGAGGATGCAAAGCCTAAACTGAGAAGACCTGTTTGAAAACGGCCCGTTTCCCACTTGCTCCCACTGGGCTGACTGGAGACAAGTAGGTAGGTGCTTACCATTCTAAGTCCCAAGGCAACTGGCCTCGCCTTGTTTGGCTGTCAGTTGAGCATCTGTAAGTGATCACAGCCTGTTCCATGTCTCTGTGTAATTAACGAATTAATTGGCTTAGGGAGTATTGTCTAAACAGCCCTCTAAATTATGTTTCTTTGGTGGGAGTAGATTGATTCATATTTTCTGCTTGTGCTTATTTTTACTTGTTTATTTATTTTTTGCCTGCGCCACGCGGTATGCGGGATCTTAGTCCCCCGACCGGGGATTGAACCCGTGCTCCCTGCAGTGGAAGCGCGGAGTCCTAACCACTGGACCGCCAGGAAATTCCCTTTCTGCTTGTGCTTAAATGGCATAAAATGATAAAGAAGAAGTAAATCTTTTTATCATGCTCTAAAACTAACATAGTCTAGAAGTCAGAATAAAAAGAAAGAAGAAATCTCAGATGTTGTTTGCAGAAGGAGGAAAAGAAGCCTGGTTGAATTCAGTGCCCTGATGTCCAGTGTTTCCGTCGAGGGAGGGGTGGGGAGTGGCAGCAGCACGGGGGGCAGTGGGGAGGCTGGCGGGTCATCCTCTGTGAGGCCGCACAGGGCAGCCCAAGTCCTTTGGCCTCGAGGGCCCGGAAACCTGCCGTCAGTCAGTCAGCACTTGGAGAGTGCCGGTCCGTCAGGGCCAGTCTCATCTCAGCCAAGCTCCCGGGATTCCAGTGAATTTAGGGAGAGAACGTGTGTGTCCACACCACCGGCTCCTTCACTGTCCTCCTTCGGGCATTCCTCGAAGGGGAACCACGTCTTGGTCAGAAGGTTATGTGGTGAGCGTGGCGTCAGAACGTGGAGAGCTAGAGGACTCAGACAATTGATGACATCACGCTAAGGTATCTGACACGTCCATGGTGTTAACAGCTGACACGTGTACGGGCTTACCATGTGCCGGGCATCGTGTGGTAGGTGCTTTATGCACTTGCCTCATTTAATCCTCACGATAGCTGATGAGCTAGGCCCTGTTATCCTCCTCATTTTACGGGTGAGGAGACCGAGGCATCAAGATGGGAGGTGACTGGCCGTAGGTTACACAGCTAGGAATGATTTGCCAACCCTTGCGTTGGTGCCTCTGTTGTTGTTTCCCTATTCGGCCACTTACAGGTTATGCCTGTGGATTTGTTAATGTAGTCAGTTGCTTTGCAATAGTGTTTTGCCGGCCTGGGGACACTTCTGTTTAAGGTGACCTTGTATAGCTCTGATCTGGTATGAGTTTGATTTTGGAGTTTTTGTTCGGAAGGCAAACTTGCTTTTCCTGCCCGAATTCTTAGAAGTAAATCGTTGTGGCCATAGTGTCTATTGAACAACATAGATATTATTTAATACCCTAAAAATCCAGAAATGAAGGAGCCATGCTTTGTAAAGCGTGGCTTATCTTTAACTGACTCGCTCCACAGATGCTGTCATTCTGCTGTGGAAGGTGAATGACAACAAGGAACCAGAACAGATTGCTTTTCAGGACGAGGATGAGGCTCAGCTGAACAAGGAGAACTGGACTGTCGTAAAAACCCTGAGGTAACCTCGGGAGGGACCTGGGAGGGATTCATCTTTACGACCTGAATGCATTAAGCTGATGTGCATTTTGACTTTTATATCTCACTTAAAACTTTTACTTATGCAAGACAGTAATACGGGAATAGTTTAAAAGATAAAAATATGATTAAAATGGATTTTCTTAGTTTGTCTTATAAAATTTTCCGTAGTACACTTGAATCAATTTTAAAGATGCAAATATCCTTCAAGGTAGTAGTTTATAGCTATAGCTAATATAGCTCTAGTGGAAATTCCTAAAATCCCATTGTAATGTATGGTCCCTGAGTTTGCTTTTAAATTTTTGACAATTTTTCCTCTCCTTGAGACAAGAATTGCTTTTTCTCCTCTTTGGATTCTAGGGGCCACTTAGAAGATGTGTATGATATTTGCTGGGCAACCGATGGGAATTTAATGGCTTCTGCCTCTGTGGATAACACGGCCATCATATGGGATGTCAGTAAAGGTAGCTGATATGTTTTTGTTATTATCGGGGGAAGGACTGTTCTAAGTGTCTAAAAAGCCGAACCTTTAAAGGCTTCAGAAGAGTTTTTTTAGTGAACTGAAATAGGTGTTTGGCATGACGGGTTAGGGATTAACCCCATATGCCATGGACCCACTGCATTTTTAAGGGCCCAGTCAGAATGTATGAAGCTTAGCAGTGGTGTCATGAGTTGCTGGTGCCAAAGCAAGGTAGACCCCACACGCCTGGGGTTGCAGACATGAGGGGGGCGGCGGGGCGGGACTCGGCTGATCCCTGCCGCCCTGGAACTTAGGATCTCGGGAAGTTAGCAAGTCATAATCAGTGAGGCACTGCATGCTCGATGTTGGGGTAGGTGGGATCAGGTTTCCATTTCGGGACATCAAGGAAAGCCAAGGACACCTCACTGCTTTGAAAGAACCTGTTCACTAGTTGAGGGGACAATAAACATGTGAGAAGTTACCGTAGTACGAAAATAGCAGTGAAATGCCAAAAGCCAGTGGTGGCTGATGCCTGACCACTATTACCTCCTGCAGTCCTGTACTCAAGCTTGATGTCTTCTCCCAAACCCCTTCTTCTCTGCTTTATCTGCTGATTCTCCTGCAACCCAAGTGCCCAGGTCGGGAGTCAGGCAGCGGCATTGGCGTCCCCTGTGGTCTCAGCACTGCATCAGCCCAGTTTTCATGCACGCTGTAAAGGCCTCTGTTCTTAGTTCTGTGCGGTCCAGCTGAAGCGTCCTCTGTCTTGCCTCATTTCTGTCATGCTCTTTCTCATCAATCCCAGACGCTCGGCAATATGGAGGACCAGTGTCACTGTCTCCTTTTTCCCAAATCTGGCCGTGTGTTGGATAATTTCAGTGTCCGTGGACACTCCATCAGCACCCCCTGAAGCCAGTTGTAATGATCTTGAACACTGCCAGCAAGCTGGGCGCTCTTGCAGGTGCTGGAGGATGCGTGAATACAATGGCTACGTCCTAGTGGGGTGTCAGACGAATACACAAACGCATGATGTCAGGAAGTGATAGCGCGCTGAAGGGGTCTGGGAGTGATAGGGTGATCTGGGAAGGCTTCTCTGAGCTTGTGGAGTTTGAATGGAGACTGGAATGAAGCCGGGGAGCAAGCCGTGTGCATTATTTCATGGGAACAGCAGGTGCAGAGGCCCGGCGGCAGGAGCTGCTGCTTGTGTCCAAGGAACAGGAAATAGACGGAAGGCAGGAGCAGGAGGGAGGGAGGACCTGAGGCTGGAGCGTGGCGGGTCCAGGCCACAGGGGTCAGGTCTCAGATTGTAATCAAAGTGTGACCACATGCTACTGAAGGGTTTTAAGCAGTAGACTGATGTGATTTTACTTATTTTTTAAAAAATATTTATTCATTTATTTATGTATTTATTTTGGCTGCGCCATGCATGTGGGATCTAGTTCCCCGACCAGGGATCGAACCCGGTCCCCCTGCCTTGGGAGCGCAGAGTCTTAACCACTGGACCACCAGGGAAGTCCCCTACTTACGTTTTAAAAAGATGTCTTTGGATGGCATGTGGCAAACTCTCCTAGGACAACACAGTAGGTAGCAGGGGGTGGGGGGGAAGGAGTAGTTTTGAGGAGCGTGGAAATCAAGACCATATCCTAGGCCTCCGTCATTTTTTTTTTCTTAATGTGTAACGTGGGCAAAATTGTTTAAAGTCAGTACATTTTTTTTTTAATAAATTTATTTGTTTATTTATTTATTTATTATTTATTTTTGGCTGCTTTGGGTCTTCGTTGCTGTGTGCAGGCTCTCTCTAGTTGTGGTGAGCAGGGGCTACTCTTTGTTGTGGTGTGCAGGCTTCTCATCGTGGTGGCTTCTTTTGTTGCAGAGCACGGGCTCTAGGCGCACGGGCTTCAGTAGTTGTGGCACGAGGGCTTCAGTAGTTATGGCTCGTGGGCTCTAGAGCGCAGGCTCAGTAGTTGTGATGCATGGGCTTAGTTGCTCCGTGGCATGTGGGATCTTCCCGGACCAGGGCTCGAACCCGTGTCCCCTGCATTAGCAGGCAGATTCTTAACCACTGCGCCACCAGGGAAGCCCCTGTCAGTACGTTTTTATGTATGGAAGTTCACATGCTGTGATTCCTTCTCCTGCCCATCACCTTAGTTCCTCCAAAGTTTGAGTCATAATCTTCAAGGTGGCCCTTTAAAAAGAATGCCCACTTGATCCACACTTGTCCTGTCAGTCAGTCCACTGTTCTGTAGCTGGGCTTCTTTGAAGGCCTGTCACTTAAGTGCTCGGACAGTGACGTCTTAGCCAGGCGTCCTGCTCTCCTGCCAGAGCCGCCGCCTTCAGGCCCCTCAGCACCTCTGCTTCCTGCTCCTTTCCTTCCTAGAGCCCTCAGGTCCCCCAAGCCCTCTCGATTCCTGCTCTGTCGGCCCCTGTGACCTCTTATTTTCTCTATCCAGTTTGCTCCCCAAAGGGATCATTTACGTACATAGACCCTTTTCTTCCACCCGACGTACCAAGAAAACCCCAACCCAGGATCAGTGCTACAATACTGACAGTTTCCCGGTCCCGGGCTGAGCACAGCTGGTCACAAACCGGCCACCCTGCAGATTGGGCCGCTACAAATTCGTCCTCACCAGCCTCAGATGGGGTCCTGGGGTCCCAACCCCTTTTGCTTGCGAGTTTCGATCCCACTCCTGTTCTCCCCGGCAGCTCCCGCAAACCTCCGTAGGTCTCCTTAGCCTTCTTCTTCACCCCTGGCCACCTTAATCTCAGCAGACTCCCCTAACGGGCTTCAAGAAGGGGAGGGGGAAGGAAAGTTAGCCTGACATTTGTGCAGTGTGTTTTACACACGAAAGTCACTGGCAGGTCACTGGCGACTTTGGGGCCAGGGTGGGGCAGGCGAGGAGCGGGAGCCCATGGCAGATGATTGAGCGAGTGGGAGGTGAGGAGGTCGGGAGAGTGAGTGACGGGGTGTAGACCACTCCCCAGAGAAGAAGGTTTTTGGTTTTTGGTTTTTTTTTTTTTTGGCCTCATCATGCGGCATGTAGGATTTTAGTTCCCCAACCAGGGATCGAACCCACGCCCCTTGCAGTGGAAGTGCGGAGTCTTAACCACTGGACTGCCAGGGAAGTCCCTGGGTTTTGTTTTTTTAAGACTGGCCAAGGCTTCCTAACTCCCTCCTCTTTTTATCCGGGTAATCTCTGTGTGCTACTGGTTTTATCTTCTAAATGTTTCCCCCAAAGCCCTTTTCCCATCCCTAGTCACAGTGCTCTGGTTCAGGCCCTCATCTCTCACCTGGTCTGCTGTCACCTCCTAACTAGTGACACTTTCTGTGCTCTCTTCGACCCTCAGTTTCATCTTTATAATGCAGGTCACTTCCCAGCTCAGCGTTGCTCTGAGCCACACCATGAACCCCCAGAACCGTTTCCTTGCACATGAGGGTCTTGCACACACCAGCAGTCTCGGCTACTTGTCACTGCTCCAGAGGGCTAAACTGACTTTCACCCCGTGGATTTGCTCAGAATACCTTCTTCTCCCCTCATCGGCACCCTGTATCCTGCCTGACCTGGAGAACCGAACTCTGAGCTCACTCCTTCTCGACCTCACCCCCTGCTTTGTTAGCTGCCCTCTTCCTCTGCGTCGTGGCACAGTGCGCATACCTGGTGGTGGGTCTGTCCCCACCATGAGCTGTGAGCTCCCTGGGAGGAGGGGCCGTGTGAAGTCATCTTTGGTCCCCAGAGCCTGACATGGAGTTTGGTAGAGTCTCAGTTACCAACTGCTGAATTATGGAACGGCATAAAGGAACAACACTTAAACTGTAGTTTATACCATTTGTGCATTAGTGGGTTTTGGTAATGTGCGTGTTGTGTGCTTTATTCGTAGGACAAAAGATCTCAATTTTTAATGAACATAAAAGTTATGTACAAGGAGTAACCTGGGATCCTTTGGGTCAGTATGTTGCTACCCTGAGCTGTGACAGGTAAGTTAGTATTTGGCAACTTGTTTTCATCTCTGTTTGCTTGAAATTTTCTTCAGAGGTATTTTATTACAGCTTAACCAATGTAAACCACAGTCTGGCTTTGATTCTTTCATTCTTGGTTTCATATAAAGCATTTTGTTTTACTGCTATTCTTACAACATAATAAGAAATTGGCAACTAATTAGGACAAGAGCCTTACACGAAGTTAGTACTTAATAAATCTTTATTGAGTGGGTGAATGAATGCAGAAATAGCTTTGAATTAAATTTAAACTTCTTGGGCAACTTTTAAAGAAAAAGTCTTTTATAAATATGACTTAAGCAAGAAGAGATAACTAGTGGTAGGGTTGGATAGTTATTTCATTTTTTTGATTAGAGTTTACTGCTATAGTGATTTTAACAACTCCATTTAAATTAATATGAAAATAAGATATTTTGTCTTCTCTGAAAGGAGGTCTTGTTGCTGTGTTTACTGGTACATTTAAACACAATATATATTTTTAAAATTTATTTATTTATTTTTGGCTGTGTTGGGTCTCCGTTGTTGCACTTGGGCTTTCTCTAGTTGCGGTGAGCGGGGGCTGCTCTTCGTTGCGGTGCGCGGGCTTCTCATTGCGGTGACTTCTCTTGTCGCGGAGCACAGGCTCTAGACACGCGGGCTACAGTCGCTGTGGCTCATGGGCTCTAGAGCGCAGGCTCAGTAGTTGTGGTGCACGGGCTTAGTTGCTCTGCGACATGTGGGATCTTCCCGGACCAGGGCTCGAACCCACGTTCCCTGTATGGGCAGGCGGATTCTTAACCACTGTGCCACCAGGGAAGCCCTAAGCACAATAATTTAATTGTGTTCCTGCAACAAAAAATTAAAAAAAAAAAAAAACCCAGAGGTGCCAAGCATATCGCTCACCAGTCATAATGGTCCTTTATAATGTTTATCCAACTACTTTTAACTATAACAAACTGAATTTCAAATGGCCCTGGAATGAAAGCACTAAAGAAGTGTTTATTTTTCATAGAATCTCCTGTAACATTCCAAATGTCATTTATTTTCTGGTATACGTGGTTTTTTTTGTTTTTTTGTGTGGCCATGCCGAGTGGCTTGTGGGATCTTAGTTCCCTGACCAGGGATCGAACCTGTGCCCCCTGCAGTGGAAGCACAGAGTCCTAACCACTGGACCGCCAGGGAAGTCCCCTGGTATATGTGTTTTATTCAGGCAGTCAGGAGTGAAACAATTTGATTAGCTCAGGGAATAATATGAATTACCAACAACCAATTTACTTGCTGCTGTTTTCCTTACTCTTGCAAATCCCTGAGGGCAAGACCGTTCCACACAAAATAAACCTCACTGCAGTCATACAGATGGCTACCGAGCCAGATGCCCAGGACCTGAAAAATAGGGCCCGGCTTACAAGTTTATGTCCATTGACAAGTTGAAACATCCAATAAAGAATGAAATTATGACATATTTCCCCAGTTGGTTAGTGATATCCTTTTGGTTGTTAATATTTGCCTGTGTCATTCAGTTAAGCGTGAAAGTCATTGGTCAGTGGTTTTGCAGGCCAAAAGTTGTTGAAGCAATCTTCAGTTCTGGTAATAGATTGTTTCTCTGTGAAACATAATTCATTTACTAGAAGAGATAAATCAGACTTTTCTTCTTTATTTAGGATCCTGAGGGTGTACAGCACACAGAAGAAACGTGTGGCTTTTAATGTCTCAAAGATGCTATCTGGAGTAGGGGCTGAAGGAGAGGTACAAAATGTTTTGACATTCCATCTTAGCCGTACTGTAGTTGGGGCTTAGGAAGTCGTGAGCTCCTCCATTGCTTGTAGCTAAACCCCTGGTTTCCAGGACCCGACACCTGAACTGCAATATGACTTCCTCTTAGACCACCAAGTCTTAGCGTGGTGGTTTGGGCTGGCCTGTACGGAGGTGAGGACGTCTGGGGGCTAGGGGAGAGGTGATGGTGGAGGACGGTGTTTCCAACCCTGGCTGAACTATGGAGTCACCTGGGAAGCATGTAAAAATATGGGTGCCTGGGCCCGACCCCCAGAGCTGTAATTCACTTGGCTTGAGGCAGGTAGGGCCCCCGTGGTCTGAGGTGCAGTGAGGGTCAGGAACCACTGACTAGGAAGATCCCAGCACTAGGCAACAGGAAGGCAGGTGGATCCAGCAGCGGTGATACACCTTCTTGGCAGGTGGAGGGGGACTCTGGCCATCGGGCTGGTACTCAGGAATGGAAAGGATTTTGATTTTTTGAAAGAACTGGCAAATGAAGATAGCACTCTAATCCTAGTAGGTGAAAGGGAGCAAGTTGGTTACTATAACAAAGCAGATAAACAACAAGGTCCTACTGTGTAGCACAGGGAACTATATTCAGTATCTTGTGACAAGCCAGAAGGGAAAAGAATATGGAAAAGAATATATACATGTATAACTGAGTCACTTTGCTGTACAGTAGAAGTTAACACAGCATTGTAAATCAGCTATACTTCAATAAAATTAAAAACAAACAAATAACAACAACAACAACAAAAACCAAAGCAGAGATGAGGTGCAAATCCAGTCCTGGGACAGCACGTTAAGGCAGAGTGGGCTGTGAGCTGGCCGGCGCTGAGAGCTCACCTGTGTAGTTAGGAGAGTCATGGCTGGTTGAGGATTAAATGCATAATGTTCCTAAAGTGTCAGTGCATGGTAGCAAAAACTGTTCCATACAGGTGTTCAAGAAATGTTGTTTGAGAAGATGATAGGATTACTATTTTCTTTTTAAAAAGGGTTCATTCAGTTGGAGATTCTAAATACAAACACACAGATAACAAGCAAAGGGCTCCTAGTCACCTTCCTGCCTTTTCCCGGTCTCATTCCCCAGACAAACCACTGTTGACAATGTGGTGTGTGCTCTTACAGAGGGTTATTTGTATAATAATTATAGAACCACACAAACACGTAGACACACACACACACACACACACACACACACACACACACAGCTTTCCTTACCAAAAATGGGCGATCAGTTCATGAGTGATTGCCCTTGCAGACTTGCGTGATTATTTGATATGTAATTTATTTCAGTTTCACTTATTATTATGTCAGTAAGAAATGACAACATGTAAAGAAAAAAATAGGAATTGGTAAGCCTTTATTGTGAATGCGAAGGTTTGGAATAACGTTTAGACTCTGTGTGCCGCAGGCGAGAAGTTACCGGATGTTCCATGACGACAGCATGAAATCATTCTTTCGTAGACTTAGTTTCACTCCTGATGGATCTTTGCTCCTCACACCAGGTGTGTTTAACAAAGCGTTTGATTTAAGGGCGTGAGAGAGCAGCAGTGGTGGTGTCTGTGCTCCTGATTTTGTGATGCTTTATGCAGCTCAGGGAATTCTGATGAAAGCAGTGGTCCCCAACTTGTCCACACACTGAAACCTCCAGGGAGCTTCAAAAAGTGCTGGTACCTGGGTCCCACCCCCAGAGATTGTGTTTTAATTGGTTTGGAGTGTGTGGTCTGGGTTTTGGAATTTTAAAAAGATTTCCAGTGATTTTAATGTACAGACAAGTTTGGGAGCCACTAGACTAGAGTGATAAACATACTCCCGCAGGCAAATTCAACTTTAAAAAAATTTTAATGAATGCCTTTTCCCTAGACATGTATATGGAGGTCATCGTTCTAAAACTAATGATAAAGTGCCTTTATCATTTTTATTCTCAATAATGAAGCAGCCTGTTGTGACAGGGTCTAGGCACAGACAAGTCTGGTTGGAATAACTTGTGGGAGTGTAGTGGTCAAGTCTGACAGGTCAGCAGAATCAGCAAGGACACGTCAGGGTCATTGTCGGCAGGAGGGTGAGAGGTTGAGTCCAGCAGGATCGGCCAGGGCAGTGCTATTGCCAACATGGTCTCAGAGGAGACCGTCCCCTGCTCTCCATGGCTCAGATACCATCCTGAGTATGATACGATGACATGACCTAGGGCTGGGCCAAACGGGAGGGCACAGGTCAGGTTTGCCACTAAGTGTCCCCGCCAGGCTGGGCAGAGGAGACCCCAAGAGTGTGTGAAACATACACACGTGTGGGTTAGGCTGTAAAAGGACATTGGGGAACACGTGAGAATGACATTGGCCTGGGGGGGGGGTCCCAGGACCAAGAATAAGTAGTTGCTTAAGTATATTGAAAGTTGTTTACTAAACTCAGTAGCAGGTCCTTTCCTAAATGGCAGCTCCAAAAATATTTTCATTTAAAATTGGGTACCAGATGGGTATCTGCCGCCACCATTATTATTCTTGGTGGTGTTAATAAATGCAGGAAATGAAATTACAGAGATTGGAAGAGATAAAACTTTGTGATAGGATTGTGTTTCTAGAAAATCCAAGAGATTTAAAAAATACTATCAGAATAAAAAAAAGAATTTGATAAGGTGGCTAGATATTGTAAAATACATAAAATCTGTATCTGCTACAGTAGAATAAGTACTTAGAAATGTGAAAAGGATAATTGTTCCATTCATAACAGTGCAAACCCCAGAAGACATGGAAATGCATAGGAAGAAATTTAATAGGGCATAGAGCCTTTATGAAGAAGACTAGAAGGTCTTATTGATGGTTATAAAACAAGTTCTGAACAAATAGATTTCGTGTTCTAAAAATTAACATGATAATTGATTTCCAATTAGGATCCCATTTAAGGTTTTTCTTGTTGTTGGTTTGTTTCGGCTTTTTGGTTTTTTAATTAATTGGATGACATCTCGGATTTGTTTAGGAGAGTAAATGCAAAGAATAGTAAAAAAGTATGAAAGATAAGAATAATACTTGAGCAGGCATTTGCCTGTCTGAATGTCAGAGACTCTGTAGTGCTATTGTTATCAAATCAGTATGGTATTGGTATAGGAATAAACATATAGCTTAGTGGATCAGAACAGAGACTCCAGAAATAGATTCTGGGATAAAAGGGAATTTAATAGGTGACCTGAGTGGTATTTCAGTGGGAAGAATGGATTATTGAGTGAATGGTTCTGGAGTGTCCAGCTGTCTGGAAAAAAATTAAATTGGACTCTTAGCTTATATATAAACTGCAGGTGGGCTTCCTTGGTGGTGCAGTGGTTAAGAATCCACCTGCCAATGCAGGGGACACGGGTTTGAGCCCTGGTCTGGGAAGATCCCACGTGCCGCGGACCAACTAAGACTGTGCACCACAACTACTGAGCCTGCGCGCCACAACTACTGAGCCCGCATGCCACAACTACTGAAGCCCACACACCTAGAGCCCGTGCTCCACAACAAGAGAAGCCACTGCAACGAGAAGCCCGCGCACCACAGTGAAGAGTAGCCCCCGCTTGCCGCAACCAGAGAAAGCCCGCACGCAGGAACAAAGACCCAGTGCAGCCAAAAATAAATAAATAAATATATTTTTAAAATAAATAAATAAAATAAACTGCAGGTGAATTCAATACTTAAAAATGGTAAAAATGTAAAACTCTTGCAAGAAAATGTAGGAGGACATTCTAGGACTGGGGAAGACCAAACTAAGACCGGAAACCCAGAAGCTCTTAAATGATAGACCTACTTTGCTGTATTTGAATGTAGAGCTTTTGTATGGCACAAGATGCAGTAAGCAAAATCAGTAGTCATATGATGGGACTGGAAAATAATGGTTATGGTACAGAAAAGAGAGCGCTAACAGATATCATATACAATGGCTCTTCCAAATTGGCAAGAAGAACAAAAAGACAAAAGGAGAAAAACCCAAAAGAGAAAAACGAGAGAAAGGTACAAAAAGGCGGCTCATAGAAGAGCAAATCTATGTGCAAAATTGGCACACACGGGAGGTGTTCGGAAACCCGACAGTCAAGGCAACGCAAGTTAATGTGACATCAGTAGGTATCCCTTTATTCATTTCAGGCTGGAAAAAAATGAAAATATCTGTCGCTGATGGGCATGTGTATGGCTGTTGCTGGAGAGAGTGTGGATTGTTAGAGCCTTTTGGGAAGGCAGTCTGGTAACCGTTTAATGCATGTACTCTTCAGCCAATCCGTCCCTTGTCTGACATTCACTTCCTCAAGAAATGAAAACAGTACATAAGAGTATATGTCCAAGGATGTTTATTGCAGGCATGGCTTTTTTTTTTTAATGACAGTTTCTTTTTTTTAAATTAATTATTTTATTTATTTATTTTTGGCTGTGTTGGGTCTTCGTTGCTGCGCACAGGCTTCCCCTAGCTGTGGCGAGCGGAGGCTACTCTTCGCTGTGGTGCGCGGGCCTCTCATTGCGGTGGCCTCTCCTGTTGCGGAGCACAGGCTCTAGTAGTGCAGGCTTCAGTAGTTGTGGTGCATGGGCTCAGCAGCCGTGGCTCGCGGGCTCTAGAGCACAAGCTCAATAGTTGTGGCGCACGGGCTTAGTTGGTCCGCAGCATGTGGGATCTTCCTGGACCAGGGCTCAAACCCGTGTCCCCTGCATTGGCAGGAAGATTCCTAACTACTGCGCCACCAGGGAAGTCCAAGCATGGCTCTTAGTTGTAAAAAAACAAAAACAAAACAATACTTGTTAACAGAGAATGGGTGAATAAATTACGGTATTTTCAGACCAGTGCATAGTAGGTAGCTACTGAAGAAAGGATGCATTAGTGTCACGCAGGTTAACTGTCATGAGTAATTGACTGAGAAAAGCAAAATGAGCAAAAGTATAAATAATACCCCATTTTGTAAAATAGATTTAAAAAACCCACCATATGAATATACAAGCGATTGAGTTATAACTGGTTGGAACAATTATGTGAGCATGGAGGAAATATAGAATGACCTGATGGTTTGTTAAAATGGATTACTTGGGGATGGAAGGATGGGGTGAGATGGGAAGAGAGTAGAAAGACTACTGGCTGTGTCTGCTGCCCTCCCCAGCGGGTATGAAATGGTCACATGGAAGATTATATATGTGTGTGGGTGTCAGGAAATGTTAACGTAAAACAGGGAGATGTTCCCAAGAGTAACTGTGTGTGACGGTCATTCTCCAACAGGATCTGACCTGGTTTTGAGTACAGCCTGAGGTGAGTGTAGAAGGCTCTCAGATGTGGACTGCTCCCCAGGGCAAAGGCAGCTTCTGCAGGGGCTGGAGATGTCAGCAGAGGGCTGGTCTCCTGGCAGCCTTTGGGCTCCATCAGGCTGATGGGAAAAGGCCTGAGTCTCAGGTTTTGGGTGGCAACTGAGGTCAGAATCCAGGGGACAGAGAGCCGGGGGTCTGATCATAGCACTTCACTAGCAGGAATTGGCTGGATTCCCAGGCAAAGGTCTGCTGTGGTCAGGGCTCCCTGCTTTATGTTCTTCCCACCCAGGCCTGGGAGGGGCTCTGGGGCAGCTGAGCCCCTTGGGGAGGTGACAGGTGGGTAGAACTGGAGTAAAGGGCTGAGCCCAGGCAGGGACAGGGTGTTTGCATTTGTCCTCAGTCACAAAAACATTGTCCAGGTAATAATGTTCTGGGGAAAATCTTTTACAAACCAGAACTGATGCTCTTGTGTCTTTGCTGATGAACAGTTTAATAACACATGGCCTTGCCTTCCTCTACTGCTTCCCCAGCTGGATGTGTGGAATCCGGTGAAAACGTAACAAATACAACTTATGTTTTCTCCAGGAAAAATCTTAAAAGGTATGCAATTGAAGAAATCTTTGAAATGTTTACCCTTTCTTTTTGCTTTTGTTGAGTGACGGTGCCTTTTTGCAAAACCGCGATTCATCTTGCAGGCCTATCGCCCATCTTCCGTGTCCTGGGAAGGCGACGCTCGCTGTTCGCTGCTGCCCCGTCTACTTTGAGCTGAGGCCAGCGGTGGAAGCAGGTACCTTAGAGCCACAGGGGTGTGTCACGTTCTCTGAGGCAGGTCACCAGGGTGGGTGGGGAGAGGTGAGTTTGTGGGTTGGTTCAGTTTGGTCAGTCTTGAGAGCAAAGACTGAAGTTATCAAAATACGTGTCAGATTTTGCGTTGTCTAGAATACACTTTCTTTGCTGCAAGCAACTTTAAAGGACTAAAAATACTAGCTTTGATTCTCTACTGAAGCAGGTTGAATGTCATTTATTATTGATTTCCTATGCAGTGAAAATTATGGAAAATTATGGAAAAATTATATGAATTGGATTTTTGTTTAACTGTTTTTCCACCACTGGCTGCTTTTAAGATTTTTCTCTTTATCAGTGGCTTTCAGCAATCTGATTACGGTGTGCCTGCTGCCGTTTTCTTTATGTTTCTTGTGCTTGGGGTTCATTGAACTTCTTAGATTTACGAGTTTATAGTTTTCATCAAATTTGGAGAACTTCGCCAGTTATTTCTTCAGATACTTTTTCTGTCATCCCTCCTCTCTCTCCTCTTCTTCAGGGGCTCTAGCTACACATGTATTAGGCTGTTTGAAGTTACCCATGGCTTACTGATGCTCTGTTTACTTGTTTCTTTCCTCTCTGTGGATAGTTTCTACAGCTTGTTTTGAGTTCACTAATCTTCTTCCGTGTCACCTGCCCTTGGTGCCATCCAGTGTATTTTCTGTCTGTGACGGTGTAGTCTTCATCTCTAGAGTTCAACTTGGGTCTTCCTCACGTACCTCTGCTTTACACCTTCCCTCTTGCTTCTTGAACACGTGGAATACACTTGTTACAATAACTCTTTTAATGGCTTTGTGTACAAAGGATTGGTTTTGATTGATTTTTTCCTCCTCATTATGGGTCATATTTTTCTGCTTCTTGGAATGCCTGATAATTTTTTTTAATTAATTAATTAATTTATTTTTGGCTGCATTGGGTCTTCATTGCTGTGCGCGGGCTTTCTCTAGTTGCGTCGAGCGGGGGCTACTCTTCGTTGCTGTGCGCAGGCTTCTCATTGCGGTGGCTTCTCTTTTTGCGGAGCACGGGGTTTAGGCGCGTGGGCTTCAGTAGTTGTGGCTCGTGGGCTCTAGAGCGCAGGCTCAGTAGCTGTGGCGCACGGGCTTAGTTGCTCCACGGCATGTGGGATCTTCCCAGAACAGGGATCGAACCCGTGTCCCCTGCATTGGCAGGCGGATTCCTAACCACTGCGCCACCAGGGAAGTCCATCTGATAATTTTTTATTAGACATTGTGGATTTTACCTTAGTGGATGCCAGATATATTTTCATCCTTATAAATATCCTTGAGCTTTATTCTGGGATGCAGTGAGGTTGCTTGGAAACACTTTGCATCTTAGGGGTCTTGCTGTTAGGCTTTGTCAGGTGGGATCACAGGGGCATTTAGTCTAGGGCTAACCTCTCCACTACCGAGGCAGAGCCGCCTGGATGCTCTAATTGATGCCCATGAAGTGGGCGGTTTTCCACTCTGGCTGGTGGGAACATGTGCTGTTTCTAGCCTTGTGTGAGCTTCAGGGGTGGCTCTTTTTTTTTAAAATTAATTAACTAATTAATTTTATTGAAGTATAGTTTTTTTTTAAAATTAATTTATTTATTATTTATGGCTGTGTTGGGTCTTCGTTTCTGTGCGAGGGCTTTCTCTAGTTGTGGCAAGCGGGGGCCTCTCTTCATCGCGGTGCGCGGGCCTCTCCCTGTCGTGGCCTCTCTTGTTGAGGAGCACAGGCTCCAGACGCGCAGGCTCAGTAATTGTGGCTCACGGGCCTAGCTGCTCTGCGGCATGTGGGATCTTCCCAGACCAGGGCTTGAACCCGTGTCCCCTGCATTGGCAGGCAGATTCTCAACCACTGCGCCACCAGGGAAGCCCTGAAGTATAGTTGATTTACAATGTCATGTTAATTACTGCTGTACAGCAAAGTGATTCAGTTATACATATATACATTCTTTTTTTTATATTCTTTTCTGTTATGGTTTATCATAGGATATTGAATATAGTTCTCTGTGCTATACGTAGGACCTTGTTGTTTATCCATTCTATATATAAAAGCTTACATCTGCTAACTCCAGCCTCCCACTCCATCCCTCCCCGACCCCCTCCCCCTTGGCAACCACCAGTCCGTTCTCTATGTCCGTGATTCTGTATCTGTTTCACTGATAGGTTCATTTGTGTCAGATTTTAGATTCCACATATAAGTGATATCATATGGTATTTGTCTTTCTCTTTCTGGCTTCACTTAATATGATAATCTCTAGTTGCATCCATGTTGCTGCAAATGGTATTATTTTGTTCTTTTTTATGGTTGAGTAGTATTCCATTGTGTGTGTGTGTGTGTGTGTGTGTGTGTGTGTGTGTGTGTGTGGCACATCTTCTTTATCCATTCATCTGTCAGTGGACATGTAGGTTGTTTCCATGTCTTGGCTATTGTGAATAGTGCTGCTATGAACATAGGGGTGCATGCATCTTTTTGAATTATAGTTTTGTCCAGATATATGCCCAGGAGTGGGATCGCTGGATCATATGGTAGCTCTATTTTTAGTTTTTTGAGGAACCTCTGTATTGTTTTCCATAGTGGCTGTACCAACTTACATTCCCACCAACAGTGTAGGAGGGTTCCCTTTTCTCCACACCCTCTCCAGCATTTGTTATTTGTAAACTTTTTAATGATGGCCATTTTGACTGGTGTTATGTGGTACCTCATTGTAGTGTTGATTTGCATTTCTCTCATAATTAGAGATGTTGAGCATCTTTTCATGTGCCTATTGGCCGTTTGTATGTCTTCTCTGGAGAAATGTCTATTAGGTCTTCTGCCCATTTTTGGATAGGGTTGGTTGTTTTTTTGTTGTTGAGTTGTTATGAGCTGTTTATATATTTTGGAAATTAAGCCCTTGTTGGTCACATCATTTACAAGTATTTTCTCCCATTCTGTAGATAGTCTTTTCATTTTGCTTACGGTTTCCTTAGGGATGGCTCTTTCTTTCCCGTGGTTCTCACTCTGGCCCTGGCTAGTTTTCTCACGTGCGTGCACTGGTCAGCACTCAGCTGAAGACTCGAGGCCCCTGTAGCTCTGTCTCTGCTCCTCCACCCACGCGCTCCAGTCGCCTTGGCCTCCTGGCCTCCCAGCTCAGGGCGTCTGCCAGGCGCCGCCTGGGTTCTCTCCACCTTTGCTGGGCCTGGAAACTCCAGGCAGTAAGCGGAGGTGATCGTAGGGCTCACCTCTCTCGCTTCCTGTCTCGGAGGGATTGCTGTCCTTCATGGCCTAATGGACAGTGTCTTAAAAAAACCTGTTTCAGTATTTTGCCTGGTGTTTTAATTGTTTCAGGTGAAGGGTCAGTCAGGTCTCTGTTACTCCATGGCCGGATGCAGAAGCTGTTTTTAAGTTTCTAATCCTTTATGTGAATGACTATGATTAACTTGACAGCATTAAAACATCACTTCATGAAATGCTTCTACGTGACCCTGATTTTTCCTTATCAGGCAGTGAGCCCTCAGGGTGACTTGCCTCATTCACACAACTTTTTCTTCTCTTCTTTTTGAACCGCAGGTGCCCATGAGTGTTGAATCATAACACAGTGTCCTCATTGGTTCCTGCATGGTTCTCCTTGATTCTTATATTCCTATATAAAATAATACAAAAAACTGAATTCTTCCATAAAGCATTTGGTAAAATTACATCACTTACGTCCCTGGGGAGAGGGCTTTTGGGGGAAATTTGTTTTCTTTGGGAACTTCGCTTTTGCTTGTTTGACTTTCTCTGTTCCTGATTTCGCCCGTCACCAGAGCCAGGTGCGGAGCTGGTGAGCCTGCCGTACCGCTTGGTGTTTGCTGTGGCTTCTGAAGACTCTGTGCTTTTGTACGACACCCAGCAGCTGTTCCCGTTTGGTTACGTGTCTAACATACATTACCACACCCTGAGCGATATTTCCTGGTGAGTGGATGGGGGGCACAGCGTGCATTCCCCTGGAGTTGCCCCTCGGGTCAGGGAGCATTTCATCCTACAGTTGGCTTTTTTGGCCCTTATTTACCAGTTTTTTTTAAAGGAATCAACGTAAAAAGGAAAGCTGTTTCTAACTTGCTAAAATACTGCTTCCTGTTGTGACTGCAGTGGGTGTTGATTCCGTGCAGACTGTGTGTGGTTCATCTAATCCTCATAAACCAAGGGGAGGCCCGGGGTCCCTGGTGTTGTGGGGACTCGCCAGGCCCTCCGGGAGGAAGCCCACACACGCGGGCCCCTGCTGCGCAGACAAGGAGGGGCCCCAGAACTGTGCCCGTCCTGAGGGGTCACTTTGCCCTCGCCTTTCTGCCTGGGGTTCTCAGCACCCCTGGGCTCCCAGTTCTGTCTCCACTGTCTGCTCGGGCCCAGTTTGGGCCTGGCCACCTGCCATCTAGTTCTTGCTCTTTATCACTCTTTATCTTCTTTTCATCTTCTTTTTCTCTTGGAGGAAAAGAAAAAAGAAAAAAAAAAAGGTCATCTCACCTTTATTCTGGTGAATTTGATGGCGAAGCAGAGGTGGGTTGGGAGGTGAAAGGGCGTGAGGGAGGAGCCCACACAGATCCTTTCTCAGTCGTGTTTTTCCCTTGACGGCTTTGCCTTCAGACAAAGCTTGTGAGTTTGCTTGAACTTCCATTTCCTAACCAGTGATGAGGGCGCTAAGAGTGGCCTGTAGACTTTGGTAAAGCTTCTCGCTTTCTCTTCTGTTTCGGGAACGCAGGTCCAGCGACGGGGCCTTCCTGGCCATCTCCTCCACGGATGGTTACTGCTCCTTCGTGACGTTCGAGAAGGATGAGCTTGGAATTCGCTTGAAAGAGAAGCCAGTGCTGTGCGTGAGAACTCCCGATTCAGCGAAGAAAACCAAGAGTCAGACACACCCAGGGTCTTCGCCAGGACCCAGGCTGGGAGAGGGAACCCCCAGCAGCAGAGTCCGGGACCCCAGCAGCCCCTCTGCGACGCCCCCTCAGGCGAAACAGTCTCCGGCCCCCACGGCGGCCAAGGACACGCCTGTGACCGCTCCCGGTGCCAGAGGCTTCCTGGCAGGGCCCTCAGAGGAGAAGACCCTGCAGCCCGGCAGTCAGACTGCGAAAGCCCACCCATCCCGCAGGGTCACTGTGAACACACTGCAGGCCTGGAGCAAGTCAGCACCGCGGTGAGAGCTGTGATGGAAGCAGAAACTGCCTTGCCTTGTCAAAAGACAGGCTAAGCCGAAAGCCCCTCTGATAGGTGAAGTCCCACACAGCTGCCAGAGAGATGTTTCCAAACATCAGACCTGAGAGTGGCGCTTCCTTGCTTACACACTTCTGTTGGTTCCATTTCCTCCCTGTCGGGTGAGGTCCCGGCTCTTTGCCCGGCCCGTCACCGGCTCTGTGGCAGCCTGCCATCCAGCACGGCGACCCCTCGCTCTCCTTCGTCCCGCGCGCCTTACCCTCCAGCCCGACTCTGCACGCCCGGTCCCCGGGGCACACTCTGCCCTTGGAGGCCACTGCGCCTTTACCCGCTGGGGACGCCCTGGACACCTGCTCCCCTGGGTGACATTAGAGTCCTCCCAGAAGACCCATTTGGATGTCCCTTCAGCCCTTTTCTCTGTCACAACACGTCACATCCGATAGCAGGTGTTTGATTTATGCTTCTGTTTCCCTAGTTAGAGTACAAGCCCCCCAGGACAGGACGCGTGTCCCCGTTCTTTACCCGTGTTCTCCTGCCCAGACGGTAACAGGCACTTACAATAGGTAGGAAGTCAAAGGAGCATCTCCTTGAGGTGGTTTTGGCGTGTCCAGCAGACTGGCTCATGGGGAACGGTACCTCTGGTCTGCATAGCCTCCAGGGGACGCTGCTGTTGTTTTCTCCCCTGTTCATGCTCGTCTGGCCGGTGAACGTGCCCGAGCTCACGGCTGGCACTGCAGAGCGGACAGAACTGCCCAGCATGGCCCCCATCATCAGGCAGCAGCTGGCCTCCAGGCTTCCTTCCCTGGACGCCTCTGATCCTGCACACGGCCTTCTCCCCGCCCACCGCCCAACACCGGGAGGCGGCCTGGGGAAGGGGCGGGGGGGGGTGAGGGGAGCACTGCACACCTCCCACGCGCTCTGCCATGTTCACGCGACCTCATTGGCGGATCCATAATGTGGCTTAGGTGTAATGCTGGGCTCTTTCTGTATCTCTTTCTACAGACTAGCAATGTTTTTTTTTTAAATTAATTAATTTATTTTTGCCTGCGTTGGGTCTTCATTGCTGCGTGCAGGCTTTCTCTAGTTGTGGTGAGCGGGGGCTGCTCTTCGTTGCGGTGTGCGGGCTTCTCATTGCGGTGGCTTCTCTTGTTGCGGAGCACGGGCTCTAGGCGCGTGGGCTTCAGTAGATGTGGTACGCGGGCTCAGTAGTTGTGACTCGCAGGCTCTAGAGCGCAGGCTCAGTAGTTGTGGCGCACGGGCTTAGTTGCTTCGTGGCATGTGGGATCTTCCCAGACCAGGGCTCGAACCTGTGTCGATGGCATTGGCAGGCGGATTCTTAACCACTGTGCTACCACGGAAGTCCTTAGCAATGTTTTTTAAATTTATTTTTAGGTGGGGGAAGGGAGTGGGAAAGTGTTCTTTGAAATATTTTTGGTATTAAAGTTTTTCCCCTCTTAATTTCTTGCGAGCTTCTTGCAGTTATAATTTTTAAAAAAAATAGTTGTTGAGAATTAAGACTGGGGATTTTGAAAAAGAACCATCTATATTGGAGCTTTCCACACTGGAAGCCATGTCTTTTTTTTTTTTTTTTTTTTTTAAACATCTTTATTGAAGTATAATTGCTTTACAATGGTGTGTTAGCTTCTGCTTTATAACAAAGTGAATCAGTTATACATATATATATGTTCCCATATCTCTTCCCTCTTGCATCTCCCTCCCTCCCACCCTCCCTATCCCACCCCTCTAGGTGGTCACAAAGCACCGAGCTGATCTCCCTGTGCTATGCGGCTGCTTCCCACTAGCTATCTATTTTACGTTTGGTAGTGTGTATATGTCCATGCCACGCTCTCACCCTGTCCCATCTCACCCCTCCCCCTCCCCATATCCCCAAGTCCATTCTCTGGTAGGTCTGTGTCTTTATCCCATGTCTGATGGGCTTATGTAGCAAACATCTAGCAGAGTGTTTAGCATGTCATTGGTAGTTCACAAAACACGGGTTCTGAAACTTTTAGACGACTGGTTAAGGTTTAAGTTGACTATTATTTATGTGATGGTTTAACTTAATACATGATCCTTAGTTACTAAAGGGGGCACATTGACAGTATATTCAGTGCCTTGCATGATATGAGTTGAAAGTTTTAAATGTTTCCTTTGAAATTTGCTATTGTATACAAACCATTCCTATGACACTAATGGCCTTTTACTTCTTTTTTTAATCAAGGAGAATAAACTTAATACCCTTAAAGACAGATACTCCACCGAATTCTATACCAACCGGCGTAATTTCCAGCCCTTCCACAGAAGAAATTCAACCAGGTAAGTGATACTGTTACTGGTTTAGTATAATTAAAGATAGAATACCATCTCTTTGGAAATGAACACCACCTAACTTGAAGTCAGTTCTGAGAAAGCAAGGATGCATCTCACCAGGCCCGTCGTTTAAACCCACTGATAGCATGTGTATTCTC
The DNA here is from genome assembly GCF_028564815.1 of Eubalaena glacialis. Classification (NCBI taxonomy): domain Eukaryota; kingdom Metazoa; phylum Chordata; class Mammalia; order Artiodactyla; family Balaenidae; genus Eubalaena; species Eubalaena glacialis. The sequence goes on along the minus strand of NC_083721.1, from coordinate 8,995,876 downwards.
ATCCGGGAGCCCACCCTCCCGCCAAGGTGCTCCCTGCCAGGCAGACGATGGGTTTGGGAGATGGTGTAGAGCCGGTTCTCAGCCTCGGCACTGTTGGCATCTGGGCAGGTCATTCCTCGCTGTGGGGCTGCGCTGTGGATGCAGGATGATTAGCAGCACCCCTGGATGCCGGTACCCATCCCCTGCCCCAACTTGTGATGCTCTAAAATGTCATCAGACACTGCCCACTGTCCCTCGGGAGGCACAGTCGCCCCGGGTTGAGAACCACTGGGGTAGATCATCCCCTTAGATCCATAGAGGACCTGGCCAGGCAGTTCAGTTCCTTGTCTGCGCATGAAATTTAGTTTGTAAACGTCAGCTCTTAACTTAAAGACATCTTCACTCACTTGTCCACCCCGTGTGTGTTCACATTTTAGAGATGCCTGGAGACCTTCAGGTCAGTCCCCCGGAGCTTAAGCGGCCCAGACTCAGTGAGCACAAAGAAGGTCCCCAGTGTCTGGACCCCTGATGAGACCTGTCATGTGCCTGAAGGCTGCTAGGTCTGGGGACCCCCGTGTGCCCAGAGAGGGGCGAGACCAAACACACCTGAGACCAGTGGAATCAGACGGAGCCTGACGGACACTAGAAAATGGATTTCTATAACAGAAGATACACATGGACCGATTTTCTCCAGAAATATGTTGGCTGTTGTATTTAGCACACATTTTTACCTCAGAGATGTGAACATTTTAATAGACTAAATTCTCTTTTTGATGAGTTTCTGAGACTGGAACAGTTCAATGTTACCTAGTGTGAAAATCAGTAAATCCCCCCCTGGGAATACTTGTGTGAAAGTATGGACACTTTATGGGTGGACTCCTTCCACAGCTAGAATTAATTAGAGGAGAAGGTGATTCGAGAAGGTTTATTCTGTTGAATTTTAGAGTGTTTGATTATTAGATCACCTTAGCTTTTAAATAGTTCATTAACTTTTGGAAGTTTGTTATGTTTGCTTTCTGATTTTAAAGGTGGTAATGCACATTCTAGAAAGTTAGTAAAGAGTGAAGTAGAAAAAACGGGTTGGAGGTGGAAATCACCCATCTCACCACCAGAGGGAACCCTTGTTACTGTTTTGGCATAGTTCCTTAAAATTTCTATGTTTTTATTAATGTTATTTTATTTTGGAGAGGGGGGAGAGTTGAGATTTTACTTTAGATACAGTTTGGTATCCAAATAGGTTAACTTCTTAGACTGATTTTTCAAAGCAAAAAAAGTACCTTAGCAGTCTGTGCCTCTGCTCTCGGTCCTTGGGATGCTGGCCTGGTCCTTTCCCTCTTGGGAGCAGACTGGACTCATGGGCTGAGACGTATGACGTGCTGTCGCTGCAGGAGGCCTCCCACGTTTGGAGTCTCCTCTTAGCGCAGGAGACTCTGGTGATGTGACCAACAGGTGGTGATGGGTGGAGCCCTAGAAGCTGGTGCGGCTGCTTCACGTTGAGGAGTTTACAGATGATTTCGTGGCCCTCGATGCTGTCCCTCTGGCACGATGAACTCGGTGAGTCCCGCAGGTGAGGCTACACCCAGGACCCCTTCCCTGTCTGAACCAAATCAGAGGGCAAGTTCAGGACCCGCAGGTCCAGGCTCTGGCAGGGAGCTGCTGAGGATGGAAGAACACACTCTTGTCAGCTCAGGTCAGCAGCAAAGAAGAGAGCTGGAAAGAAGCGTCACCTTGTTGCTAATCCACAACCCAGTTAACCAGAAAAAGACTCTGCCTCTCTCTACATGGGAAAGTGGCAAGTGGGATGATTTACCACGTGGAGAGCTGGCAGGTGAATCCATGCAGAGTTGTAATAATGCAGGTGTGGGTCACGTTCAACATGAAGACATTTAAAAATGTCAAATAGCAGCTGTTTTGACCAGTGGTTCTCAACCTTGAAGTCACCCAAAGACCTGCCAGACATCAACACCCAGGTCCTGCCCTCCTTGGTCTGGGGCACGGTCTGAGCGTCAGGATTCTTTAAGGCTCCTCTGGTGATTTGATGCGCAGCCAAGATCGGGAAATCGTGAGAGGAAAGCTTTCCCCAGAGATGGTCTCTGCTGGTTAAATGCATTTGCACCAAAAGCTCTTTCTGGCTTCCTCTCTGGTTCATCACTGATTGACAGCAAAGCTTCTCTCCCCGGGCTGCCAAACTGAAAGGATAATGTGTGAGATGCTGTCAGCCCTTCAGAGGAAAAAGGTCTTTTTCCATCGCCTGTGGCTGGAGCGCAGTGTGCTTTGCAGGGGTTGATCCCCGTGCCAACAGGAGTCGTCATGGGTCCCTTGTCTCTGTGAACCGGCCGGCTCCCAGGCCACCCCCAGTGGAGGGGCGACGGGAATGGGTGGGAGGGGGCCGGCGCCCCTTCAGCGGAAGTGCACGTCGATAGGCGCCATTGCCTGTTTGTCAGCTGTCTCCTTGACGGTAAATTACAGACTCGGCAATAAAAGCCCAGGCGGTGTCACCTCAGGGTCCTCGTCTAAAGCCACCTGCTTCCGTCTGGGTAGTGACTGGGGAAGGGAGGCCTTCTGCGACAGGACCCTCGCCCGCTGGGTGGGCAGTATGCCCGCTGAGGGCCATCCTGCATCTGTAGTTGGGTGGGGCTTGTGTCTGAATCCTGCTGCCAGGTGAGGGGACGCGGGAGGGCTCGGGGAGAACTTGATGGAGTCCGGCAGCAAGGGAGGGCCGCCCTGCCCTGGCTTGCGCACTCGCGAGAGGAGAGCTGGCAGGGCCGCCGGCAGCAGAGGTGAAGGCTCGTCACAGGCCAGGCTGCAGCCGTCGGCAGGGGGGCCTCCCCAAGCAGGGTGCCCACCAGGGTGAGGGCCCCCCTGTGGAGAGAGGCAGGAGGGCGAGCAGGAGGGTGAGTCGCAGCCAGTCCTCGGGCCCGTTTTTGTTCCCTGCAGCCCCGTCTGTTGTCCCTGCCGAGAGCACTCACTTCTGCGTTTTAATAGTGCTGTTGACCCTTCTTACCAAAATATTGCCAGTGTCCTTTTAAGTAGGTCGTGAGTCCTTGAGGAGACGGGGTGGAATCTCCCAGTACTCCTGCATCTTCCCTTTGGGGTTATTTTGCTGTATTTCAGTCTCAGCTCCCTCTCACCTGGTGTGTGTGTGTGTGTGTGTCTCTCTCTCTCTCTCTCTGTCTCTCTCAGAGACAAATTGCTTCATCTGAGGAAGTTTCTTCACAGCTCTGAAAACTGCCTCCTTTGGCAGGGGAGAGGGGTCAGAGAAAAGGTAGGAGGGCGGAAATGAGAAACAGAATTAAAGGGCTGGAGGGTAAACCAGATCCTTGCTTATGGAGGTAAGAGGCACCTGTGCTCACACGAACTCTTGTGGCCCCTGGAGGGCACTGTCCCCACTGGATCTGCCTGGCGGTAGGGCTGCCTTGGCTCTGAGCCTCTGCTGCCCACTCAGCCCCACCTCCCCTAAGGGGTCCCCGTCTATGTCAGGCTTGGCTAAAGTGGCCTTGGACACTGGCTTCAGCCCCTGGCGTCCAGACACGAAGGGAAGCATCATTCAACAGATCGTAGTGGGAGAGGATTGTGGAAGTAATCCACGTGTCCACGTGTTCACTTGTTTGTTCATCTGTTCATTCAAGAAATGCTTATCTGACACCTTCTAGGTACCGGCGGATACATCAGGGCACAAAACAGACAAAGCTCTCTGCCCTCCTGCAGCTCACATTCTGACTGGGGGAGATGAACAATAAAGCTAGTAAACATATATTAGAAGATGACTATGGAAAAAAGAAAGGTGAGGGGTGTTAGGAGAGCTGGGTGGAGAGTGGCTGACAACTTAAAGTGGGAGGACCTCTCGGGAAGGCGGAAACAGAACAAAGGAGAGGACGAGGAAGGAAGGAAGCAGGTCAGGTGTTCTAGGATTTCCCAGAGGCACGGAATCCTCTACTCGTCTCTGATGCATTCTATGGGTTGGGTTGGGTGTCTGGGGGTTCCCTGGGTGATGGGGGCGAGGGCAGCCTGCAGCCCCCTGCTGGTGTGGAGCCCCACCAGCTACTCGGCCTCCCTGTCTCCTCACGCTCACCGCTGGGAGTCGGCCCGACACCTGCCTGTGCGCGTCTCTGGGGGTGCTGGCCGGGTGGTCCAGACCAGGCCGAGGCTGACTGTTGCTCTGATTATCATCGGGGTCGGGAAGGCGCCCTGTCATATTCCAGTGGGAGTGAAATCTTTCTGAGTTGTGAATCGCTGGTGCAGCTCGCATCCCAGATCAAAGGCCGAGCCGTACATCACCCAGCTGTTTCCTTCCACTTCCTGTGTTTAAGCAAGATCTACGGTGGCTTTAACAGCTACATTGTCAGAGGCGGTGGCTGCTTTCTTCAGTTTGCGCCCGAGTCCTGCCCGCGTCAGCGCAAACAGTGTCAGCATGCAGAGAAAAGGACTCGCTGGCCTGGATCCCTTACAGAAGTCCTACGTTTTCCCTCTGGTTTCGGCTCTGAGAGACACTGTAGCAACAAGTATGGCCTCTGTTAAGAAGCTGTTAGCATGACTTCCCTGGCGGTCCAGTGGTTAAGAGTCCGCGCTTCCATCGCAGGGGCCACGGGTTCGATCCCACGTTGGGGAACTAAGGTGCTGCATGGCGCAGCCAAAAAAAAAAAAAAAGCTGTTTTAAGAACAAATGCTTAGTGATGATTGTCCGGGGTCCACACTCCGGCCTCTTTTCTTAACACCCCAAATGACTTGTGTCGCCTTCTGTCATAGAAGGTTACCTGGAAAGGCATTTTCCAGCGTAATAACAAGTCTTTGTAATAACTCCAGGTCTCTCTGCCGTTGGTCGGCACCCTTGGCAGATCTGAGAAGTGCCTGCCTGGGAGGAGTGCAGTGCTGGGTGTCAGCCCTCCAGGCCCTCTTTCCCTCTTCTCTCCCCATCTCCTCCTGCCCACCAAGTACGCGGAGCTGGCAGCACCCGTGCTTCCCAGCCTGGCCCTGCTCCACATCACCAGCGGGGCTTTACAAACAAAACAAAATAAAACCAACTCAAGTCTAGGCTCGTGACCCCAGAATCAGCTTCTAAAGGTGAGGGAGACACCCAGCCGGGCACGTGCATTGTAAAAACCCGAGAGAGTCAACGGGCAGTCAGCGTTGAGAACTGGTAGGAGTTGTGAAATCTGAAGATACACCAGTGACAGGCAGTTAAAATTCTTTGAGCTCATTGATTTCATAAAGAACCTCCATATTCAGCTACTCAAGAAGAGGGTGAATCTTGAAGAAAACTTTGCCTCCCAGGTCCAGTGTCACTCTGCTTCTAACCCAGACGTTACAGGAATGAGGAAATGCTGTGTTACTGGAGCCTCCCCCAAAGCCAGCGCCGCACAGTGGTCTCCCGCCTCCTGAATGTGGTTACGAAGTGATGAATTTCGATTCCTGATGGAACGAGTACTCCAACAAGCCACTAGAGGGCGATACTGCTAGGCCTTCGCTCCACTGTCAAATTTATTAACTAATTACATGCATTTTTAAAAAAGGATTTTTAATCCCGTTGTTATGGAAGTAGTGTGTTATCTATTACGATACATTTTTCATGTTTATTACTTTCTAGGTAGTTAAACGCTATTTTGTTGTTCCAAAGAGTTCTATAAATCCAAGTCATATGCTGGCAGAGCACTCCAGGAGCGTTTCACATACATATAAGCTAGATTTAGAAGGTATTTATATTCAATGTAGTCAAAGGTATAATGCGTTGGAAGACACTAACCTCAAAAAGGTTTTTAAATTTTTGAACCAAAAAAATACAGTCTTAATGACATTTCTCTACGTTAGCAACAAATGTAATATCCGCCGTGCCTCACAACTATACAAAGATATATGCACAAAGATTTGTTGCAATATTTTGAAATGGAAAACAGGGCTGAAAATCATCCAAGTGTCTACCAAAAGGAGATTAATTAAATTACAGTATAGCTATACGGTGGCATGTAATGCAGCTGTTAGCTGGACCACGTGCACTGCTGTGGAAAGATGTTAAGTGCAAAAAACAAGGTGAAGTCTGATTTGTCACATTCCCTGAGAGCTGAGAGGGGCCTGGCCCGCGAGACTCAGGGAAAGCAGGCACCGTGCTGGGATCGGAGGAGTGTTTGTCTCTGGACCTTATCCTCGGGAGCGGAACAGGAGGGGGACTTCTGCTTAGGACAGTCAAGGCCCTTCCAGCTTTAGATTTCAAGCCAGCACATAACAATTTTAGCCCTCATTCCACACGCTCGTGTGTGAAAGACTGGCGAGGGAGTTGTCCTTGATGGTGGCGGGGGAACTTAGGCCAGGAGGCCAAGTGATTGTGGGGTTCTCCCCACAAATGTGGCTGCCGGAGTGTGTGGGATGGTGTGAAGGGGGTGTGGGATACATGACCAGGACAGTGGGAAGGGTATGGACTTTGGAGCTAGAAAGCGTGGGGTTTTAATTCTGTCTCAACTGCTAAGCTGCTGTGTGACCTGGCACGTTTTATGTCACCTCCCTAGGCCTCAGTCTTCCCATCTGTGAAATAGGAATCCAGCATTTCAGTGCCTCATACGGTCGTTGAAAGGATTGAGTGAGACATGTATCTTCCTCTTAAGCTGAGAGTTCCATTTTCTCAGGGGAGAAATTTAGTGATTTCTGGGGAGATGTTTAACCACTATATTAGGGTTCTCCAGAGAAACAGAACCAATAGTGTGTGTGCGTATATATAAATATACATATATATTTATATATGTATATAAATATACACACACATATGTGTATAAATATACATATATATGTGTATTTATATACATATATAAATACACAAATGAGAGGGAGAGGGAGAGAGGTGTATTACAAGAAATTGGCTCACACGATTATGGAGGCTGGCAAGTCCAAAATCTGCAGTGTGGGCCTGCAGCCTGGAGATCCAGGAAAGCCAATGCCGCAGTTCCAGTCCAAAGGCTGGCAAGTGGAAACCCAGGAGGGCTCCCTCTTGTTTGGTGAGGCTGGACTTTTTGTTCTATTCAGGCCTTCAACTGATTGCTCTCCCTAAACTGGGTGGGCCTCATCCAATCTGTTTACTCAAAGTCCACAGATTTAAATGTTAACCTCACCCAAAAACACTCTCTAAATGGACACTTAAAATTAACCATCACATAAACAACAAGGACCTACTGTATAGCACAGGGAGCTATATTTAATATCTTGTAACAACCTATAATGGAAAAGAATATGTATATGTATAACTGAATCACTTTGCTGTACACCTGAAGCTAACGCAACATTGGAAATCAACTACACTTCAATAAAAAATAAATTAATTCACATAAAAAAATTAGGCATCACAACCACCAATTCGAGCCAACCTTGGGAACTGAGAATGCCCACGGCCTGGTGAGCTGACCCGCAGACTGGCCTCTGAACAGCTGTGGGTCCAGATCCCTAATTCATGGTTAATTTGGCCTCTAAGACGTTTAGTACAGAATGCCCTCTCTTCACTCAAATATCCTAATCTACGAAATGAGAATACACGATACTCTGAGAACTCCTAAAAGAACAATACAGGAACTCTGGAAATAGCATGGGAGTGGTTCCTATGAGAAGGTACAACCAGAAGCACCAGTGAGTTAACCTGTGATAGCTGAACCCAGCAGAACACAGGTTCTCGGCAATTGCAGGGCTTGAAGGTCACAGGCTCTGGGGCCAGCCAGTCAGCCTGCCTGGGCTTGAACCCTGGCTCTACCACTTGCTGTGTGGCCAAGGGTTTGTTGCTTAGCCTTGCTGAGCCTTGCCTGTCTCTTTCTCCCCTGTAACATGAGATCACAGAGAGCCCCTGCCTCATGGACTTGCAATACGGATTTAATGAGAAGCCGTGGGTGGACCGCACGGTGCAGGGTGCCCCCCATTGAGCCTCAAAACACATCAGCCGGGCTTCCCTGGTGGCGCAGTGGTTAAGAATCCGCCTGCCAATGCAGGGGACACGGGTTCGAACCCTGGTCTGGGAAGATCCCACATGCCGCGGAGCAACTAAGCCCGTGCATCACAACTACTGAGCCTGTGTTCTAGAGCCCGTGAGCCACAACTACTGAGCCCAAGTGCTACAACTACTGAAGCCCACATGCCTAGAGCCCATGCTCTGCAACAAGAGAAGCCACCGCAATGAGAACCCTGCGCACCGCAACGAAGAGTAGCCCCCGCTCGCTGCAACTAGAGAAAGCCCATGTGTGGCAACGAAGACCCAATGCAGCCAAAAATCAATAAATAAAATAAATAAATTAAAAACAAACAAAAAAACACATCAGCCATTACTGCTCCTTTCCAGATCTCTGACACCTTTACCACTGAGCGTGAACCCTCCTCTACGGGAGCACGTACTACAGGGCTTTACAGTGGGGAAGGGCAGGGGCAGGGGTCGGGGAGAGAGGACCTGTTTTTCAAAGTGTGTTCACATAGTCTGACTTGAGGGATGATATTTAAGCCAAGATTTGAAATATGAGGAGGCTTGGGCAGAGGAAACAGCCAGAAAGGCCCCAAGGTGGGAAGGCCTGGCCTATTTCAGGAAGGGAGGGACAGACACCCGTGTGGCTGGAGCTTTGCAAACTAGCCAGTAGATGGTGTGTGACGAGGTTAGACACAGGGCAGGGGCTGTGGAGAGGAGCCTGAATATACTCAAAGTGCAAAGGAGAACCCCTTGCAGGGACCTGCTCTCCCCTGTGTTTCAGAAAGAGCCCTCTGCACGCCGTGCAGAAAATGGGTTGTGCAGGGAACCACAGTCAGGGGGCTACTGCAACGGTCCAGGCAGGGGTGATGGGCCTGGGCCAGAAGGTTGGCGTGCGGTCAGGGGGCCACACTTGAGGAGCATTTTGGAGATCAAGATGACAACGGCAGTGACTCGGACTCTCATTACTGTAGTTATTTACTGATGACGTGAACTTCTAAGACTGCACTCTCGGGAGGGCCTTAGAGATTTAAGTTTCAGAGCCGGAAGCAGCCGGTCTGGTGAGAGCCCTCGTGTCTGTCCAATTTCCCTTCTTACAGGAAAAGGAGGGACCGAAGCCTGGGAGGGTAGGTGCCCACACCGGGCTGTATGAGGGGCAGATGCCAAACTGGCTTCCAGGAAAACAGAGCCCCGGGGCCAGGCCCCTGACCACCACTGACAAGTCTGCTCCTGTAAATCCCCCTCCTCCCAACTGGGGATACCGTGCATTGCTGCTTCATCTCCCTCAGCCTCAGCTTGGACCCTTCCAGTGACGGGGAGCTCAGCCCTCACCCTTGTGAGGATGCCTGTTCCATTTCCGCTCAGCCTAGGTAGACAGATCTCCCATCTATGGACTCAAACCCGGCCCTGGTCATGTCCACACAGAGCAGCCCGCACCCTCTTTCCAGTATTTCACAGAACACCACCTTCTCGTTCGGGGCTCTCTTTTCCAGGCTAAACACGCGTCAGAAAGAGCAGGACCTCCATCGTGCGGGTTGCCAAACCACTGCCCTGCCCTGGGTGGTGGAAACTGTGGCAGCCGTGGAAGAAATGACAGCTTCGTGGAGCAGCCTGGCCCGAGTGACAGAACCGGGTCTGTCTGATCTCAGCTCCAGCCGTGAGTCGCTGGCTATTTTTACTTCTAGGTCCAGAGCTTTGGCTTAATCGGGGGCTCCTGTTTCCTGGCTGATGAAGCAGATGGAAGAAACAGGATCTGGCCATCCAGAGGCTTGGGCGTTGGGGGGCTGCTGGCGGCGAGCTCAGAGCGGCGGGCGGACACCACCTCTGCGCTCTTGTGGTCTTGGGCACTATGTGGCCTTTACCTTCATCTTCTGGTTGGTTTCTTGTGCCTGTCTGCTCAGCAGCGTGGGGAATTGTGCAACCCGAGCTCTCTTTTCCAATGCAGCGTGGGGGTGTCATACTGCACTTAACTAAACGAGAGAATTCAAAGTAGGGCTTCGGTGGAGACACGCCCCAGGCGCCTTTGGGAGGGAAGTCGGTTTCTCCGGGCACGAACCATTCAGGGCTCAGCTCTGCGATGCTGGAGGAGTTGGGACCGGTCATTCTACGCGGGGTCTCCTTTCTGTCCCTGGCCGTGCCCACTTCAGACCTTAGCGCTGGCGGAATGTGCTGGAGGTCCTGGGGTGAGCTCGGCAGAGCCCAGAATGCTCTGCGAGGGCTGTGAACACACTCGGTGGGATCACAAGGGGGAGATGGAGCTCGCGACCCCCTGCCTGGCCTGGCCAGAGACCCCTTCCCGCCTGCTAGGATGGATCTGCTGGGCTCTCCTTGGCAGAAAGGGGGCGGCCCTGGACCCAGAGAACTGGCCCTGAGTCCCAGCCCCACCACTGAACAACGGTGGCCGTGGACAAGTTACGTGGCCTCACTGCACCTTGGTTTCCCTCAGGAAAGATGGGGTTGCAGACAGCTCTTATCTCCTCGGTTCCATAAGGAGGAAATGAGACAGTGCAGGGCTTTCTGCGTAGTAGGTGCTCACTGAGCATCCGTGTTGGTGAAAAAAAATTCATATTTTATGGCAAGACAAGAAAATTTAAACGTAAAAATTTTCTCTGCCCATTTGGGCCTCCTCCTCTTTAGTGTGTATTATGCTGCATTAACCAGATCTCCTTAGGAGATAACCTTCCTTCTTAATCTCATATGGGGTCATGATGACCCACTACTTGCTTTGTACGGGTAGATCTGGATTGTGTACACTGTCAATAATACATCGTTTGATGTAGAAACCTTTGTCTCAAAAACTTAATACAACTGTGCTTTGACCTCTAACGGGTGGAACAGTCCTCGGTACTTTCTGAAAGACTGTCTCCCAGGTTATAAACCTCAGGTTGACATGAATAAAATTTTCCATTTCTTTCTTAGATTGAATATGGATTAATTTTTTTCATTGACATAAAATTTTCCATTTCTTTCTTAGATTGAATACTGATTAATTTTTTTCATTGACATATGCATGGCATATGCAGGATATTAGAGACACCCATCAGAGGACACCTGGAGTCTACCCCGAATTGGCACCTGGTACCAGCATGGGCCCCACTGGCTTCTCGGTACTCCTCAGGTGTTCTAGTGAGTTCTCCTGATATCCGCATCTCATTGCTTTTAAGTGATGATCCCCCCAATTTTATTCCAGCTCCTTTTACTTAAGACTTGGAGTCTTGAGGGGTAGCAGTGCATTTCCTTGGCTGGGACCTAGGGGGATTTGGGTAGGAGGCCCAGGGAAACATAGGTGGCTGGGTTTTTGTTAAATTTGGCTTAAATTGAAAAAAAAAAGTTGACATATGGTCTGAACAAAACTTTTGCTAATAAAATGAGAAACTGAATTAATTCAGCTCTGAAGAATAAGAGACATCTACTCCTTCTGGGCACAAGGTGTTCTCAGGTGGTTGAGAACCTAGTGGAAGTCTCTGAGGATCAATCCTTGTGATGCATTGGGGTCCTACAGGCAAACCCCACTACAACCATTAGGTAAATATTGCTCTTCCAGGGACATATAATATAAAGACCACAACAGTTTTAGACCATCGGAGGAAGAAACCAAGTCACATAAGAGAGTCAAACTGGGGAATTCCCTGGCAGTCCAGTGGTTAGGACTACGTGCTTTCACCGTCAAGGGTGCGGGTTCAATCCCTGGTCGGGGAACTAAGATCCTGCAAGTCATTTGGCTCAGCCAAAAAAAAAAGAGAGTCAAACTGACCCAAAAGTAACTACTTAGGGAGCTGGACTCAGAAGCAGCCCACATCCACCACACTGTCCTCAGAAAGTTGTTCAGATCATATCTCATATTTGAATTAGGCTACCAAATTGATAATGGGAAATTGTGCCTCAAAGTCCAAACAGTTTGTAGACAGACAGCCACCTATGGGGATACCAGCTGGGTTTATGTATGTCGCAAGTACTTAGTTGGGAATTAAAGGAAATTCTGCCCTGAAATGACCAAGATGGGGATGTCCATCTCCTGGATCCCTGCCTGCAGAGTTTACTGGAAACTAGAGTGGTAAATTTCTAAAATTAGATTAGCAGGAGAGAATATTTATAGGGCTAGCTTCTAGGATTCTTTGAATTGGAAAGAATTCTAAAATTGTTAAAATTTTAGAAGCCTCTCATCTTGAAACATTGTACCTATTTTAATTGGTATGCAGAAGCCCTGAAGCCAAATCTAGCCTCTGTACTCCAACAGTGAATTCAATCTCGGAGACAGAGTTTTGGTGAAGTAGAAAAGAATAGCTTTATTGCTTTGCCAGGCAAAGGGGGCCACAACGGGCTGATGCCCTCAAAACTGTGTGTCCCAATTTGGAGAGGGTAGTGAGAAATTTTATACTAATGGTTCAAAGAGGGCGTGATCAGCTTGTGGACATTCTTCTGATTGGTTGGTGGTGAGGTAAGTGGGAGCCAGCATCACCAACCTTCTGGTTCCAGCTGGTCTGGGGTCATTAACCATTAACTTCTTCCACCTGGGGGGGGGGCGTTTATCTGCAAAACAGCTCAAAGATATTGTTGTGTGTATCCCTTGATGGGGAACCAGGACCCTGCCCCAAGGCTGCACTATTGTTTCTCTTGACTATTTGTTTCTCTCTTGTCTCACATCCCCTCCCTTCCCTAATTAACAACTGCTTGCATCTGCCTGTTGGAACTCAGGGAAGGTCATGGAGGCTGAATGAAGGCTATTTCCTATAATCAGAGAAATGGGGGACACAGAAAGCCTTTGTGCACAGGAGCCCCACAGGGCCCTGCTCAGTTACAGCCCCAAAAGTTTTCAAAATTCCAAAACAGCCTCATTGAAAGACTTGTAGAAAACTGATGAAAGATTAATGATACAAAAGGTACTTAAACTTTAATTACTTCTCCCCTCTATCCTCCTTTATTCAAGTACATGTTCTAGTAATCCTCTGTCTGAATTGCCTTTCCACTCTGAAGAGACTATTTAACTAGTTACCTTTAGAAATGGGACCACCTGAAGCTGTAGGTGAGCCTCTTCAGATCAAAGATGGAACTGAGGGCCATAGTTTCTTAACCCCAGGGAGGGTCCTCAAAAACTTTTGTAAATGGGTTACTGTTACCCAAAAACTGGGTTTGCCTCTTGTTGGGTGCTGAGCCAAAATACACAATCAAGCCAAAGATGGGAGAAGGAAGGATTTAATATTACTTGCAGCAAGTAAGGAGAAGACCAGGGATCTTTCCCAAAGCAGTATCTGTCTGAACAGAAAAATTGGGGAAGTTTTAAGCTAAGCGTACATGCATATTCATGAAGCGGCTTGGGCTGTGATAGTGTCCAAGCTTTAGTTGACTGAAGTCATGAGGGTCAGAAAAGGTCGTCATCATCCTCCCTTAGCTTCCAGTTGATCTGGTGGTTGAGCTTCAGGCTTATCTTTACCATTGAAACAGAACTGGGAGTCTTTACAACTGACAGGTTATTTTTGCTATTGTTATTTCTCTTGCCTGTCAACTGAAAAAAAAAAAAAATGCACGACCTAGAAGTTGAGAAGTATCTTTTATTCCACGGATGTTCTGAGGACTTCAAGCCCGGGATGCAGCCTCTCAGATAGCTCTGAGGAACTGGTCCAAAGAGGTCAGAGAGGAGCCAGGATCTATAGGAGTTTCTGCAACAAAGACCAGGTAGTGGGAACATCAAAAGGTTACTGTTAATTAAAGAAGACCAGACATCTCAAGTTAAGGAATTTAGTGCTTGTCTATGTATGGAAAGAGGCAAGAGTCTGGGCTCAGTGAAATCATTCCTTTGATATGCACCTCAGCTATCTAGGGCCAGTATTCTGTTCTTTCCCATTCTGAGTCTCCTCAGGGTACACCTTTGGGGGTGGCTGCAGTGACTGATGGCTTGATGGCAGGCATCCTGGTTCTATCCTGAGTTCCCTCAGGACTCACCATCGGGGTGGCTGTAATGTGATGGCTTGATGGCTGCAACATCCTTTGTTTACTGATATGGCAGGCAACATTTTTTCATTCACAGCCTGATAGCGGTCATTTGTTTCTGCATTCTTTTTGTTTCCTTAAGATCATTAGTTACTCAGACCTGTTCAAGGACAAGCATTGTGGCCAGGCTTAGATCACAAAATAGCTTAGGCCAGAAATGGCTTTCCTGTAAAGAAATCCATGCCTGGTTCTCTTTCTCCAGCGACCCCCTACCCTATCTGCTTACATTACCAAGGAGGACACTGGTCTGAGCAAACTGACCAAAGCTGATATCCAGAGCCTGATAGGAATTTTTTTTTTTTTTTTTTGCCTTCTCGCCTAAAGTAAATGAGAGAAAGTAAAACATTTCAACATAGGTGAATAGATATGTCAGTCTTTTGATATCATTGAGGTGGCCGCCCAACTCTCTGAGGAATTAAAAACAGCTATCCTTGTTTTACAAATCTAATCTTTACAGGACCAGAGGTGTGGCTCCAGGACCAAAGGCCCACCTATTCTTTTACCACTCCCAAGCCCTCCCTTATTTATCTTTTTAAAAATATATATATATTTATTTATTTATTTGGCTGCATTGGGTCTTAGTTGCAGCACACAGGATCTTTGTTGTGGCGTGTGGGGTCTTTTGTTGCAGCACCCAGGCTCAGTAGTTGCCGCTTGTGGGCTCTCTAGTTGTGGCACTTGGGCTCTAGAGCACGTGGGCTTAGTTGCCCCGCGGCATGTGGGATCTTAGTTCCCCAACCAGGGGTCGAACCCTTGTTCCCTGCATTGGATGGCAGATTCTTAACCTCTAGACCACCAGGGAAGTCCCTCCCCTATTTACCTTAAGAGGATTTTAAGTATTGAAAAAAAATTCTGGCCTTAAGAACTTGAATTTTTCCTCCTATGCCTTTGAGATGCAAATGTACTCTTATCTAGGCCATCTTTTTAAATGCAAATTTCAGGAAGGTAAACTCTTATGCAAAGAAAAAACAAAAGTGGGATAGGTTATTTGGAACTTGACAAGGATAAATACAAATCTTAAGTGTCTTCTCTATTAATATTAGTAAAAAGAATTTAGCCATCTAAACAGGTGACCTTGATTTGTTCCATCTGCCAGAAACCCAGTTTGAATCCAGCCTCTTGTAACTGATGGGTTTTGTATTACTGTACCTGAATCATGGCTGAAATTTTGGACTGGGAACTATGGAGTCTCTGTGTCTGTTTGTATGTTTGTATGTATCTATGCATGTGTGTTGTAGATGTGTAGTATTGCCAAAATTAATTTGTAAAAGAGCTCTATTTAATTGGCTTAAAGGAAATTAAGTGCTTATATAAATACTCAGAAATATAAAAGAAATTAACCCAAATGAATTTCAGAATCACATGATCTAAGATTAATTTTAATGAAAGAAAACAAGTTTGTTGGTTTAATTAATATAGACATGTCAGCAACATGATTTAGAGTCATCAACATTAAGTATAATACTTTTATTGTGACTATGTTTACTAGAAATCAAATAAGATCTTATTATTCCTGTTTCAAAATTTGTCAGCAAGAAAAATAACTTGGTATGAAAATTTTAGGTAAATAAAATGGAGGTAAATGAGATAAGAGCCTACAGGTAAACTCTTTAGAAATAATTATATTTTGGGACTGTCTATCCAAAATAGTCTCTCCAGATTTTGGTAACTCGAAACTTTAGAGTTTTTCTAAATTAAATAATGGGAATTCATTGAATATTCAGATCATTTTCAAATAAGATACTGGAACATTAGTTACTGAACATAGGCTTCCTTTTACAGAGAAACTAAAAACTTATAAATACTATTTATGGTTTCTAGAAAACATTTACTTGTTTGTTCTTCCAAACAGAAAATGTCTTAGTGTGGCACCAAACATATTCATTAATAGTCCTAAATATTCAGAGAGGGCCCCTGAAGCATCTCAGAGAGAAGAATATTAAACTAATTAGGCTTATTTGGCATGTTAAATTACACGGGAAGCATTGTCAAATGAGTGGTGATAAACCTTAGGATATATTGTATGGGTAAGTGCCATTAATATAAACGTTCTAGAAATTATATGAAATTTCTAAAAGTTGAAAATGTCCTTGTAAAACGTTATCAGTCATAATTCTAGCAATGATCTTAAATATTTGCCAGAGAAATAACCAAGTTTCTTTGTCAATTGCATTATAATCAGGTAGATAATTACTGTTTCACCTGATGCTTTTCCAAAAAAAAGGCTTCATCTTCAAAAAGATTCATAGAAAGGACTTTTTGACAAGTACGAGTTTCTGATAACTCAGATCATACTGCTGAACTGGGTAAGAAACTAAAGAATTCTAATGGAAGTACTGATGGCTTCATAAAACTGTTAATAGAGGATTAAGATCAAGAATTAGTCACATAGTATAGCACAGGGAATTATATTCAATATCTTGTAATAACCTATAAGGGAAAATAATCTGAAAAAATATATATAACTGAATCACTGTGCTGTGCATCTGAAACTAACACAACATTGTAAATCAACTATACTTCAATGGAAAAAAAAAAAGAATTAGTCACATAAGACTGAGTGAACTGATTAATATGGTTATAAATCTTTGGTTATTTGTCTGAAATATGACTGGTTTATAATCGGTGTTTTCCAGATATAAGGAAATCTTTCCCCTCAAGCTAATTATGACTTAATGGCAATTTGATAAATTATATCTTTGTAAGTGAAACTGAAACATTTATCTTTTCTCTCTACCTGATCCCTCCTGAAATTGGAAACTCTTAGGTTCCCAGCAGTCTTATCAGGTAAATAAGAAAGGCCACCTCCTAACAGATACAAGAATCTCAAGGTATTATGGGGACCTTGAAAAGAGAGGAATTCATCCATGTCCATGATATCGCAGGTGGAATCTGTGACAAGTCCTTGGCGTGGCTTTCCTGGCCTTTTAAAGATTCAATCTGAAGGCTTCCCTGGTGGCGCAGTGGTTGAGAATCTGCCTGCCAATGCAGGGGACACGGGTTCAAGCCCTGGTCTGGGAAGATCCCACATGCCACAGAGCAACTAGGCCCGTGAGCCACAATTACTGAGCCTGCGCGTCTGGAGCCTGTGCTCTGCAACAAGAGAGGCCGCGATAATGAGAGGCCCGCGCACCGCGATGAAGAGTGGCCCCCACTTGCCACAACTAGAGAAAGCCCTCGCACAGAAACGAAGACCCAACACACAGCCATAAATAAATAAATAAATAAAATAAATAAACCCAAAAGTTTAAAAAAAAAAAGAAAAAAAAGTAAGCTGAAATATTTAAAAAAAAAAAAAAAAAAGATTCAATCTGAGATTCCTTATGAAAAGTTCCAGCACAGACAATTTAAAAGAGTCTGTGTGGTCATTAACCAGACTTATTTTGCAAACAAATTAGTCTTAATTTGGCTACATTTGGTAGAAACTAGGGTAATTTTAGAGAGAAAAAAGATTATGTTTCAGTGGATATTAAATTCTAGTTTTGGTGTGACTGACAAGGGATTAATATCCAAAATCTTAAATTCTATTTATTTATTTATTTATTTATTTATTTGGCTGCGATGGGTCTTAGTTGTGGCACACTGGATGTTCGTTGCCGCGCACAGGCTTCTCTCTAGTTGTGCCGCGTGGGCTCCAGAGTGTGTGGGCTCCGTAGTTTGCAGCACGCGGGCTCTCTAGTTGGGGCTCGCATGCTCAGTAGTTGTGCAGCGCAGGCTTAGTTGCCCTGTGGTGTGTGGGGTCTTAGTTCCCGGACCAGGGATTGAACCTGCCTCCCCTGCACTGGAACATGGATTCTTAACCACTGGACCACCAGTGTTAAATTCTAGTTTTGATGCAACCAACAAGGGGTTAGTATCCAAAATATACAAACAGCTCATACAACTCAATATCAAAAAAACCCCAAACAACCCAATCAAAAAATGGGCAGAAGACCTAAATAGGCGTTTTTCCAAAGAAGACATATGGATGGCCAACAGGCACATGAAAATATGCGCAGCATTGCTAATTATTAGAGAAATGCAAATTGAAACCACAATGAGGTATTACTTCACACTGGTCAGAATGGCTATCATAAAAATGTCTACAAACAATAAATGCTGAGGAGGATGTGAAGAAAAGGGAACCCTTGTACGCTATTGGTGAGGATGTATTTAAATTGGTGCAGCCACTAAGGAGAACAGTATGGAGGTTCCTTAAAAACTAATAATAGAGCTATCATATGATGCAGCAGTTCCACTCCTGGGTATATATCTGGAAAAAATGAAAATTCTAATTCAAGAAGACACATACACCCCAATGTTCATAGCAGCACTATTTACAATAGCCAGGACATGGAAGTAACCCAAGTGCCCATCAACAGATGATTGACTTAAGAAGATGTGGTATCTATATACAATGGAACATTACTCAACCATAAAAAAAGAATGAAATACTGCCATTTGCAGCAACATGGATGGACCTAGAGAATAGCATACTAATTGAAGTAAGTCAGAGAAAGACAAATATTATATCACTTAAATGTAGAATCTAAAAAACAATACAAATGAATCTATATACAAAACAGAAACAGACTCACAAACATAGAAAAGAAACTTACTGTTACCGAAGGGGAGAGGGAGCAGGGGAGGGATAAATTAGGAGTGTGGAATTAACAGATACCAACTACTATACATAAAATAGATAAGCATCAAGGATTTACTGTATAACACAGGGAAATATATTCAATATCTTATAATAAACTATAATGGAAAATAATCTGAAAAAATATATATATAACTGAATCACTCTGCTGTACACCTGAAACACAATACTGTAAATGAACTATACTTCAATAAAAAAAGAAAACTTTACTAATTACTTTGTTACTCCTATTGTCAATTTTGATCACAACTATAGTTCTCTATATAATTAATGAACATGCACAGTGCACAGGCAAGGTAAAATTGGCAGAAGTCCTATTGGACAACTTGCAATTGACTGTTAGCCCTTGCCAGACATCTTATTAGTACAACCCCCTAAAAGGAAAGAAAGAATCAGGTTATTAAGAACCAACATCAAGGGACAAGACGGACCCAGGGCAGGTAAGCAATCATTCTAGCATATCGAGGGACCAAATATTTGATCACCTAGTGCTTTCTGTTGAAAGATTAATGGTCTAAAGGAGAAAACTGATGAAATAAAATTCATGTTTTATGTCAAGACAAGAAAATTTAAACATAAAAATTCTCTCTGCCCATTTGGGCCTCCTCCCTCCCCTTTAGCATGTATTGATATTATGCTGCATTAAGACCTCCTTAGGAGATAACACTCCTTCTTAATCTCATAAAGGGTCACAACTCCTTAAGAAATAACCTTCCTTCTTAATCTTTAAGGGACCACAATGACCCATGACCCACTACTTACTTTGTATGTGTAGATCTGGATTGTGTAAACTGTCAATAATATGCTGTTTGATGTATAAACCTTTGTCTTAAAAACTTATGTAACTGTGCTTTAACCTATGACAGGCAGAACAGTCCTCAGAGCTTTCTGAAAGACTGTCTCCCAGGTTATAATCCTCAGGTTGGTTCAAATAAAATTTTCCATTTCTTTCTTAGATCGATTAATCTTTTTCATCAACAGTGTTTTGCTTTTATTTTATTTTATTTTTTTAAAATAAGTTTATTTATTTAAATATTTTTGGCTGCTTTGTGTCTTCGTTGCTGCAGGCGGGCTTTCTCTAGTTGTGGTGAGCGGGGGCTACTCTTCATTGCAGTGTGCGGGCTTCTCATTGCAGTGGCCTCTCTTGCTGCGGAGCACAGGCTCTAGGTGCACGGGCTTCAGTAGTTGTGGCACATGGGCTCAGTAGTTGTGGCTCCCGGGCTTAGTTGTTCTGCGGCATGTGGGATCTTCCCGGACCTGGGCTTGAACCCGTGTCCCCTGCATTGGCAGGCGATTCTTAACCACTGTGCCACCAGGGAAGTCCCCAACAGTGTCTTGCTTTTAGATTTGAAAACCATTGATAGGAAATCATCTTGGTCTCTCTTGGAGCTGGCTCTAGCCCTTGCCTGGCCTGGGATTCTTACCTGTCACCACCAGCGGAGTCTCAGGGTGCCTGGGAGCCACCCCTTCCAGCCCTTGTCTAGGGTGGATGCTGTCACCAAGCCCACTCCCAAGGGGCATTTCAGGAGGGAAAGCAGTTCTCTCTCCAGCTCCATCTGTTTACCACTCCCACCCCACCACCCATCTGTGAGCTCATGGAAAGCAGGAACTAGATCTTCTTTTTTAAAGTTGTGGTAACATACACAAAATATAAAATTAGCCATTTTAGCCATTTTTTGGGGGGCTTAGTTTTATTTATTTATTTATTTGTTTGTTTATTTATTTATTTATTTTTGGCTGCATTGGGTCTTCGTTGCTGCGTGCGGGCTTTCTCTAGTTGTGGCGAGCGGGAGCTACTCTTTGTTGCGGTGCGTGGGCTTCTCATTGCAGTGGCTTCTCTTGTAGCAGAGCACAGGTTCTAGGTGCACGGGCTTCCGTAGTTGTGGCTCGCGAGCTCTAGAGCGCAGGCTCGGTAGTTGTGGCGCACGGGCTCAGTTGCTCTGCGGCATGTGGGATCTTCCTGGACCAGGGCTTGAACCCGTGTCCCCTGCACTGGCAAGCAGATTCTTAACCACTGTGCCACCAGGGAAGCCCCATTTTAGCCATTTTAAAGTGTACAACACAGTGACATTAATTACATTCATTATGTTGTTACCAGCACCACCATCTATCTCCAGATCTTTTTCATCACCCCAAACAAAAACTCCATACCCATTAAACACCAACTCCCTATCCACTCACCCCACAGCCCCTGGTAACCTCTATTCTACTCTGTCTGTATGAATTTGCCTATTCTATATATTTCATGTAAGTGGGACTGTACACTATCTGTTCTTTTTGTGACTGGCTTATTTCACTTAGCATGATATTTTTGAGGTTCATCCATGTTGCAGCATGTATTAGAACTTAACACCTTCTTATGACCAAATAATATTCCACTGTATGGATATACCACATTGTGTTTATCCATTCATTTGTTTATGAACACTTGAATTGTTTCCACTTTTTGGCTATCGTGAATAATGTTGCTATGAACACTGTGTACAAGTATCTATTTGAGTCTGTTATTAATTCTTTGCGGGTATATACCTAGTAGTGGCATTGTTGGGTCATATGACATAATGGATTGAATTATGTCCCCCCAAAAAGATACGTTGAAGTCCTAACCCCCAGTACCTCAGAATGTAATTTTATTTAGAAATAGGATCTTTACGGAGATAATCAAGTTAAAATGAGGCCGTTAATGTGGGACTCTATCCAATCTGGACACAGGGATGGACGTGCACAGAGGGGAGACAAGGTGAAGACACAGGGAGAAGATGACCATTGAGAGAAGCCCAGGAGAAAGGCCTGGAGCACATGCTCCGTCACAGCCCTCAGACAAGACCAACCCTGCCCACCCCATGATCTTGGAATTCCAGCCTCCAGAACTAGGAGACAATACATTTCTGTTGTCTAACCTACCCAGTTTGTGGTACTTTGTTATGGCAGCCCTAAGAATACATGTGGTAATTCTCATTGTTATCTTGATTTACATTTCACTAAGGACTAGTGACGTTGAGCATCTTTTCACGTGCTTATTGGCCATTTGTATATCCTCTCTTATTTATTTATTTATTTAATTTTTTATTTGGCCATGCCATGCGGCTTGTGGGATCTCAGTTCCCCAACCAGGGATTGAACCTATGCCATGGCAGTGAAAGCCTGGAATCCTATCCACTAACTCACCAGGGAACTCCCTTCTCTTTTTCATTTTTATTTTTTTTAAATTAAAAAAAAATATTTATTTATTTATTTGGCTGCGCCGGGTCTTAGTTGCAGCATGCGGGATATTTAGTTGCGGCATGTGGGATCTAGTTCCCTGACCAGGGATTGAACCTGTGCCCTCTGCATTGGGAGCGTGGAGTCTTAACCACTGGACCACCAGGCAAGTCCCTCTTTTTCATTTTTAAATCTCCAGTGCATAGCACAGTGTCTGATATGCTCAATAAATATATTTTGATTTATGAACAGATGGAAATTCCTGGTCTCGAACTTCCCAGCTGCCTTTGTTAAGTGTGTGTGGGGAAGGTTACAGAAGCGGCATCCAGTGGCTTCTCAGTGTGCATAGAATAGACAGAATTCCTTGCACAGCCTGTGTGCTTGGCTCCCACCCTCCTCTCTGACTTGTTTCTTATTGTTTCCTTCTTCCTTATCATCAGGGTGACCGTGAAATAGATTGCCCAAACCAGGGCACTTTGGGCAGATACATTGGGATAACAGGTGTGACCTGGGATGGTTCCAGCACACCAGGATGTGAGGTCAGCCTGGTCGTCACACTGTGCCTATGCTGGCCTTCCATCTGCCCCTGAACACCCAGCTCTTTCCCTGTGCGGGGCCTTTGCACACACCCTGTCCTGTGCCTGGAGGCCCCTTCCCTGCTCTCCTCCCACCTGGCTCTTTGCTGGCCCTCAGGTCTTGGCTTCAACCTCTTCTCCTGGGGAGGTCCCTGCTGACCTCTTTCTGGCTGAGACCTACCTGTCATCTCTCATGACTTCATGCTCATTTTCTTCACAGCATTGATCATAGTGTATGATTATAAATTCATTTCTTGTATGCTTTTTGTCTGCTTACTCTAGAATGTCAGCATTTCCCTTTTATTTGGAAAAAAAATAGAAACAACATGTTGTATGGTGCCCGACAAAAGCTAGACAATGAATAAATAGCTGTTGAATGAATGAATGATCCATTAAGATAAGAAAGGCATTGTGGTGTGACTCTATAAAAGACAGCTGGGAAATAATAAAAACTTGGCCGAAAGAGCCAGGTTCTGTGAAAAGTGAGCTCACAAGCTGGGAAACATTAAACCAAAGAGGAACACTTGTCTCTCAGCCTGCTCTTTAGCCGGAGGATTTTCTGGAATCACTGTAAACATTGATCATTTCTCTCTAAAAGCTATTACGAAAATGGTCTCTTTTTTTTAATTTTAATTTTTTATTTTTGGCTGCATAGAGTCTTAAATGTTTTTCTGCCCTGAAGACATATTACTATGTCATTACTTTGGACAGTGATTTTTTTTTTTAATAGTAATCTTTTATTTATTTATTTTTTATTTTTGGCTGTGTTGGGTCTTCGTTTCTGTGCGAGGGCTTTCTCTAGTTGCGGCAAGCGGGGGCCACTCTTCATCGCGGTGCGCGGGCCTCTCACTATCGCAGCTTCTCTTGTTGCGGAGCACAGGCTCCAGACGCGCAGGCTCAGTAGTTGTGGCTCACGGGCCTAGTTGCTCCGCGGCACGTGGGATCTTCCCAAACCAGGGCTCGAACCCGTGTCCCCTGCATTGGCAGGCAGATTCTCAACCACTGCGCCACCAGGGAAGCCTGCATAGAGTCTTAGTTGCACCAGGCAGGCTCTTCCTTGTGGCCCACGGGCTTCTCTCTAGTTGGAGCTCGCGGGCTCAGTAGTTGTGGCGCTCGGGCTTAGTTGCCCCGCAGCATGTGGGATCTTAGTTCCTTGACCAGGGATCGAACCCGCGTCCCCTGCATTGGAAGGCGGATTCTCAACCACTGGACCACCGGGGTAGTCCCAAAAATGGCCTCTTTATTGTAGCCACTCACTCATCCGCCCGCCTATCCACCTACCATGACCCAGCCACCATTCCAACCAATCCGTCCATCCATCTGCGCACCATCTACCTGCCGTATAACCATCCCCTCTCCCCCACCTATTCGTCTACCTCTCACCTTGCATCACCCATTCCCTTACTACCAACCTACCCATGTTCCCGTTCCTGGTGCTTGGGTCATGTGGCCCCTATTGGCTCTGAACAAACTACTCCAGCAGGAGCAGTAGTTTGCTTAGGTCAGTTCCCATTCAAGGCATCCTAAGAGGAAGGTCACCTGCATTCAAAACAATGAGGAGACTTCTGAGGTTTCCCTCCAGACCTCGCCGACTTGGGAATGTAGGCAGCCTGAGGCCCAGCTGCAGGTTGGGTTATTCCAAAGGTCAGCCTGCGGATCTGTCTGTCTGGACCCGGTGATTCTGTGCTTGACAATCTCCCACCCACAGAGAGAGATGCAGGGCATCTTAATGGGCCCTTGGAGCTGCTCCCTGCACCCCACCACTCTTACTTTTCTCCTTGACCCCTAGGATGAACTAAGAAGTGTTTGCAGCCATAGAACGAAGAGAGTTGGCTGGGACTGCAGAGTTGGTCAGTCGGCGCCCTCAGTTACAGAGGAGGAAACCCGAGCCCCAGCATCTCAACTGAGCCAGGAGCTACTGTTACCAGCATCCAGCCGGAGGCTCGGGGGGGCCCTGCCTCAGAGGGGACACGATTCTGCTACCTGCGGGGCTTCCCTTTCCTTTATATGACACCCAGACTAGAGACAGCACCTGCATACGTGCCCTGACCGCTGGGAGCAAAGAGGGTTATTTTCTTCGTGCCTTAAACACAAGGAGGACAACTGTTGAATAAGTCAATTGATGCCACCTGGGGTTTTAATTTGCACTGGCTTATCCCTAGATAGCCCCTTCTGGAAGGGTCCAGATCAAACGGAAGCCAAAGTCCTAGTTCAGGAGAGAGAGGTTTCCAAGAATTAGCCAGGTGGTGGAAGGGTGCAACAAGTCCCAGTAATCGGGAGTTGTAACGGGGGCTCTACCTCTCCCCAGGCTCTCAGCGTATCACTAGCACCTTCTAGGCTGTCCTGCTGAGACTTGCATCTGCATCGAACCATCCTGCAGAGGGCTGGGGCTGCAGAATGTTATTCCTCTTGCCAGACAAACTCAGGCTGTTTCTCAAATTCAAAAGCATACCCTCAAAAGAGAGATTGCTTTATCGATTCTCTGGTAAGTACATTTCCTGCCCCGCGGCCAACGTGTCCCCCATATCCTGCTACGAATTCAACCCTTTCACACTTATTTATTTAGTCCATTTAGAAAAAAAATGTACCTTTAGAGATTAAAAAGTGGGGTAGAGAGAGGAAATTACTGTGGAAATGCAAAAAACCAAAAGGCAGTGACCGGTATGTGTTAAAAGTCAATAAAATGCCTAGTTGAAAGGTCCGTTTTTTTGTTCCTTTGTAAGAAGTCCAAGGGATTGATCCCCCTCTCGGTGGTGCCAATGCTCAGTGGAAAAAGTGTTTTTCCAAGTGGGCCCCACTTGCAATGACATTTTCACCAGGTGCCTGGCTGGGCATATTTACGAGCTTCATAACCAGTTACAGTGGCGGTTTCTCCTGTATATGTCTGTTATTGGATCCCCGTTTTCCAACCTGGGGATCAGAGATGGTGTCAACTGTTAGATGGTCAGACAGCTCTCAGATTTATGAATTTTCTTTTTTTCCTTTAAAAAATATCACTCTGCAACAGAAAAACATTCAGGAAGATTAAGGAAACAGGAGAGGATCCTATGGTTTGCTGAGCCTTGGGGACATTGATAAGTCTGTTTGCAGCTAATTTCCAATTTTTTGTTTGCTTGTTTGTTTGTTTTCTGACCAGGGATTGAACCTAGGCCCCCTGTAGTGGAAGTGCGGAGTCCTAACCACTGGACTGCCAGGGAATTCCCTAATTTCCAATTTAGGTGGCGAGAGAAACCAGACCTGGAGTGTAGGCCACAAGCATTTAAACATAAAAATCAAGTACTTCATGTATGCTGCCTTGTGGTCATAAAGCGGCTGCAAAACTCCAGTGTCACATCTGTGTTCCAGGCATTGACAAAAAGCTGCTAAAATGACTTCCTGGAAGCCTTAGCAACTCCCCTTATATTTAATTGGCCCAAATCTAGATGTAAGGGAGGCTAGGAAATATAAATGTGTTTATCTGAGTACATTGCTACCCCCAAAGAAAACTGGAGTTCTCTTAGTAAGAAAAAATGGTAGAACGGATAACAGGCCCACAGCTAGTAGCATTTTCCCAGTGTCTTACTGCCTAATTGTTGTACAAAGATGGAAACAAGAATGACACTAGGTTCTAGGACTGAGAGGCCAACGATACCATGGGCTGAGATAGGGGGACCTTGGGGTTTGGGAGGAAACATTGGTTTCTCTTTCAGCTGTGTTGCTGGAGATGCTAGGGGACTTGTGAGTAGAGCAATGGAGGACGTGTGGAATAGTCACACCTGGTGCTCTGGAGAGATACAGATTTAAGAAAGAGCAGCATATGAATGAGATTTTAAAATCATGGACTGAACGATCTCACCAGTCAAGGAAGAGAAAAAAGGTCAAGGACAGAGATCTGGGTCTGGGAGGGAAGAAAAGCAAAGACATTGCAGGAGGGAAAGCGGTGAGCGGGAGGAGGGCCAGGTGACCACGTGTCCTCGGGCCTAGGGAAGAGGCTTCCAGGAGGAGGGGGTGGTCCGCGTGTGACATGGCTGCCGAGAGGTAAGATGACCAGTGGTTTTGGCAAAGTAGAGGCCATTTGCGACCCTGGGAAGAGGTTTTATTACGTGCCTAGTGGACTTAGCATATTTCCTTAATCATTCCCCCAGTCATGCATCCCTGAGTCGTTTTTTCACTTTTTTCCTTTTCTTTTTTGCTAATGAAGACAATGCTACAAGGTATATCTTGTGCAACTATTTTTGCTACCATGTGAAAGTATTCCTTTTGGATAAGACCTAGAAACCACTGAGTCAAAAGATATGCATATGTCAAAGTGTAATCTGTATTGTCAAATGTCTACTAAATGATTATACTGATTTACACTCCCACCAACAGTGTATGTGTCAGTTTAACATAAAGTGAAATCTTTGGTAAGCTGGTAGTTGAAAAATATCTTGTTTTCATTTGGAATCTCCATTAATTTCTTTTTTTTTTTTAATTGGCCATTTGTATGCCTATCTTTTCCCCATTTTTCTTTTCAGTTTTTTTCTTATCAATTTATCAGAGCTCCTTTATATATGTATTACAATTTTTTCTAGTTTGTTTTGATTTTTTAAGTGTTATTTTTGCTAACTTTAAATTCTACATTATATATAGTTAAATTTCTTGTTTTTTTCCTTTCTGCTTAGAAAGGCCTTTGTCACTCCAAGACTATAAAAATATTCACTCCTTTTCTTCTAGGTTTTATAGTTTCTTTAAGAGTGTATCTTTGAGCTCTATGAGACTTATTTTATTTTGGTGTCAGAAGTGAGGTTGAAAGTCAAGCTTCATTTTCCAAATAGCTGGCCAGCCACTTCAACACCTTTTCCTGAGTAATTTATTTTTCCCCAATTAATCTGAAGTCACTTTTTTTTTTGGCCGCGCCTTGGGGTATGTGGGATCTTAGCTCCCTGACCTGGGATTGAACCTGCACCCCCCGTATTGGAAGCACAGAGTCTTAACCACTGTACTGCCAGGGAAGTCCCTGAAGTCACTTTTATTATTTAATACATTTCCATATGTTGATGAATCTCTTTCTCTATTCTCTTTTGTCCTATAAATCTATCCATGAATTTGTCTACTGTGGAGCCAGTTACTGTTTTAATAACTGCAGTTTTATGTATCAGTTAGGGTATGTTTCTGTTGCCAGTAATGGAAAAATCCACCTCAAACTGATTTCCACATGTTGATTTTGTATCCTACAACTTTACTGAAATCATCGATTAGTTCCAACAATTTTTTTTAAATTTACTTAAATTAATTTTTTTATACAGCAGGTTCTTATTAGTTATCTATTTTATACATATTAGTGTATACATGTCAATCCCAGTCTCCCAATTCATCACACCACCGCCGCTCCCGCACTTTCCCCCCTTGGTGTCCATATGTTTGTTCTCTACATTGTTCCAACAGTTTTTGTCACTGAGTCTTGGGACTTCTATATACAGAATCATACCATCTGCAAATAACAGTTTTACTTCTTCCTTCCCGATTTGGATGGTTTTTTTTTTCTTTGTCTTGCCTAATTGATCTAGCTAGGACTTCCAACACTGTATCAAATAAGAGTGCTGAGACCAAAAGAGCAGAGAGATTAAACCAGAAATCAAAAACCTCCCAACACAGAGAACCTCAGGACCAGACGGCTTCACGGGCACATTCTACCAAACGTCAAACAAGAATTAACGCCGATCCTTCTCAAACTCTTCCATAAAAGTGAGGAGGAGGGAATACCTCCAAACTCATTCCACGAGGCCAGCATTACCCTAATACCAAAGTCAGATAAGGACATCACAAGAAAAAAAATCTATAGACCAATATCCCTGATGAATACAGAGGCCAAAATTATCAACAAAATATTAGCAAACCGAATTCAAGGACATCATAGAAAGGATTATACACCACGACCCAATGGGATTCATCCCTGGGATGCAACATATGCAAATCAACAAACGTAATACATCACATTAATAAAATGAAAGATAAAAATCTCACGATCATCTCAGTAGATGCAGAAAAAGCATTTGATAAAATACAACACCCTTTCCTATAAAAACCCTCAACAGATTGGGTATAGAAGGAATATACATTAACATAATAAAGGCCGTATACAACAAACCCACAAGGAACATTTACTCAATGGAGAAAAATGGAAAGCTTTTCGTCTGTGATTAGGAACGAGGCAAGGATGCCCCCTCTTACGTTTCTCCTTTGAAAGCTGACTGTGCACTAGGTTCTGTGACCAGCAGCACAGAGGAGACTGCCAGGCTAGAGGGGGGCGAACTTGCACCTTCCTTTGCTTGATATCCTGTTGGCATCGCCTAGCAGGGCCCTCACCCTCACAGGGTGGTTGGCGCCAGTCTGTACTCCCTGGTCCAGCCCCCTCCCCTTAGAGGTCCCAGAGTAACAGCTCAGACCCCAAAGTTCTGGGCCCCAGCTCTGCAGACCTGTCCTCTGAGCTTCCAAACCTCTCAGCTCTTCCCGTGCTTCCCAGCCCTACCGGAGACAGCTGCTTCCTGCAATTACTTTCTCTGTATTCATTCAGGGTCCCCATATTGATTTCCTGTGGCTGCTATAACAAATCATCACAAACATAGCAGCTTAAAACAAAGTGATTATCTTACAGCTCTGGAGGTTAGGAGTCCAGTACCGCTCTCCCTGGGCTGAAACCAAGGTGTAGGCAGAGCTGGTTCCTCCCGGAGGCTCTAGGGGAGGAGAATCCATTTCCTTGCCTTTCCCAGCTTCCAGGGGCTGCCTGCATTCCTGGGCTCACGGCCTCTTGTCCATCTTCAAAGCCAGCAGCAACGCTGGGCTAAGTCTGTCTCACGCTGCCATCTCTCTGGGGTGCCTCTTCCACACCCTCCCCTTCCCCTCCCTGCCCACTTATAAAGACCCTGGTGAATTCATTGGGCCCACCTGGATAATCCAGGCTGCTCTCCCTACTTTGGGTCAGCTGATTAACAACCTTAACTCCACCTGCAACCCCAGTTCCCCCTTGCCTTGTAACCCTCCACGTTTACAGGTTCTGGGTATTACGAAGTGGACATCTATGGGGGGACTTTCTTTTGCTTACCACAGTTCCCTTTTCACTTTTTCCATTCTCTAATACCTGTTTAACTAATTCCTTATATTAACTACTCTCTTATAATAACTGGCACAGTTTCCGTATTCTTAACTAGATCCTGCCTGATCTTTTTTAAAAATTTATTTATTTTTATTTATTTATTTTTTATTTTTGGCTGTGTTGGGTCTTCGTTTCTGTGCGAGGGCTTTCTCTAGTTGCGGCAAGCGGGGGCCACTCTTCATCACGGTGCGCAGGCCTTTCACCATTGCGGCCTCTCTTGTTGCGGGGCACAGGCTCCAGACGTGCAGGCTCAGTAGTTGTGGCTCACGGGCCCAGTTGCTCCGCGGCATGTGGGATCTTCCCAGACCAGAGCTCGAACCTGTGTCCCCTGCATTGTCAGGCAGACTCTCAACCACTGCACCACCAGGGAAGCCCCCTGCCTGATCTTAATACAGTGGTTATTGCTTGTTATATGAAAGTTTTAAATCTATCCCTATCTATCTACCTACCTATCATCTATCTGTTTGTGTTTTTTTTTCAATAAATTTATTTATTTTATTTTTGGCTGCGTTGGGTCTTCGTTCCTGCACACAGGCTTTCTCTGTTGCGGTGCGCGGGCTTCTCATTGTGGTGGCTTCTCTTGTTGTGGAGCACGGGCTCTAGGTGCACGGGCTTCAGTAGTTGTGGCACGTGGGCTCAGTAGTTGTGGCACGTGGGCTCAGTAGTTGTGGTGCACGGGCTTAGTTGCTCCGCGGCTTGTGGGATCTTCCTGGACTAGGGATCAAACCTGTGTTCCCTGCATTGGCAGGCGGATTCTTAACCGCTGTGCCACCAGGGAAGTCCCTATTTATTTGTTCTTTAACCAGCCATCTTATTGAAATAGATTTTCTAGGCTTTCAACCATATTATCAGGAAATAAATATAACTTTCCCTCCATTTTCAATCATTTATTTCTCTTCCTGACTCTCTAGATCAGTAGCATAGTTCAACACTTTCAGAACAATGCTCAACACCAGAGGCAGGTCCCCTTGTTTTATACTTAAAAATGTGCTTTTTTTCTGACTTTGTTTTCTTCTTCTTCTTCTTGCAATTAGAAAAGGCTGTGGAAAGGTGTGGGAGGGATAAATTAGGGGTTTGGGATTAACAGATACTACTACTACCTATAAAATAAACAACAACATCCTTTTGTACAGCACCGGGAACTATATTCAATATCTTGTAATAACCTATAATGGAAAAGAATCCAAAAAAAAGTGTATACATATATATATATCTGAATCATTTTTCTGTACACTTGAAACTAACACAACATTGTAAACCAACTACACTTCAATAAAAAAAAAATAACTACACTGAAAGAAAAGAAAAGGCTGTGAAAGTCTATCAAATGTCTTAATGGCTCTTCTTGTGATGGTCATATTATACTTTCTTTCTTCTTTGACCTACTGAAGTCTCTGAGATCCACTTAGAATAAATGCATTTTATTTATGGTGTATATTTATCTTTATGGAATCTGTTTGCTAATATTTTATTAAGCATCTGTATCAATATTTATAACTGAGATACTGAGCTTGGCCTGGTGTGTACGTGTGTGTGTGTGTGTGTGTCTGTGTGAAATTTTTCACTGGCTTTGCTATCAGTGTTTGTGTTAGTCAGAGTTCAGCCAGCAAAACAGAAACCATACTAGGTGTGTCAAACAGAGGGATTTAATACGGGGGGTTGTTACACAGGTACTGATGGGCTGAAAGAAACAAAGAGGGTTCATCATGGTAAATCCAGAGTTTAGGGGGCAGCTTCCACCCCTAGGGCTGGAGATGAAAGGGCACACGAGGGGCCC
The DNA here is from genome assembly GCF_028564815.1 of Eubalaena glacialis. NCBI lineage: Eukaryota > Metazoa > Chordata > Mammalia > Artiodactyla > Balaenidae > Eubalaena > Eubalaena glacialis. Next base: position 8,964,682 of record NC_083721.1, on the reverse strand, counting down.
CCTCGGAGCCAGAGATTAGACCTCTGAGGAGGGGCACTACCTGTCTGCCGTGTCACTCTGAGGAGGTGCAATGAGGCTTGTACAGGGTGAGCCAAGGGACCTGGAGTCAGAACCATGGGCAGCTACGGACGCTCACCTCCCTCTAGCGCCTCCTGCTGGAGTCTGAAGGGCAAGGTGGTCCCAGGCCCTCTATCTAGCCGACCACAGAAGGGTAGCTTTAGACCTGAGAAATGGTAGGTGAATAATTAGCACCTGAGAGAGTCTGGAGGCTTTCTCTCTTTCTCCATGCCCTTGAATAATTTTTTTAAAGTAATGAATAATTTGAATTGTTCCTGTTTATTAATGTTAAGGGACATAAAATTTACATCCTTTTCTTTTTCCTCTGTGCTTAGTCTCTAGTAGATGTTCAGTAACTATTTGTGAAATGAATACGTCTGATTTTTGGCTCACTGGCTGTGTTCTCACCATCGCCCTGACCTCTCTACTGAATGGCCCACATCAGCATTTGACGGTTGGTCACTTTCCCTGGGTCTGTCTTTCGCTGACATGTATCTAAGTCTCTGGCTAGTCCTCCTTAATTTCTTTCTTGGGCTATTTTTCTTCCACCCGCCCTTCTGTGTTGATGTTTCCCTTCCCTTTTTCCTCTGTGCATTTCTCAATGGTGAGCTAGTAGATCACCTACCTAAGGCGTCACCTTCGGCTTGTATGCTCACATCTCCCAAGCTCTGTCTTTGGCTCATATGGGTCTTCTGAGATTATAACCTATAGCTGAGAAAGCATTTCCAAATTCAAACATGCTGGTGAGTTTCAACAGAAACTCTACCTCTCTTTATCCTCCACACACACAATTTACTTTAGTGGAAGGTACCACCATCCATTCATGCCTTTGAAGAGTTTAAATAGCCTCAAAACTGCCTGTTATTTCAAAGTTTGAAAGAATTGCCATCAAACCATCTGAGCATGAGGCTTTTGTGGGGGAACAGTTCACTGACAGCTTTTACAATTTTTACCCAAATTACTGAGCTAGCCTTCCCATCTTTTCTTCAGTCCAATTTCAGTAAGATGCACTTTCCCAGAAGACCATTAACTGGCAAGAGTTGCTAAAAGTATTGTTTTATAATTGCTTCCCTTACTTGATCCCGATTTTATGTATTTGTGTTCTCCCATCCCTGTCTTTTTTTTAAAAAGTGATCAGGCTAGTTCGTGGTCTTTTTACTTTGCTTTTCAAAAACCCTAAATCTTGAATTCATTATCAACTCTTCTGTTTTTTTCCCTTATGTTTTCATTAAGTTTTGTATTAATTTTTCTAGTCCCTCCCCCACCCAAATGCTCGCTTCATTTTTGCATGAAGTGTTTAAGGATGTGATTATTACTTTGCCTTCAACTTTGACCCTATCCCCTGGGGTTTGATATATAATATCCTCATTATTGTAATTTCCTAGATAGTCTGCAGTTCTAGTTTGATTTCCTTTTTGAAACAAGGAAAAACAGACTTTTTTTTTTTAACATTTCCGATAGCTTGGGTATTAATATTTTTTTTACTTCAACTTTATTATTTTTAGTTTTATTATAGCTTTAGAATGTGGTTCCTATTTCACTTCTTGGAAATTATTGAGGTTTTGTTTGTGATCTAATATATTGTAAAATTGTACACGTTTGCTATTGTTTTTGAAAAGACAGTGTGCTATATTTTCTCTTTTGTTTCAGGACGAAGTATTAGACATACATGTATAAGATCAACCTTGTTCATCCTATTATTCAGACCATTTATATCCGGTTTTTGTTTTTTGGTTTTTTTGGGGTTTTTTTCTTTTTTTTGTTTTATTTTGTTTGGTCTTACTTGATGATAGTGAGTTAAAATATCGTGCCATTAATGTGTTTCTGCCAGTTTTTTCCTGTTCATGAGAAAGATCTTTTCATTGTGGATTATAAAATTCATCATGATGAAGTGACCCTTATGTATAACTTAGTGAGTTTTCCTTGAATTCAAATTTCTTTGGTTTTAATATTATACACCTTCCCTTGTTTTCTTTTTATTTTTCATCATTTTACTCACCATTTACCTATCATTTTCTTTGTAATTTTATTTTCAGCTTCTCTAAGTCATTTTGTTTTAATACATGGACATATACTTAGATTTTTAAAATATTTATTTATTTATTTTTGGCTGCGTTGGGTCTTTGTTGCTGCACATGGGCTTTCACTAGTTGCGGCAAGCAGGGGCTACTCTTTGTGGTGGTGCGCGGGCTTCTCATTGCAGTGGCTTCTCTTGTTGCCGAGCACGGGCTCTAGGCATGCGGGCTTCAGGAGTTGTGGCATGTGGGCTCCAGTAGTTGTGGCATGCGGGCTCAGTAGTTGTGGCTCACGGGTTCTAGAGCGCAGGCTCAGTAGTTGTGCCACACGGGCTTAGTTGCTCCGCGGCATGTGGGATCTTCCCGGACCAGGGCTCGAACCCGTGTCCCCTGCATTGGCAGGCAGATTCTTAACCACTGTGCCACCAGGGAAGTCCGGATTTTTTAAAATCCAATATGAGAATTCTCACCTTTTAGTAAGGTTATCTGTTTATATTATAAATGATTACATTTAACTGAAAACATATATGAGTGTATTTTTAATATTTCATTTCTATTTTTCCTGTTTCTAAACATTTGCTATGTTAACTTTTTTTCTCCTTTGAATTTAGAAGGCATATAGTCTGTTTGGGTTCCAGTATTTACCTTTATAACTTTAAATAACTTTAAAGTTATAAAGTATACTTAAGCCTATTTTTCACAATATATCAATTTCAGTAACACAATCGTCCCTCTTTATTTTCTCATATGAAAGATGAGAAAATTAGCACTTTTGGACCACCTATTCTCTGCTTCCCCAATTTTATTTGCTTGTTCTGGAGTTTTTGTCCTACTTTATACCATTGTCAATTAAAAATAATTAGTTTCCTCTTTTCCAGGAATTAGAATTCTTGTAATTAGAATGTCTGTCTTATTTAGATGTAATTTATATTTAATAGATTCAAGACTCAAAGCTGATATTTCATCCTATGACTTCCCCACTTCTGAGTTATTTACTTTTATTTTAACTCTCAGATTACATTTTCAAGTAAATTTTTTTGCAATTTTATTGAGGTATAATTGAAGTACACCAAACTGCACATATATAAAGTATACAAGGTCAGTCTATGTACACACACACATGCACACACACACATGCACACACACACTTCTGTGAAACTACCACTGTGATCAAGATGACAACCCTTTCCATCTGAAAAAAAGCAATCCTCAATATGGCGGACTGACAACCCAAATATCCAATATACAGTTAATTTTGTAGACCTAAAAAATATAGTAGAACAAAATGAGTAGATAAAAAACTAAAAGGTATAATAAAACCCAGAGGTTCCTGAAATGAAGGAAAACATACATTTGTACATCGAGTCCTTCATTATTTAGGACAAAAATATTAAAGAACTGTAAAGTCTGAGTGAAATTATTGAAAGGGCAAGGTTAAAGGGAATATGGCAAAAATAAAGTTATATACTAAAAGAAAATTAGTCTAACTTCAGATTTCTCCTTAGCAATTTTAAATGAAAGAAGAAACTGGAGCACAGTCTAATGAGTGTTTTGTTTGAGGGGTTGTGTATGACCCAATTTTCCATACCCAGTCAAGTTACCATTCCTATGACAAGGCAACAGAAATATGTTATCAAATGGTCAAGAATTCATGAACTATATCATTCATATAGTCTTCTCTAAAATATACTTGACTGAAGCTAACATCATATCAAATGGTGAAAGACAGTTGATTTCTCTGAGATTGGGAATAAAGCAAGGATTCTCACTTTCAACAATTCTATTCAACATTGTTCTGGAGGTTACACACATTGCAATAAAGCAAGAAAAGGACATGAAGGCATAATGATAAGAAGTGACAAAGTATAATTATCCCTGTTTGTATTTTCATATAACATTGTATATGTATAACAATATACAATGTATATGTATACCATATAACAATACATATACAGTGTATAACATACAATGCTGTATAAGTTTAAGGTGTACAACATGTTGATTTGATACATTTATATATTGCAATACGATTACCACCACAGCTCTAGCTAACATCTCTATCATATCACATAATTATATTTTGTGTGTGTGTGGTGAGAACATTAAGATCTGTCTAGAGTTTTCTACAAAGGGAACCATACAGTAGTTACTTGGGGATGAGGGTGGAGAGAGGGATAGATTGCAAAGAGGCATGACTAAATTTTTGGAGAGGTTTATTATCTTGATTGTTCAAAAATAATATTGGTGGAATTTCTCTTTCCTGTGTTCCTGAGTACTATTTGAACCTTCCCCTTGGCATTTATTTTGGAATGTGAGGTGCTAATCATTTCTATTCTCTGTTTAGATCTTCAGCTGCTTGAGGATTTGGAAGGAGGACCAAGGTTATATACAGCTGCATTCTGGAAACTCTGGCCCTGTGGTTTCTCTCTGAACTTGTTGACTCTATTGGAAACTGGGTTGATGTTTTATCTTGTTCTGTGCATGTGGGGTTACCCTTGGATTTCAGTTTGTTCCTCTGCATTGGTTTGAGAAGTTGGGTTGGAGTGATGCCTTGTAGGCTGGTTTGTAAGATTTTTCTTCTGTCTATTAGCACTTATTTTATCCAACAGTTGCCACTTGTCTGCAGCTTCCAGATCTTCCTAGTGAGGAAAGGAGGGCATCTTTGAGGAGTTGACATTTGAGTAGGAGCATGAATGAAGGAAAGGAATAAGCCATTTGAAGATTTAGGGAGAGAGCATTCCAGGTAGAAGAAACAGCAGATAAAGAAGTCCAGAGCTGTGAAAAAGCTTGATGCTGCTTTAGTTGAGAGCCTTTTCTTTAAGCCTTGATGCTGATCTGCAATGGTAGAACATTCTAAGCAGTCACTCCCTGTTCTTCTCCCCCACAATCCCTGGGAACCTCCAATCTGAATGGGCTGGTCCAGGAGGGAACACACACAGCACATGTGGTCTATCTATACAATGGAATATTATTTGGCCATAAAAAGGAATGAAGTTCTGATACATGCCCAATGTGGATGAATCTTGAAGACATCATGCAATTTCATATAAATGCAATCATACAATATGTGACCTTTTGTGTCTGGCTTCTTTCACTTAGCATGTTTTCTTTGAGGTTCAACCACATTGAAGCGTGTATTCCTACCTTATTCCTTTTTGTGTCTGAGTAATACTCCACTGTACGAACATACCATATTTTGTTTATCTATTCATCTGTTAATGGACATTTGGATTGTTTCCACATTTTGGCCACTGTGAGCAATGCTGCTATGAACATTCATGTACAAAGATTTGTTTATCTGCTTTCTTTCTTTTTTTTTTTTTTTGAGTATCTATTTTCGGTTATTTTGGGTATATACCTAGGAGTGAAATTGCTGGGTCATTATTACATTTTAATTAGAAGGATTCGCTTCTCTTCAAAATGTGTTGGTTACAATTTTCTGTGGCTTCCTGTAGGATTCCCATCCATCATTTCACACTTTCTCAATTCTCCAGTCTCAGCTACTTGAAATGCTCTCATAGAACCCATGGACTCTAAGGTGTGTGCTGGTAGAGTTTCTTAATCCTGTAAGACCTTAGCCCTCATACACTGCTTTGGCTTTGCAGTGTCGTATTTCAGGAGTGGAAAAAGTAGATGGCTGAAATGGAAAAAGCACATAAAAGGGGAGGATTGCCATGCCAATGTGGCCTGGCCAACATGGAAGGGCAGACAAGAGACTGAATTTAACTCAAGCTCCAAAGACAGCTTCTGGGCTGAGGCCTCTCCCAAGAATGTTCTTCAGTTGGGTAGGCTGCCAAGTGGTGTAGGACCCAAGTAACTCTTGGTGCCCTTTTCCCTCCACCCTCAGGTACTTGAAGTTGCTGAGGTAGCAGTCATTTACATGGTAGTATGAATCAATGCTGGTTTGCTGACTTTCCAGGGAGGGACTCATGCCTCCTGCCTTCCCTGCTCCCCTCCAATTAAAACACAGACATATTTACAGCCGAGGGCTGTGCCAGGTCTCACACACGTGACAGTGAATAAGATGGGCAAAATCTCTGCCCTGAAGGACCTGGAATCTAACAGAGGAGTCAGGAAAAAATGCATGTGCAAATTAAGAAAACAATCACACATTCTGAGGAGGCCTATGAGAGGAGTTCACAGTGTGCTGAGACAGAGACTAACAAGGATATAGGGCTGCTTTGGATGAGAAGGAGCCAGTTATTCTTTCTATAGGATCTGGATTGTTTTTTCTCTCTGGGAGTTTTTTTTAAGGTCTTTGCTTCTTTTACTTTGATGTTCTGAAATTTCATGGGGATGTATCTCATTTAATAGTGTAAATTTTCATTTATTCATTCCATGTGACACTTGTTAAGCCCTTTCAAATTTGGAAATTCATGTCTCCCTTCAGTTCCAGGAAATTTTTTTCATCATTTTTTCCCACTCATCCATTTTCTTTATTGCTTTCAGGAACTCCTATTTGTCAGATGTTTGACCTCCTACAATGATGTTTTGTGTCTTTCATATGTTTTATATGATGTTTTCTAGTTCATGGTGCCTTTTTATTTGTATTTTAATCTTTGCTACGCTCTGGAACATTTTCTCTACTATATGTTCCAATCCCTCTACTTTCTAATGTAATATTAGAAAAATTTTAACTTGAGAGCCTTTTCCATTTTCTCATCTTTCTCATGGCATTCTGTTGTGATGGATGAAATAAGATCCTGAATTCTCTGAGAATAGAGAATACAGATTTTAAAACCTTTTCTTCTCTTCCCTGAACTATCAGTTTCCTTGGGTGTCAGTTTTTTCTCCTTGTTTATCTTTTCTCTCTCTCATGCTGCAGGCTTTCCTCAAATGTCTGATGCTTCTCTGAAGTGTAAGGCAATACAGAAACTGGCAGGGAGTGCTATTTACATAAGCCGGGCTTATCAAAAGGAAAGCTTCCCTTTACCCAGAGGGAGTAGGAAGCTAGTTTTATCCCAAGGACTTCTCAAATGCCTGAAGTAGAAGCTGACACCTACACTACCTGCCTCTTCCCAGGTAATCATTCTCTCCCCAGACAGTTTGTCCACTTGCTTTAGGAGAACCTTCTGTATGTGTGTGGTAGGGCTGGGGGGAGTCAATAAACAAGTAACCCCCTGCATTTTGCATTTTCACCTCCACTCTCCTCTTCCTCCTCTTCTGCTCTTTGTCAGCCTTCATGTTGAATATCCCTAGGGTCTGCCCTAGGTCAGGTCCATCTTTTTTTTTTTTTTTTTTTTTTTTTGCCTATTTTTGTTTAATTTATTTCTTTTAAGACCACCTCCTTGCAATTTCCAGAGAGAAAATACAAAACAAGAAACAGACTTGGTTTCAAATACATAAACAGTATGCTGGAGTTTAAAGCATTACTGATAACATTGTTACAAAAGAGTGTCAGCTTACTCCAGGGCACTTCAGTATTCCTGAGGAATAAACATGATTTCTCTTTCCCTCCCACTGGGATGTTCTCAGATGTTAAGTCACTGTTTCTGCTCTTTGACATATTTTCCATGTAGAAGATATGGAGCCTGCAGCGGCAGGGGGGTGGTGGTGTGATGAATTGGGAGATTGGGATTGACATGTATACACTGATGTGTTTAAAATGGATGACTAATAAGAACCTGCTGTATAAAAAAAAAATTAAAAAAAAAGAGGTTAGAATGCCACTTCAACATATTAAAATGTGTTCAACTGAAAAAAAAAAAAAGAAGAAGAAGACATGGAGCCTGAAAATCATGCTGACAGTTGGAGTAGGCCATTCCCAATCCCATTCCAGAACCAAAGGCTAATGGCCACATTCTTCTTTTAAAGAAGGTAAGTGAGAAAACAAGTCCTAATCCAAAACCAGTACCTATCTTCCCGACGGCATCTGCCAAGCTCCGGTCCCACTTCCTGCTGAGCTCTGAATCCGACATGTTCCCCACCCTCAGTTCCAGCTTTCCGGACCGCGGGGCCCTGCGCTCAAACCCCTGGGGCCCTTCTTCTTAACTGTAGACTCTCCACCTGTATTCTCAGCTGTGTCCACCACCACCATCACACTTGATATCGTCAATCCTTTACATTTTAGCTGTTCACAGGTAGTGGTATCTCATTGTGGTTTAAACAGAACCAGATTTGATTTTTAAAAAAAGCAAAGGCAGGTGTTATTCTTATGCTTGGGTATTATGGAGCAATTCATAATGCCTACAAAGGTGAATGATGAATTTCATAGCAGAAATATCTATGGCGCTATGGATGGAAAAGAGACCATCCCTCCTGCTGAGAGGGTTGTCTGGACAGAGGGCTGGGCTCAAGGACTCCCGAGTGCAGCACTGGGTCTCTCCCTTCCCACAACCTCTTCACTGTCCTGGGACCCCACTGCCCATGTTCAGCAAGGTCACAATGAGCTCTTCCCCAAGGCAGGCACCAGCTTCCCCAGACACCTGGTGAAGCCACTAGACCACAACTCTCCAGTGATTTCCTGGCTGTTAAGTCCTGCCTTCTTGCTATTTATTATGCTGGATAGGAAACCTATGCAAATGCTTTATTTTGGAAAAATGCCTGGGATGACTAAAACAACCCCAGACCTCCCCCCCCCCCCGCCCCCCCCCCACCGAGCTGCAGGCAGCTGACGCTCCCTGCAGGAGCCCTGGTGGGATGGAAAGCTCGAGCCTGTCAATCATTTACTCAGCAGGGATGGGAGGGTGGCGAGCTTTTAAACAGAAAGTCCCTCAGGAGAAAAGAATTAAGGAGTATGTTGTGCCGAGCTTTCCTGGGGCACAGCTGGCAGAGCGAGAGGTGTGAGGAGGGTACAGGTGATCCGCCCCCAGGGGCTGGGCCCTCCCAGATTGATGGGGTGACCTCCACTGGCCTTTCTCAGGCAGGAAATGGGCTGTTTGCTAATGCCTTTCCCCTGCCACACACACCTGTGAAAGCCAGTTGGTGGTATTTTAAAATAATTTACTAGAATGAAATTTCTATGTTTTCCTTTGGATATTTGCCCAGAAAATGGCTTTGTGCTTTTTGATTCAAGAAAAGGCTTCAAATATTACAGGACCTCAGATTTCAATCTCTCGCTCTCTCTCTCTCACAGACACACACACACACACACACACACACACACTCCTGTGTCTCTCGGGTGAGAGTGACTATACTATAGGAGAAGCGAGGTGGCTTGTTTTTTTAATTCTCGAAGGCTTAGTTAAGCCTGTTTCACTCACTTGTCCCCCAACTCCAAGCCCTGCCCCCGGAACCTCCGCAGCTTGTTCCTCCCTCTCCCCACGGTGACTGTTCGGCTTCAGAGCATCACCAGTTCTAATGTTCATTTGCCTGAGATGGACGTTTCCTGAGTAAGAAATGTGTGATGGGTTTGCCTTTGCTGTTGGCCTACTTCGGTTTAGCAAGCTGCCTCTCCATCCCTCCTGTGAGAGGACCAAGCAAACCGCAGCCAGTGGTCCCTGGCCTGAAACCCATGACTTGGGTATCAGGTGCCTGGTGCTTCTCCGGCCACCGGGAGGAGCTCCCTGTCCGGTTTATCACCGATGGGAACAGTGCCTTTGGGGGGTTAAAAGGAAAGCCACAGGCCCCAGATAGCATCACTTGTGCTAAAAGCCCATGATACCAAACCTGGTCGGCACCATCACGTGGGTCCTCTTCATCCCCCTCCAACCCTCCCCAGAGGAAGAAGAGGCAATCTGTGTGATCAAACCCTTGTCATCCAATGCTCTGTGGTGACCTAAACGGGAAGGAAATCCAAAAAAGAGGGGATATATGTATATGTATAGCTGATTCACTTTGCTGTACAGTAGAAACTAACACAACATTGTAAAGCAACTATACTCTAATAAAAATTTAAAAAACCTCCACAAACCCTTGGCATCCCCCCACCCCAAGATATACTGACTTAAAAAGAATCCTTTCTTTTCTCTTGCTAATAGCTGCCTCACCCCATCCTTCTTCCTATAAAAACCTTCCATTATGTACAATCCCTCTGCTTCTAGCTGCTAGCTGGGATGCTGCCTAACTCATGAATCGCCTAATAAAACCAATTAGATCTTTCAAATTTACTCGGTTGGATTTTGGTTTTTGACAGGAGTGGTACAATTCATCCCCTCAGGGCACTGAGATGGCGCTTCCTGCGCACATGACAGAAGTTCCAGGTTTATCACTGTGTTCATTGGACAAATAGAGGAAGGGGTGTTCTGAGAGTTAATGGAGGACCCAGGCTTCTGCTGTCTTCAGGAATGGTGCTCAGTTTCACCCTGCTGTCCTGCAGTCCCCACCTCAGATGTACACACTTAACACCCTCTGGGTCCCCAGGGAGCAATTAGGGATTATTTTAATGAACTATCGCTTACATGCAGAAGGAAAATTGAACTTCCGGTTGCATGAATGTCTTCTCATGCTCAGGGGGCTTTAAGTGTCTTCAAGTCACCTGAGCAAGCTGCTTTGCTTTTTTTTTTTTTTTTTTGGTATTTCAACCCTTGTAACTTTGAAAATTACAGATATTTTCACATCAAATTACAATCGTTGTAAATTTCTTAAAATATCCTTTATGCTTATTATTGCTTTGAAATTGCAGTATTTATTAGACTTCCCCTGCTGGATAACGTCATTTTGTGCATTAGTAAAGGAGGACAAATATTACTATGCCATCGTTTTAAAATATTTCGATAACACATTTCAATATAATGGTTTCCTCTTGAAATCTTACATATTTACCTTTTTCCCTTTTTATGAAAATAATTAATCTGAGCTGAGTCCATAATCACCACACCTCTCTAGGGGTGCGTAGTATAAACCTCGGCGAGAAGGCCCTGTTCTATTATCCAGGGAGAAATCTGTAACTAGGGATGTCTTAATGTTTATGCAGAAAGAGCAGGAACATGCATATTTTTCTGTAAGGGTTATTGCGACCTTACAGACTGGAAATGAGAATTTTCTAATCTGTGCGTAAGTTTCCCTACCCGGCAGTTTACTCCTTCCATGCAGCAGTCCTCAGCAAGTGCCTTTCTGTTCGAAGCCCCGTTTCCTCATCTGTTAAATGCAGCTGTTCATAGTGCCTAAGTTACTGTGAAGATAGAAAGAGGTGACTGAACACCGCTCCCTTCTCCTCGGCTTCCAGAACCTCCCAGTTTGGTCCTCCTTGCTCACGGGGTGTTCCTCTTCTGGTTGCCTTGCTGGACGCCCCTGTCCTCCCAGCCTCCGAATGTGAAATCCTCAGCAGCCCTTGGCTTCTTTGGTTGCTCATGTGTGTTCAGGTCCCATGAGACCCTTTCTAGCTGCGTGGCTCATTGTGTCCTGGGCTGAGGCTCCCACATTGATCTGTCCCTCAACTCCAGCTTCACACATTTAAGGGCCCTGATCGCCATCTCCACTTGAGGCGGCTCAGACCAAACACATGGAAAACAAACAAAATCTACCTTACCAGAACGCTTTCTTTCCAGAGTCTCCTTCTTTCAGAACACGGTGAACCCATTCTTCCAGTTGATCCAGTCCCAAATCTTGGCATCCACATTCAAGCCCCTTTCTTTTCGCACCCCACAACCAAGCCATCGGTAAATGTTATCAACTCTACCTTCAGGCACATCCCAACCTCCTCCCACCTCCACGGCTGCCCCCTAGTCCAGATCCCCATCTCATGCCCGACTGTCACCAGCCACGCTGTTCCCTCTACCTGGAAGCAAGAAAGCACAGAGGGTCCAAGGCAGGGGGAAGCAGGGAGGCATGTAGCCACGCTTTGGGGCTTTGGGGCCGGGCATTTAGGGTGCAGATCCTGGCCCCATCTTTGGTTTATAACTATCAAGTAATGGACTGTTATACAAATTGTGAATGTGCCGTAGTTTTCAAATTATTTCCACTTAGGGCAACAGTGGCTGCTACGAAAGTAGGATTCTCTGGGGTATTTCAGAGCCTTTTGATTTCAAAAGACGTAACCCGGGAAAGCAATTAGGGTGTCTTATCCAAGAAGGGGGACGTTCTGGTGCTTTGAGTATAGGAGAGGTGTGGATCCATTTCAGGAAGTGGCTTCCCGGAGACTGAGCCTGGGACTAAGGGTTCCTCAGGGTAGAAGATTCCAGTGCCCATTCACACATATGGCCTGGGAGGGGCTGGGGCATGACATGTGTGACTGTGAGGATGGATGGGCTGTGGCCTGGGAGCAGCATCAGGAGGCCCCAGGCTGTGAAGGAACCAGCACCTGGCAGTCAGCAGGTAACCAGAGCGACCCCAAGGCCTAAAGCCTGGGCCTCACCCCTTCCCCAAGCCCAGGGCCTCCGTTAGTGCTGGGGCCCTGAGCCCTCCTAAATGCTGGGGAGGGAACAAGGAAACGTGGCTGGCTTTAGACCTCTGGATCAGAGCCAAATTTGATTTGATTTAGGGAAGCAAAGAAATACAGCATTCTTTATCCCATGAGGGTCATATTGTAATTTACATTCATAACAACAGTTTCCTGGAAAACATCAGAACCTGACTCATGTTTCCTTTTTATTTTGAAATTTGGGATTACATGTTGTACCTCGAAAGGAGACCATACTTTGTTCAAAACAACCTTGGTTATGACTGCCTAGTCCCAAAGAGATGGGCAGAGGCAGGCATCTACTTGATGGCCCTGGTGATTGTAATGTGATGAAAAAGGGGATCACAGGACCTGAGCTCTTGTCTTAGGAGTGAATGAGAGCAAAAGAGCCAGAGGAAACTGGGAACAGCATTCTTAGACCCTGTATCTTGAAGGAGGGAATTAAGATCTTATTTGGATCTATTTCCTACAGTTGGTGGGCCAGCTGTAGGTCAGAGCCACCCGTGTGTCACTTCCTGTGTGTCACTTCCTGCTTTCTATGGGGATTCAAACTTGGACCTATGGGTCTGATATCACATTTCCTCTAATCCAGCCAGAACCCAGTTAACAGAAGCTTTGTGGAGTGATGGTTCTAGAAAGAACTAAATATGGTCATGAAACAATTCACTTAATTATTTGGAAATAGTCTGGACATGAAATTAATTAGCTTATAGGTCATGCTTCTACTTGAGTGAATGTATTTTCTCCCTGCTTACCTGTCTGGGTTCAAATCCTGGGTCTTTTGCTCACTAGCTCTGTGACCCTGGGCAATTAATTTAATCTCTATGCACTTTGATTTCCTCCTTTGTAAAATGGGGTTAAAATGAGTATTTATCTCATTGGGTTCTCATGTATCTCTTTGGACCAAATTAGTAAGTAAAAGGTATTCCTGGAACACAGTAAGTGCTTAATAAATTGTAATCACTATTATTATTAGTCTTCCACCTGAGTAGGAGAGAGGAACATATTTTACTTTAGTAGTGACAGAATTCAGAGAAAGAGTTTGATAAGAGCTATTTTAGAAAGAAATATTGCCATTTGCAGCAACACGGATGGGCCTAGAGATTATCATACTAAGTGAAGTAAGTCAGACAGAGAAAGACAAATATTATACAATGTCACTTATATGTGGAATCTAAAAAAATAATACAAACAAATCTATATACAAAACAGACTCACAGACATAGAAAACAAACTTATGGTTATCAAAGGGAAGGGGGGAGACAAATTAGGAGTCTGGGGTTAACAGATACAAACTATGATACATAAAATAGATAAGCAACAAGGATTTACTGTATAGCACAGGGAACTATGTTCAATATCTTGTAATAACCTATAATGGAAAATAATCTGAAAAAAATATAACTGAATCACTTTGCTGGACACCTGAAACTAATAAAATATTGTAACTCAACTATACTTCGAATTTTAAAAAGCTATTTTACCTTTAAATTTGTAATCGGTCTATTAACCAGAATAACTTCACTAAACACATTCTAGATTGTGACCATCAAGTAAGGATTGCCAGAATATCATTTCGTTTTAAGAAGATTTTGTTTCTCTTCTTTATAGATTCAGATTTGTTTTTATAATTTAAAGAGTAGGTTAAAATTGCTTGTTTCATCATAAATAAATGATGACCTTTCTGATCTAAATCCCTGACCTAAATAGGATGGCACATCCCAGCCCTCTTAGCTTCTGCGGGGCTAGATAGAGGCTAAAATGTGTGGTACCCCCTCCTTCCAAACAGAAGCGGCCCCTGTTGCTTGAGGTCTAGAGGTCAGCACAAAATAGAAAATGTATGTGTAGGATTGTTCCTTAAACCCTGACTTTTCAATGTTACTAGGAGATTCTCCTGTTGCTAGATCTCATCAATGGTGCAGTTTATTAGGTGTAACTGGTGAGGCTTAAAGGAATCAGAAGAGGATCGCGGGGTGTACGCACATTACTGGTGAGAGCCTCTGCCTACATGGGAAGCACGTGGCAGCTGGGCTTCTTGTCACCATCTCGGTGGCCCGGAGGACCCGGTCAGGAGGAGGCATGAAGTCAGGGGAGCATCAAGCAACTTCCAGCCTTGCTGGATCCAGAGTCACAGAGTGAGGTCCGTCTGGCCTCCAAATCCTTGCCTAGGAGCCTCCCCTCTACCTCCCTGATTCTGGGGCCAGAGTCTCACCAGGCCACGCCACGCCAGTAAGCCCAGCCACGTGTGGCTGACCCTCTGTGGCTCGCTTCCCTGCAGACAGTGACAGATGGAGCCCTGGTGGCCCTATTCTAAGACCCCTTGAGAATGGTGGGGCTTCACGTAACAGACCTCAGACTTAGCCCTTCCACACGGCAGGGTATTTCCTTCCGTGTTCACAGCTTGAGACTGGGGCAGAGGCATGAGCAGGCTCCCTGGGCTAACGGGGGAGCAGCGTGTGTGTGTGTGTGTGTGTGTGTGTGTGATTTAGATCACAGCCCCGAAAGCAAATTCAGTGTCCTTAAAGAGGTCAGGCCTCACCTGGCCCTCGCAGCAGTTCTTTCCAGCTAAAAGAGCAGTCAGCAGCCCTTGTACCTGCTCTGATGTCAGCTGCCATCATACTTCTGTTCCCAGAAAAGACGCCAGTGACATTCTGTGCTTGGGGTGAGCAGCCTTCCTAACTGGGCCTCTTGCCAATGCCTGGAAAGCCAAGTGAACAGGCGTGTTTCACTTTGCCTTTTTTTTCCTTCTGACTTTTGCTGCCTTACTAGTGGGGGCCGACTGCTCCCCGGTAGAAAATGACATTGTCCTTTTGTGGTTTATGGCAATTATCTTTTTTTCAAGGAAGCCCGGCACTTCCTGCCTTGCCTCTGACATCGAGCCAGGATAGGGCGACCATTTTTGGTGACGCTGCTCGGGCACCTTTTGGATGAACATCAGCCCAGCCCTCCTGTGATTCTCCTGTCCTGTGTGGGCAGAGCCCGGAGGCCTGCTGACTATGGTTACCAGCATCTTAGCAGACAGAATCAGGGTCTGGAAACAGACATGGATATTGTCCATTTCAGAGACAACTGCATCCAAAAGGTTTATTCCTGGCTTGCAAACAAACCCCACTGACCAAACTCCCAAGTCGCTTTTTATTCAGCTGTCATTAAATCACCCACATAAATACATATAATAAATACAAAAACAGGAAGGATTTTTTTTTTTTTTTGGTCTTTGGTATGTAGAGCTTTTCTCCTCATCTTATTTCCCTGCCTTCCCTGCATCCTAAGCCCATTTTCCTCAGGTTCACATTATTCCTTTGGACACCAAAGCAGCCCAGAAGTAAACTTGGTGCCCCGACCTTGAAGCGGTCGGCAGTCTGGGTCCCGGCGCCCCTCGGGGGCCTGGGGAGGGCCAGGCCGTGGGGACTCACACATAGTCGTTCAGCCTGTACCCGCTGTGCGAGGCCGAGGTGGCCGAGGGGGCCCGATTGTCCTTGTAGGCGTCGGGTGGCCGGTAGGCGGGCGCGGTGGCCGTGCCGGCCCGGGGCTGAGCCCGGTAGGGCCTGGAGGGCGCCTCGTCCTGGCAGGACAGGCAGAGCAGCGTGCCGCCGATGAGCGACAGGGACGAGGAGATGAAGCCGAGGTACAGGGCCTGCCCGATCTCGAACTTCATGCCGCTGGGCAGCAGCGGGTTGTAGAAGTTCTGCACCACGTCGTTGGTGGTCCAGGACACGGCCACCATGCAGAGCAGGCCGGCCAGGAGGAAGAGCACGCCGCCCAGCACGGCGAACGTGGGCTTGGCAGGCGTGCCCTTGGCGCAGCGCGTGCACTTCATGCCGACCACGGCGCAGGCGCAGGCCACGCCCGACAGCAGGCAGGAGATGACCATGAGCGCGCGGGCCGCCTGCAGGTCGCGGGGCAGCGCCAGCAGCGAGCGGTAGATCTGGCACTGGTAGATGCCCGTGCTGTGCCACACGCACTCCATCCACAGCCCCTTCAGGTAGGACACGGCCGTCAGGATGTTGGTGCCCACGTGCGCCGTCCGGCGCCAGTGCGGCAGGATGGTGGTGATGAGCGTGCCGACCAGGCCCAGGAAGCTGAGCAGGAAGCCCAGCAGCTGCACGGCTGCGCTGCCCATGACCTTGCTGGCGGTTGCCGCTCGCTCAGGCGCCCGCAGGAGTCCTAATGAAGCCGGGAGGCGGGGCGGGGGGAGAGGAAACGGGTTAAAGATTATCTTGATGCATCTATTTCTGCCACCGAAACGGCCATTTCCATAGGCGGTTGGTACAACGATTAACATGTTTTTAAAAATAGTTTCTGAGACTTGATTGGGTGAATGAATAAGCGGCTCGCCTAAGACACTTTCCCTGGAAGGCCAGAGCTAGAAGGGGTGACAGCCAACATCTAGCTGGGCTGTGCTTTCCCAGGACCCCAGGGAAGGACCCTCCAAAGACCCCACTTCTCTCAGTACTTAGCAACCCCATGTGGGAAGTTTTGTCTTGTGTCTGCCCTCAAACTCTGCTGCATTTGAATCTCACTTCATTCTGTTTGATCAGTGATCACTAAGGTTGTTAAATCAACAAATAGACTGGTAAGTCTTAAGGCGTGGGCCGCTTATGACTTAGAAAATAGCTTAGACTGCCTGTCAGGAGGAAACATTTTCTGAAAGTGGGAGACTTCCCTATGTGCTCATAGGAGGGGGTTTGGCACCATAGGCGGGTCAGACGCCGCCTTCCAGAATCCCAGATGTGACCTTAGAGATTATCCACTGACGCCAGGGGAGAGGAATGACCAAGGTCATCAGCTCCTTAGGCGCTGCAGCCAGGACCACAAACCAGTGACCCTCCCCTGCGGGCAGGGTACCTCCTCTCACACCGCTCTGAAGAGGGGTGGGCTTATTACAAGACAGGCTGCTACTGAACGTTGTAACCACGGCAAAATCTCAAACACTTCTTGGGGAAAAGGACCCAGCACGTATGTGGTATGTAGTGCCAGGTGTATCGGGGATACTCGGGAAATATTGGGAGGGAGGAAGCAGAGAGGCAGGGAGTGGGGGAGGGAGGAAAGGAGGATGGAAGGGGGAGAGGAAGGAAGGGAAAAAGGGAGGGAGACCAGAACTGCCCGAGTGGAAACCACTAGCTCCTCTCTCCTGCCGGGAGCAGAGTAAGGGGCAAAAGAAGAGAATCCCACCCTCTGCGTGACTCGGGGCGTCTCTGTCTTTAAAACAAGGGAGCTGGACTTCATGGCCGCAGAGTGTCTTCTGATTCTGAAGGGAGGAAAAGGGAAGCTTCTCTGCTGGTGCCAAGTCACTTCAGCGACCCAAACTGGTGAGAGTTCGGAAGGCAAAACCCGCTTCTTGCTTCTTTCTCAGAGCAGTGTTCTGCAGTTAAGCGCAGGAAGGCTGCAGGGAGCCAAAGTGGGCCGGGAGGGCGTCGCCCAATGCAGATTCTCCTGCGAGCTGTTTTTGGGGTGCCCCAGGCCCTCTTGGCTTTAATCCTGGATCCGCTGTAAAGAAATCTCCCACTAAATCACGATGAAGGATTTGGTTAGTAACAGGTGATGCTTCCATTGGAGGCCTCTACGATCATCTTGCTGGATTTAAAAATCTACACCTGCATGTCTTAGCATTGTTGGAGATGATCTTTAGATCTGTCCTGCTTAACAGACAAACGAGATAACGGTGAGACAGCGTGGTGCTGGACAGGACATCAGTGGTCTGGGGGGGGGGACGAGGTCGGGGGTTTTGCTGATGGTAAAAATGACTGTTTGCTCAGGACCCTGTGTTCTTCACTCACACCTCGAGCTGATCGGCCACATGCGTCTTGCGAAGCTGGCTTTCCTTAGGAAGACTTCTTCCCTCCATTCAGCAAGCACTCAGTGCAGGTGCTGGGCTTGTGGGGCGGGGCAGCGGGGGGAGACCCCACAGTCCCTGCTGCCCAGGGAGGGGCAACTGTCCTGTGGTCACCGCCGGGCAGGCAGCGGGGCCCACAGAGGGTGCCGCTCTGATGTGCGGCGCCAGAGCTGCCGCCACCCGCCTCCTGGATGCACTGGGCACCCGAGCAGAGCTGACACCGAAAGCGCCAATTTACTGGGCCTGAATGATGCTCGGCCTTGGGCTGAGCACTCACACACGCCTCCCAGTTTATTCCCCACAGTTACCCAGCGAAGCAGCAGCTGTTACCTCCCCTGCTTTCCACGTGGGGAAACTGGGTGCAGGGGTGAAAGTTCTTTTTCTGGCCTGGCTAGTATTTTCCCCGGTTTAAGTCTTCCTTTCTGAACGCAGTAGGACTGAAGTTAGCGTGAGGGCCTAGGGGTGGTGTCCTCGGTGTATCCTGGGGGAGTTGACTCTCCCCCCCTGAAGATGTCCTTTTACAGTGGTTCAGGTGGCCAGGGTGAGGGACTTTCAGTGCTGAAACTGGGACAGTCCCAGGCAAACCAGGACGGTCGGTTCCTCCAGGGAGCCTGGAGCTGCGGATTTCTCCAGATGGCCTCTGAGATCCTTTCAGTAACGCCTGAAGGCCACCTCCAGCCTGGTGGCCCCGCTGTCTGTCCCTGGCCAGGGCCTTCTGAGGCTCCTCACAGCTCTTGCTTGTCAAGGTCAATCATTAAGCCCACTGAGCCTAAAGAATGTGGCATAAAAGCTAAGCCTGCTGACCCCATTAGTCTAGGGAAGTGGACCAGAAGTTTATTGGATGTCTAAATATTTATGGAGAGCAACAACTGCTAATTTTAGAAACCATTAGGTTGCTATATTTAAACTTGTTCTTGAAGGATTTGCTAATTTAAGAAGTGAGTGTTAATGAGCCCCCAACTCCCAGACCCCAGCCCCCCACCCCCTTCCCCCTAGTTACTAGCAGCTGCTACTGGTGTTAGGTCATAATTCAACTTCCCAGCAACCACTTTTCACTTTGGGGCCATTCGATGGAAAAACAACCTCAAGCCAACGAATCTCCTTGGAAACCACATAAAACTCATCGCTGATGCTTCGGAAGGAACTTGCCCAAGCATGGCCTCCAGGAGGGGCAGCGTGTGGAGGGTCCAGCTGGCCTGCAGTTGGCTTCGTCCACGGGCTGCCCTTTTCCTGCAGACGTGCGTGTGCTCGTGGAAACATTTGCTAGAGAGATGTGCATCCAAGACAAATATGGTTCTAAGAATCAGGTTCCAAAAAGACCTCGACGGGCTGGGTGGGTGGGGCTGTGTGTAACAAGACGACACATTGCAGGAATGGACATTGGGCCTTGTGTTTGGGTTCACAGAGCCCCCAAAGCACGCTCCTGGATGGGCAATATGTGGCTGTCACACCTGTGAGCAGGATTTAGGGCAGTCCTTCCCAGTGGCTGCTTCTCAGGATGCCGTGCTGGCAGGAAGTCTTGTGGAAGACAGAAATGCCAGCTAGGTTGGAGAAGATCTGGTAACTAACTGTAGGACTTCTCATCGCTGGTAATATGCAAACATAACTGGGAATCTCCCAGAAAAGTCTCGCATGTGGCATCTCCTAAGCTTATTTGACTGGAGACATCCTCCCCCGACTCTGCCAAAGGACAGCTTTAAGTCAAATCACTTTGGCAAGTGGACTTAGAGGATGGAAGTCTGTTGCAAGTTTAATGGAGCAGTGATGAGATAGGGTTGATTAAAAAGAAAAAAGATAATTTTGATTTTGGGGAGGGTTGAATGAGCACAAATAGGGCGGCCAGCAAGATGCTCTGATGTGCCCCCAGTAGAGTCTCAGCAAACCCCAGGGCTGTAAACTAATGTGAACATCTGTGAAGGGCAGCTGTGAAAAGCACCAGGGCTGCTGTCGCCCCTTACACTGGATCTGGTTTTATGAGCACCAGATCTGAAAGGCGAGGGGTTTTTTTTCCATATAAACTTTTATGTTGTCTCCTTCCTCTGTTGTCCATGAGCTACATTTTTTTAAAGGAAGGAATTCAAAACAAACAAAACAAAACAAAGAACACGAGGCAGGAACCCAGAGCACATGGTGGATTTTCTCCCAGCCTGCCTGGACCCCAGCTGTGTCAACTTTGGAGCTTTGCCTCTGAATTAGGCATCATTTCAACAGCAGTGACCGGTGGGGAGTGCCTCACCGGGATGAGGGACAGATGGGCTGTTTGCCCGGCCCCTACTCCTGCTTCTCTACTGCCCCGTGTCCCTCGGCCCCTACTATGAAGAGCTCTGCTATGGACACGTGTGTCCTTTGTCTTTTCCACACGCACTGCTGAAGGGAATGTCAGCCCCGGGGCAGGAGCAGGTTGTACCCTGAGAGACAGGGCCCCAGCCAGGTGTGTGGAAGGTTCTGTACCCACAACCACCTGGGCAGAAGAGTTGGATGATTTGGCCTCTCGAAACTCATTTCAGCTTCTGACCAGCCTGCAGTCGGAGTGGATTTAGAGCCGGCTGGGAATGGGCCATCCCATGTATGGCTGCCCCACGGCCTCCTGACACGTGTTGGATCCACTGTGGAGACAGCTTGGACTTTGTTTCCTAGAGCTTTATCGGAAAAATGAAGAGCTGCCTTTTAAGGAAGATGGTCATTGGACTTTGAAAGAATGCAGAGTTGCCTCAACTTTGATGTTCAGCAATTGAAGAAAATGTCTGGTTCAAAAAATTGTAATGCTGAGAGGGATAGATTGGGAGTTTGGGATTGACATGTATACACTGCTATATTTTAAAAAGATGACCAACAAGGGTCTACTGTATAGCACTGGGAACTCTGCTCAATACTCTGTAATAATCTAAATGGGAAAAGAATTTGAAAAAGAATAGATACATGTATATGTATAACTGAATCACTTTGCTGTACACCTGAAACTAACACAATATTATTAATCAACTATACCCCAATATAAAATAAAAAATTTAACCAAAACCTGTAATGTCCTCCTTGTCACCTCATTATATCAGTAGTTCAGATATTTCATAAATGCTAGACCTTGGGAACTAAGGATAAACTCAAGGGAGATTTGGATTCATCTAAATGAGCTACATTAGCAACACTACCCAACAGGAGAAAAGAAAAAAGGACTTTTATGGTCTATCAGTATAAAATAACTCCAACCAGTAATTCCTAAATGACACGTTGGATGCTTGTTTTCTTCATAGTGTACAAAGCGAGTGGATCTCTTTCCTAGAAGCTTAGGTATACTCCAGAGGTGCTATTTTAGTACACCTTTTTATACAAATATATAAGAATTATGACAAAGTGATCAAGTAATACCTTGGAAAAACCATTTCATATTCATTTAGGATGGGCTGGACTGTGGGTTTTTTGGCTCTAAAAATGAAGTTTCCTTCATTATTATTCCAAGCTTTCTGTAACTTTCCTTGGGTTATTTTTCAGACTGGCAGGCATCTGTATTTTAAATTTATGAGGACTTCTATGCCATCTACACATGGTTTGGAAGAACCGCAGTCTTTCCATAAGAGGCAGAGACAGAATAACTATATAATTAACTTATTACTGCCATGATAGTTGGGGCTTGCTAATATTATTCAGGAAAACCAATGTGAGATATCTTGTACAAATCATATAGAAATGACAATTTATAGGTTAAAACTTCCCCTCTATTTTGGATGAGTAAAGAAAAATCTATTTTTCATAACAAGAGCTGGTTTGGGGAAAAGCCTGTGTTAATACTGTATGAAAATCATGGTATGTGGTTGAGTGCTTGCAGAGGCCATTTTCAACTCAACGAGATTGAACAAACTATTGATTTAGTGAAAACTACAAGCTTAAGTTACCACGACCATAAAAATTCTAAACCATTTCCCAGGAGGCATTATCTCTCTAATTTCAACTCACCAGAATTTCATTAGAATCCATTAAAAATGCAGTAGATCAACATGTTAAAATGAAATGATTGAATTTCACTGAATAAAAAACCCTGGTACCTTTGCATACGTGTTTTTTCTGACAAGATAGTTGTATAGATTTGCTATGTTGTTTTCATTTTTCAGGGGACAGGTGACTAAAAATCTGCTGTGCAAGAAAAATATTAGAAAAGCAAAAAACACCCCATAGGTTGTAAGGTTTTTTTCAAAAGTGTTAAATGATGATTAGATGACTAATAGTTAAAGTGTTCTCTAGGAAGGCTTTATATAAGGGATGCAATGGGTTGGATTGTGTCTCTCCAAAAATGTGTGTTGAGATCATAACCCCTAATGCCTCAGAAAGTGACCTTATTATTTGGAAATAGGGTCACTGCAGAGGTAATTTTTAGTTAAGATGAGGGCATACTGGAGTAGGGTATATCGCTAAACCGATAAGACTGGTGTGAGAAGACGGCTATGTGAAGACAAAGACATAGGGAAGACACCATATGAAGATGGAGGCAGAGATTGGAGTGATGCTGCTACAGGCCAAGGAGTGCCAAGGAGGACCAGCAGCCACCAGAAGCTAGGAAAGAAGCCTGGAACAGATCCTTCCTCACGCCCCTCAGAAGGAACCAACCCTGCTGACCCCTTGATTTTGGACTTCTGGCCCCTAGAACTGTGAGAGAATACATTTCTATTGTTTTAAGCCACCTAGTTTGTGGTGCTTTGCTATGGCAGCCCTAGTAAACCAATGCAGGGGATCACTGAATGGCGGCCTAGGGGAGTACAGAAAAAAAACACTCATGTCTGAACATGAAAAGTGGGTTCCCTTCCAGAGCAGGCACTGAGCATGGTCTGATGGCTTCACGTCTGCCACAGAAAACAGCAAGGCATTGGTCAGCTTCATGTCTGAAAGTGTGGAGGATAGAATCCAGGGAGAGGGAGAGAACACAGGGAAAGAGGAATTTGGAAGGCCTTCTGTAGCTGTAAAAACTCAAGAGCGAGTGCCAACTACAGTAAGTAACCCATACGGTGGTCAGATGACTCAGCTTCTCCAGATTGGAAAAGTGTATGAATCCACTGATCCCCCACAGAGTTTGAGGGGCTCAGTTCTCCACTTTGTATGTAATTGGCTGGGCTGCATCCAGAGACATGGCAGACCTTTTCAGGCTGGATGTCTGGTTTTCTTAAATCAACATGTTTTGGTTTCACAGACCATAAAAACCCAAATTTGGGGTGCTGGCAGGTGTGGATAAGGCAGCTCAGATGGTTGCCCAGGCTTTCCCTTGGAAATCCAGTAGAGCTCAGTGGGACCTCCCTTTAGGACTTACATCAAAACAGAAATGAAGTAAGTAACAGGACATTGTCTCAGCTGGGCTGGAAACCCCCATGAATAAGATAACTATTTGATGGATTTTGTAAGCCTGTGAAAATGATTTATTTGAGCACTGAACTGGGATTATATAGCAGTGACTAAAAATATGGTGTCAAATGAAAACATAAGACTGAGATTTACAAATGCTAAATAAAATACAGCTAAAAAATGATGTTTAATGCTCATTCTCTGTAAATTTAGCCTTTCAAGCCCAGGTGCACAGAAACTGTGAGTTATTAATGATAAGAATAAAAACAATCACAGCTAAATGTCCTGAGTGTTTGTGATATGCCAGACCTGTGCTAAGTGCTTCCACTGGCGCTAACTTATTTAATCCTTCAACAAATCTACGATGTGCATGTCATTGTCCTTGTTTACAGATGGAGAAACTGAGGCTTAGAGAGGTTAAGTAACTTGTCCAAGGTCACACCTGGGCTGAATCAGGGATCCTAATAGGAGAGTCCTGTGATCACCCAGGTAAGAGGTGTTGGCAGTGACAAAGGTAGATGCTGAGAAGAGGTTGGTTTCTAGATACATTTGGAGGTGAGACAGGTAGGGTTTGCTGATGGCTTAGCTGTGGGGTGTGAGAGACAGGGGTCAATCATGGCTCCAAGGTCTTGGGCAACTGGAAGAATGGAGTTGCCATTTATCGAGGGTGAAGACAGTGGGAAGTGGGAGGATCTGGGTTTGGAGGGTGAGGGCAGACAAGAGGAGTCTTGTTTTAGACATGCTGGGTTGAAATGGCTGTCCCCACCCAGTAGGGTAGGGGGATACCGTGGTTGGATGTATAAGTGCAGAGTTTGGGGAGGGCACAGAAGTGGAGAAGTCCACTTGGGACTCAACAACATAGAGACAGGATCGAGGGAATTCCCTGGCAGTCCAGTGGTTAGGACTTGGTGCTTTCACTGCCGTGGCCCAGGTTCAATCCCTGGTTGGGGAACTAAGATCCCGCAAAACAAAACAAAAAAAAGAGAAAGAGACAGGATTGAAAGCTGTGAGACTGGGTAAGAACCCCTAGGGAGTGAGTGTAGACTCCTCTGTAGAGGAACAGGTGCCTGACGACTGATTCCAGGAACCCTCCAACATCAGAGATGGGGGTGACGAGGAGGAGCCAGCCATGGGCCACAGGGAGTGGCCGGGAGGGAGGAGACAACCCAGAGGGAGAGCGGTGAGCGAGGACAGAGATCCAAGTTGGAGGGAGTGTCAAATCATCAGATAAATCACGTCATCTGAGCATGGAAATGATGGTTAGCAACATGAAGGACATCGGAGACCTTGACCAGCTCAATTTCAGCAGAATGATGGGAGTGGCTTAACAGAGAGTCGGGATAGGGGCACAGGACATAATGAGCCCAGAGAATTCCTTCAAAGACTTGGACAATCAAGGGGAACCAGGAGATGAGGCAGCAGTTTGTAGGGTGGGGGCTCTTAATCTGGGGTCCAGGGCCCATAGAATTCAGGGTACCTGTCAACTTGGATAGAAAAAAAAGTTGCATGATTTATTTCATCAGCTTCTCCCTGAAAAGCCTGTTCTTGTGTTATGAATAAAGGCAGCCACCTACAGCGATCTTAACGGTGCCTGTGAGTTGATCACCGATAGGAATCACTCATAGTTTGCATTGCTTTACAGGTGTTGCAGATACCTGGGAAGATCATTTACCATCGTTGCTATTTCAAAACTATGGTAGTTATAAGACCCCTGCTAGGTCTGGTAATGTAATGCATTGATAGAGAAGCACATAAGTTACTATGAACAAAATGATTTTAAAATATTTTGATAACTATTTCAATATAATTGGCTTCCTTTATAACCCTGTGTATTATTTTATACATTTAAAAGTATTGTTCAGACACTTGCCTGGTGGTCCAGTGGTAAAGAATCCACCTTCCAATGCAGGGGACGTGGGTTCGATCCCTGGTCAGGGAACTAAGATCCCACATGCCGCGGGGCAACTAAGCCCGTGCGCCACAACTACTGAGCCTGGGCGCTTCAGAGCCCGCAATCCACAACTAGAGAGAAGCCCGCACGCCACAACGAAGATCCCGCGTGCCACAACTAAGACCCGATGCAGCCAAATAAATAAATAAATACTAAAATAAATCAATAAAAGCATTGTTTGGAGAAGAGATACATAGGCTTCACTAGATTGCCAAAGGGATCCAAGGCAAAACAAACAACAGCCCAGTAAACAACAGCAACCTCAACAACAAAAGAACAAAAACAAAATAGTTAAGCACCTCTACCAACGGGATGTGTGGTCAAGAGAGGATCTTTGTTTTGTTCTGTTGCTGATTTGAAGATGAGAGAATCCGAAGCACGTTTGCCTGCCTTTGGAAATGATCTGGTAGGAAGGGAAACATTGACGATGTTGAGGAGATGTCCTTGAGCAGAGCACAGGAGGGACCCGTGCACACACCTGGAGAGGCCAGTTCAGACCGGAGCAGGAAGGAGGCCAACGCGGGGAGCCTGGGGGACGTGGCAGGGAGCACTCGGCGGTGTTCTCAGATTGTCCCAATTTTCTCAGGGAAAGAGGAAGCAGTCTGATGTGTTGAGAAGGAAGATGGGGGAGAAGGTGTTGAAGGTTTGAGTGGAGAGAGAAGGGATGCTGTGGTCGCCTTGGAGAACGGGAGCTCAGTGGACTAAGACAAGGTCAGCAGGAGATGCCCGTGTGAAGCCAGTGGTCATGAGGCTTCAGTGACCACAAGCCGCTGGACAGCCTTCTCCAGCACAGTCAGCGGGACCACATGGCCCCGGAGTGGGCAAAGGGCTGGACTCAACTCAGTGGGGATTTTTCTAGGAGAAATGGTGAAGGGAGAGTGGAAGGGAGATTGGGGTGTACACAGAGGAGTGAGTGTAATGGTGGGTGATGCTGGGGAGGAGGGAAGGGAGGACAGGAAGGAATGAGCTGTAAGGACAGGAGATGGTGGCTGGAGACTGGGACACGTGTCACTGTGACCTTGGTGGGCAATGGTGAGCAGTAGAGTAAGACAGTGGGGACGGATGGGACCACCGGGGAGGGTGGAAGAAAAGGACCACCGTGGATATGGAACCACCATGAATTACTTAGAACAGTCTGTAATCTGATTGTTTCACTATTGTTTGAGAGGTTACATCTCCCTGATTACTGACTTATTTTCCGCCTGTGAAGGTGAGAGAAAGAGAAGCAGGGCTAGAAAGAGGAACGGCACACAAGTTGAATGTCTGCTAAGTACCCTCTCAGTCACGGTCAAGTCAATCTTGGCCTAGCTCTCAATTCTGCCCTTTATGTCTTTCACCCACAGGACTGCCGTGTGATACACATATTGTTCCCAGAATTCAGTCTTCAACATCGTTTTTTTCACAAAGCCACCCTCTTTCCTTGTGCCCCGACACCCTGTTCTTCTCTGTAGAGCAGGAGAGAAATGCAAGGTGGTAGCTTTGCACTTTTGAGGATAGACTCTGAGACACAGGGGAGAGGAATCACACCAGAACCCAGCCGGGAAACGCGCACACTGTGTGCTGGTATGCGTGACCCCAGATAACTGGACAAAAAAATTGTGGGGCAGGTCTCTGCAGGAAGGGAGCTTCCTAGTGTGTGTGAGAGGTGGCTGGACCTCAGCCAGGTGGGAGGCAGCTCTGCTCTGGTTTCACCCTCCTGGTCCCCCAGCTCTGCGTATTCCAGCCAAGGAACCCGAATTCAGCAGCTGTCCACTCTCCTAATGCGTCAGCATCCCTTGGAGAGCTTTAGAAAGACCCCGATGCCCCAGCCACCCCAGAGAGCATGATTCACTGATTGGGGTGGGGTCTGCATATGGGGACTCTGGAGTCCCGCCCACACCCCCGGGTGACTTGGATGTACAGCCAGGTCTGACAACTGCTGTCTTAATTGACCTGACTTGTAAAGGTCCTATCAGGAGCTTTAAAAGAGTTTCTGCTATATTTAAAATAGATAACTAACAAGGACCTACTGTCTAGCACAGGGAACTCTGCTCAATACTCTGTAATAATCTAAATAGGAAAAGAATTTGAAAAAGAATAGATACATGTATATGTATAACTGAATCACTTTGCTGTACGCCTGAAACTAACACAACATTGTTAATGGACAATAAAAAAAAAAAAAAAAAAAAAGAAATACAGGGACTTCCCTGGTGGCGCAGTGGTTAAGAATCCGCCTGCCAATGCAGGGAACACGGGTTTGAGCCCTGGTCCGGGAAGATCCCACATGCCGCGGAACAACTAAGGCCGTGCGCCACAACTACTGAGCCCATGTGCCACAACTACTGAAGCCCACGCGCTCTAGGGCCCATGCTCCACAACAAAGAGAAGCCACTGCAATGAGAAGCCCGCGCACTGCAACAAAGCATAGCCCCTGCTCGCCACAACTAGAGAAAGCCCGCGCGCAGCAGCGAAGACCCAACACAGCCAAAAATAAGTAAATAAATAAATAAATAAATACATTTATTAAAAAAAAAAAAGAAAAAAGAAATACAAAGTTAAATTTATCAAAATCCAACCCCCCCCCAAAAAAAAAAACAGTTTGAAACTGTTTAGCCAAGAGTCACAGTACCAACGTCTGCTCTGCTGGCTGGCTCTGCCGGTTGACTATGGGCCTTCTCCGGGGTCTCCCAAGATGGGGACGGTTGGGCTCATCTGCTCACAAGCCTTTGCCCTCACACTGCCTCTGCGTCAGAACCTCGTCTCCATCCACACGTCGTACCTGTGCTCGAGTCCCACACCCATCCTTGACCCTGCACCTCCATCTACCCCCATACTTCTTCTTCGACAGCCAAGCATCTAGAAAGAGGCAGTTTCCCTGTTCACCCCTCTGCCATCTGGCTCCTGCCCTCCCAGCGCTTCACCCTCCAACCAATCCTGTTCTTACCAGCTGGGTCCTCTTTCAGTCCCTCTCGGGCACTCGGCCCACCTCATGTGTTAATATCGGCCAAGAAGTTACCCCACGGGGCATTTATATTTTCCTGGCTGGCCCTTGAAAACAAAACTCTCGCTGGCTCCAGTGTGTTCTCGCAGTGGCAAGAACACGGTAGGGGTCAGTCCTGGAGGGAGGCCAGTGCTGCTTTGATGTATGTGTTTTGAAAACGTTTAAGAAGTTTAGAATGAATTGGGTCAGGTCTGAGATTTCAGCTTGCAGAAGCCCTCATGAGAGCCTTGAAGATGAAACAGTGCAAGATGAAAACATGGGGCCCCTTGTTCAAAAATTATTAGGAATGTCAAGATGGCGACTGCAGAGCATCAAACCAAGCAGACGCCTTCCCCAGCCCGGGGTCCCCTGCGGCCGCGCAGGTGGCAGGCCCATGCAGCCTGGACGCTGAGGCTTTCCTCCCTTAAACCAAAGAGTACATCTAACTTGAACGTTGAGAGGAATAAGAGACACTTCTGCAGTGTTCTGCAGAAAGAAAAATATGGTTTCATATGTTTGCTTTTTCTTCATTTAAGTGTAGCCCAGATGCCTCTGTAAATATCTGCCAAGGAGCAGCCTTTGGAAAACAAAGCTATTGCTGGTCTCCTGTGCCCAAGAGAGGCGGCCAACAGAAACAGACCTGGTGTTCTCAATCTCAACTTCCATTTCTCTCTTGCTCCGGGGAAGCTGTAGGTGTGTGGGTGTGTGGGTGTACCTCCAAGTCCGGGGTGAACCGCTGCCTCTGGGTGGCTTGGCTCTTCACCCCAGAGACTCTGCTCATAGCACCCCCCTGCACCCTGGCGGGGGCCCCCAGCCCCAGAGAGAGAAGAGGATGAGGTATGGGAGTCCCATCTGCTCCCTTCTTGCCTTCACCCCACGGGGGGAGGGTCTCTTAGGGCAAGCTTGGGGCGCCCTCCCAGCAAATAGCCCCCAGTGGAAAATTCCTGGGCACGGCTGCTGTTGGCTTCCCAGCAAAAAGCCTATGACTCTGGCAGCCGCTTGTCCTGCAGACAGTGTAAGGACTCGCCCCGGAGTGAAGATTATGAAGATCCGCTGGAGGGAGGAATGTTGGAGTTGAAAAGTGCCAAGAATCACTCCTGAACTGGCAAGATTGACTGTCTGAAGTTTTAAAAAAGACGTCAGGAGAAGCCTTGAAAATAGGCTTTTAGACTTCTTCGGTGTCATGCAAGATATCCTCTGATATAAGCAAGAAAATGATTTTTTAAAACCAAAAAATTTGATATATTCGATTTTGTTGACCTTTAAAAAAAGACTAACTGGAAAGCAGGAAATATTTATAGTAACATTTTCATGGCACTGAAGGAAGAAACTGTCTCTTCCTTTTTACAGATTTCTCTGCAGCTGCTTAAGAAGCATTGGTCCTACTATATAGATGGATAAGTGAAGCACGGTAAGCTTTAGAGATTTGCAAAGCAGATGGAGCCAGATAAGAATGGAGGCTGGCTTTTCCGGTCAGACTGATTTTTGGGCAAACAGCTTAGCCGTATGTGACTCACTTGGCCATCTACATCGTAACAGCTGCTTCCCAGAGCTGTTTAGAAGATGCTAAGATAATATATGTATAAACCTGTAAGCCCTGTAAGGAAGGACACCCAGTAAGGCAAGGTATGTGCTATTGAAGTTTTATCATTATTAGAGATAAATCTGTTCCGACTCCACTGAAGCCAACCCGGCAGGAGACCAGCAGCTGAGATGCTGGGAGAACTTGATGACAGGGCTGTGCTCTGGTTTCCCAAGACTCTAAACTTAGTGATTAAGAGACTTTTGGCCTTGGGACTTCCCTGACGGTCCAGTGGTTGAGACTTCACCTTCCAATGCAGGGAGTGCGGGTTTGATCCCTGGTCGGGGAACTGAGGTCCCACATGCCTCGCGGCCAAAAAACCAGAAAACATAGAACAGAAGCAGTATTGTAACAAATTCAATAAAGACTTTAAAAAAATGGTCCACATCAAAAAAAAAAAAAAAAAATCAAAGAGATTTTTGGCCTTGAAAGCAGCAGGAATTAAATCTCTCGGTGGGAACGTGCAGCCAAAAGCCCTCCCGCTCATTCTGGGAAGCCCGCAGCAGCCGCTGGGGATGTGGGATTCAAGGTAGTTGAAGGATCAACTCACGGATCAGATTGCATGGGATTTCCCCTCTTCGGTACCATTTTCTACCCTCACTAAGAGAGATCTATCACTTTCCCTCCCCTTCTCCAGTGTCTGTGTGCACTGGGGGGAGGGGGAGGGCTGGGGGGAGGATACGGCTCCCATGTCTGGAGGCTCTGGACCCTCACAGCGCACAGAGGGGCGGTGACAGCAAGTGCCCCAAGCTGACCGTCTCCTGACACCCACAGATCCAGTCCTCCCAGCCCAAGGCCCCGCCAGCGATGAAAGAGTTCTGCCCAAACGCTCAGGAACTGGACTCTGTCCCTCCTGGCTCGTTAGGAGCCTGGCTGTCCCCATACCTGGTGCTTGGTCCCCAGGGCCCCCGAGGCCCAGGTGCCCTTCTGCAGGGGATGATGCCACCCACCTGGAGAACCCCCGCCCGCACGCAGACCCCCGGACAAACGACGGCCAACCCCAAACACTCCCAACTTGTCGCCTCGCCTCACACTCACGTGCAGAGGTCCTGGCCACCCAGCCGCCTCACCAGGTCCCCGGCTGCTCTGGGAACTGGCTGGGCGCCGGGCGGCGTGACCCACGGACTCCCCAGGGATGCTGCCGCCCTCCAGTCTTCCCTCTTCCACCGACTGGAAGCTTCAAGGCCAGGGCACTTGAGAAGATAGTGACTAGACAATTACTGGGTCCTTTGGGAAGGGCCTGCGTGGGCACACGTGTCATTTGGTTGGATGAGTTAACCATCCAACTGCACCATGCACAGGATAAGGCCGCTGGGCCAAGGCAGACATTCAGGACCAACCAGAAATGTCATCTCTGCACTTTGGAAAAATGCCTGATACATGTGAGCATCGTCATCTCCTCCCTGAAACACCCTCTGGTGACTCTCCTGGACTGACAGGACAAAGCCTGGACTGCCCAGCCGGGGGTTGAAGGCCATCTATGGTGCAGCCCGGCCCGCTGGCCCACTCTCTGCGTCCTCGTTTCTCCACATCCTTGTTCATGACCCCCCATCAGACCGCCCAATTCCTGCTGATGACCCACACGGATCCCCTCCTGCTGCCCTGCTGGCCACCCAGCCTGCTCTGAGCCGGTCACCCAGCCGTTGTCTCCACGCTGCTCTGGACTTTTGTTCTATTGAGCAACGCAGAGTTTCTCACCCTGCAGGCTGCTGGGGGCTCTGGGCGCATGCCAGTGAGTTTTGATCAATGTGCAACTGTTTTTTGTTTTGTTTTTTGGCTACAGTTGCAGATATGGGTGGTTGGGTGATGTCTGTCGTGGGGAGTGTGAGCTGGGTGGGTCCTGGGCACAGGTGGAAAAAGGAACGGGTTGCTATTAGTTTGAGATGAGAGACGTCATGAAGAAGGTGGCTTTGGGGGGACGTTCAAGTATGACTTGAGAACCCAGTGGGGCTGGGATTGTTATTCTGAAAGTTAGGACTGCGCACGAGGCTGGCCGAGGGAACTGGGCCATGCTGGGACGCCTCCAGCTACTTCCAGTGTGCTGCGGACCGTGCTGGGATCCAGAATGGCTGAGAACCACAACTAACTTGTCACACACATCTGTCCCTTCCTCATCAGTTCCCTCACGGATGCTCTAAGGGCAGCAGCTCGGCTCTTGAGTTCCTTCCGCAGCTCCTCCATCTGTGTGGCTCTGGTTGGTGTTTAGAAAAAGACACAGCGAAGGGACTCAGGTGTGGGCGAATGGCCCTGGGTGTGGACCCGAGCCTGTCCCTGTGTCCCTGGCAACGGGCTTGGGATGACAGAGATGGGAGCATTTTGTGGCTGGGCGTTTGGAGCAGGGGTTCAGAAGTGTCCCTTAAATATCACTGATTGAGGATTGACAACCCAAATCCACAGTTTTATTTATTTATTTATTTAGTCTCTTCTCTGGAAATAACTGTCTTAAACAAGATCCTCTTTAGTTCGGGGTCCTTCATAGGCCCTGATCCTCTTCTATTTAGAGGTTTCCCACTATATCTTATATACTAAAATGCACCCACATTACCTTTAATTTTATGCTGGGAGTTTTTGAAATTATTTTTATAATTTTGCTTTTGGGATGATTTGGCTACAAGTCATACATTTAATTCACAACTGCCTTTGATTTCTTGATATTGATCGTGTATTCTTGGGCAGTCTTGCAGAGAGAGAACATGTAAACCCCCAATTCTGGTAAAATATCATGATATTTTTAGGAATACTGCATTTAACAATGAAGTGGACATAATGTTATGCGTTGTACCATTTTGTTAAAGCTTGATTTTCTCTGGAACAATTCATTCCTATTCTGGGCTGAAGTGTGAAAGCTCCCAGGCCGGTGGCCCTGGCCTGTGGCTCCTGATGGACAAAAGAGCCCTTCCTGGGCCAGAGGGCAAAGTCACAGTGACACTCAGTGACTCAATTGAAGTATAAAGGTATCGATTCATTTTTTAAATTTTTTTATTTTTTTAAAAAATATTTTATTTATTTATTTATTTGGTTGCCCCAGGTCTTAGTTGCGGCACGTGGGATCTTTTGGTTGCGGCACGCATGATCTTTAGTTGTGGCATGTGGGCTCTTAGTTGCAGCATGTGGGATCTAGTTCCCTGACCAGGGATTGAACCCCGGCCCCCTGCATTGGGAGCGTGGAGTCTTAACCACTGGACCGCCAGGGAAATATTCATTCATTGAATATTGCTTGAATTCCAGCACTTGTGAGCAACAGGGTGCTTGGTGAGAAGACAGACACTGCCCCTGCCTCTTCAGGCACATGGAGTCACCGCACTAGTGACAATTAGGCAGGGAGGCTAGGCTTGGTGCTCCAGCCCTCCCCTCCCACCCAGGACCCTCATCCTTGCTCCTCCCGCCTGCCATCAAAGTCCACCCTTAGATCTTTTTTAACTCTAAGGTATAAATGACTAATAATGGTGTAACATTTTGTCCCTCCCAGGAGGTATTTTTGAGTCTAAAGGATAAAGATTTAATTGTGAAATTTCAAGCACCAATCAGGGAGGATTTGGGGAAGGAGGGTGGTGAGCATTTTCCTAACACCCCCAGTCATTTCACTGAGTTAGGGCAACCTCTGTCCTTATGGATACAATGGAAGCCAGTAGATATTTCAAATTAAATGGCTGGACGGATAGATGGATGATGGATAGATGGATGGACAGATGGATGATGGTTGGATAGGTGATGCCTGAATAGATCATCTTTATTCTATCTCAA
Organism: Eubalaena glacialis; assembly: GCF_028564815.1. NCBI lineage: Eukaryota > Metazoa > Chordata > Mammalia > Artiodactyla > Balaenidae > Eubalaena > Eubalaena glacialis. Next base: position 8,930,931 of record NC_083721.1, on the reverse strand, counting down.
CTGGCCTTTGAAGCTTGATTCATTTTTTTCATTCCTCACAGAGCCAGGCTAGGGCCTGACACACATTAGGAAGTTGGTAGACGTTTGTAGAATAATGAATTAGTAAAAGGAATGTTATAATTTTTGGTTACTATTTTGAGTCCCCTTTGATTTGAGACACACACCAGCAACTTGAGTCTGAGTGAGCGGATTCAGCTATCTTGCTGGGATGGAGGCCACTGTAAAACTTGACCTTGCTCAATTTATCGACAGCATAACCTGTCAGACACACAAGACTTCCATGGAATCCTTTCTGTGTGGTTTCATGTTAACTTTGCAGAGGTCCGACTTTCAGAGAATTCCTGGTATTAATAATAACAACGATAACTATTGTACTGAACTCATCGTGGGCTAGTTTTCATTTTAAGCACATCACATATGTTTACTAATTTTATCCTAAAAACAGCCCTTTGCTTTAGGTACTACTATTAACACCTGCCCACCAGTTTTATGGATGGGGACATGGAGGCTCTGAGAGGTTAAGTAAGCTGCTCAAGGTCATACTAAGTGGTGGAGGTCGGATTTGAACGCAGGCAGATTGACCTCAGCATCTGGGCTCATATCACTACAGAGTTGGCCCTCGCTATCTGTGGGTTCTGTATCAGCAGATTCAATCCACCATGGATCAAAAATATTCGAAAAAAAATTTTCCACAAAGTTCCAAAATGCAAAACTTGAATTTGCCGTGTGCTGGCAACTATTTACATAGTATTTACATTGTATTAGGTATTACAAGGAATCTAGAGATGATTTAAGTATACGGGAGATGGGAATTCCCTGGCGGTTCAGTGGTTAGGACTCTGAGCTCTCGCTGCCTAGGGCCCCAGGGAACTAAGATCCCACAAGCTACGCAGTGTGGCCAAAAAATAAATAAAGTATACGGGAGGATGTGCATAGGTTATATATGCAAATTCTACACTGAGCATCCTCGGATTTTGGTTTAGGGGGGAAGCTGGAACAGTTCCCTGCAGATGCCAAGGGACAGCGGTGTGTGTGCCATGCTGAAGGTTAGCTGGCAGCTGCAAGCTCTCCTCGAACCCCTGCTACAGCCTGCGCAGCGCAGCCTCACCCACCCGTCTGCACGGACAGGCGGAGTTGTTTCTGATTCGGCTCTGCCTCCGTCTCAGCTGGGTTCAGGGGGCCTGTGAGGAAGCTGAGTCCCTTGCCGGCTTTGCATGTCATAGCCCTCAGGCTGCACCGTGAGCAGGGAGGCATCGCTCGCTCTCAAACCATGGATCTGCCTTCGTAGGAACTGCCCGGCTGGGCCTGGGACTGTTCCCAACCTTCTTCTGTCTGGGGTCACAGGGTCTGCGTCCAGTGAGGTCCAGAGAGCAAAGCTCAAGGCAGCTGCCCCTTCTGAGACCTGTTTGGAGCCACCCGGTGAAGGACAGGGGGATTCTTCTCTACTTATGGGCAATTGGGGAGCACAGGTCAGCCTTGGAAAGGAAGCCCCCATCTTTGGTTGAAAGAACATGAGCTCAGGTTTGGTGAGGATGTGGCTGAATGAGTTGATGGACAGCACCTTGTCCAGCACAGGGATCGCCGAAAGACAGTTTCGTCATCCCTTTGTGGAGAGGGCTGTGGTGGGCCCCAGGTTGCTAAGGTGCTGGTTTGGGGGCTTGGGACCTTTTGGAGTCCTGGCATTGATGATGGCCTTATCTGGGTCAGGACCATCTTGGTGGCGGAGACTCCTTCCCTGCCTGCTGTTGGCTTAGGTGGGACGAGAAGCCAGGACCAGCCCAACTGCAAGCAACGAAGAAACAACCGACCTCAGGGCCATCCCCATCCTGCAAGGGGCGGAGGGGGCGGGGACAGGTACCAGGGCAGGGCCGTATCCATCGCAGGGATGGGCACTCTCATCTCATCACTGAGGAGGCCTCAGGACTTGCTGACCCGCCAGGTGGAGGAAGGTAAGGGCAAGGCAGACCGTCCATCTCAGACACAGTCTGGATTTAGAATTGGGGGCCTAGGACTATTTTGCAAAAAGATATTTACTTTAGGAAAATACTATGTGGTGGTGGGGGGGTGAATTGGGAGATTGGGGTTGACATATATACACTAATATGTATAAAACAGATAACTAATAAGAACCTGCTGTATAAATAAATAAATAAATAAAAATCAAAACAAAAAAAAGAAAATACAATGGAACTGTCCCACAGACAAGTGAGGTCAGAAGAGGGTGAGAATCTGATCATTTACATGTGAATGTCTGTTAGATTCTGGATTTGAAAGCTCCATATTTTGGGGTTTCAGATTGTACTTCCTGACCTAAAGAATGAATTGCAAAATCAGACTTGGAGGAGTATTACTTTTTCATCAAGCGAGTAGCATTAAAATTTGGCCAGTATATTAGTTTCTTGGGGCTTCTGTAATAATGTACCACAAACTGGGTGGCTTACAATTACAAAAATTTGTTCTCACAGTTCTGAAGGCCAGAAGTCCAAAATCAAGGTGTTGGCAGGGCCGGGATCCCTCTGGGACTCTTGGTAGAATCCTTCCTGCCTTTTCCAGCTTCTGCTGGTGGCCGGCAATCCTTGTGTTCCTTGTCTGGTAGCTGCATCCCTCCAGTCTGTGCCTCTGTCCTCACATGGCAGTCTCCCTGTGTCTCTCTCTTCACATGGCACTTTTCTAAGGACACCAGTCATATTGGATTAGGGGCCCACCATCCTCCAGTCTGACCTCATCTTAACTTATTACATCTGCAAAGACCCTATTTCCAAATAAGGTCACATTCACAGGTACCAGTGATTAGAACTTGAACATATCTTTTTGGGGGGGTTCAAAATTCAACCCACAAAAGCTAGTGATGTACGTGGCTCACTACTTACTACTATTTCTGTTATGTGGAATGAGACTGATTTTCATTAGGACCAGGAAAATCTCATCTGTCAACAGAGACTTGAATACAGCTTGAATCGACAGAACCAAAGACGCCACAACAGTAACTTTAGCAGTCAAATGCACTTCCAAATACAAACCAGAAGGAAGATGCTCTCCTAATCTTATGCTTTGTTTTGTTTTCTGAAGCTGTCCCTTTGGCTGCCTTGGGATACCCTCTCATCCTGAGATAAATGACAACAAAGTGACATTAAAGGTAAACCAGGTAACTGTCTGGAAATCACACAGCCTACTGTGGAAGAATCCCTCATTTCTCATCAACTATCAATTATAATATTTGCATGTTTCTTGCAATAATCCTTCATAAATGACTAATGTCATTAGTCATTATAATAATGCTTCATAGTCCGGTTAGAAAGAGGGTCAGATAGAATTTTACTTAGTAAGGACATTTCCAAATAGAGAATAGAAAAGTTAATTGATGGCGAATGTACTTAACAGGCAAAAACAGTGGGGAAATGAGTTAAATAGGTTCCAATTTACAGTTTTACTTGCAAAAGTGAGGTATATCTTAGTTCAGGCAGGGCCTCTTTGGGCTGTCAGAGCATAAATATGTTGGCTAATGCTAGTCAGCTGGTATAAGAAGTTTCTAAAATTCAAACAACACATTTGTGAAACAGGACCCCAGTTTGACTTATCTGGTGTCCATAATTTAGCTGACAACAATGTCAGCAACAGACATTTCAACATAATCCTGTGTTTGCTAATTGCTCTTTTGTACTCTGGACACGGGAAGATTTAACCTTTTGGATGAGATAGACACCAGTAACTTTCCAGCCAAAGAACCAGGGATCATCTGATAAGTGACAACCAAAACATTATGTCTTAAACTATAAAGAGGTCAAAAGAATGGAAAGTGGGCACTCAGAGAGAAATCTGTACACCCAAGTTCATTATTTATAATAGCCAAAAGATGGAAATAACCCAAACGTCCATTGATGGATAAATGGATAAGCAAAGTGTGGTCTCTCTGTACAATGGAATATTACGTAGCCTTAAAAAGGATTGAAATTCTGATATATGCTACAATGTGGATGAACTTTGAAGACATTATGCTAAGTGAAATAATCCAGTCACAAGAGGTCAAATATTGTACGGTTCTGCTTATATAAGGTGCCTAGCATAGTCAGATTCATAGAAACAGAAAGCAGTGGTGGTTGCCAGGGGCTGAGGGAAGAAAAGTGTGGGGAGTTAGTATTTAGTGGGTACAGAGTTTCATTTGAGGAAGACGAAAAAGTTCTGGAGATGGATGGTGGTGATGGTTACACAGTGTGACTGGACTTAGTGCCACTGAACTGTACACCTAAAAATGGTTAAAATGGTAAGTTTTATGTTATGAATCTTACCACAATAAAACAAACACACAAAAAAATGAGAGAACATACTGGTCTGATTTTAGCCCTTCTGGGTTGGGCCACCCCACCCAGTGGTCTTGGAGCAGCCCGTTAGTTTACATGTAAGGAACTTCCTTGGAAAAAACAAATGTTCCCAGATATTAATCCACATAACGCTTTCCTCCTATCTCTGGAACCGAGCAGGACCCTATGGGGCCTTCCTGGGACAGACACCCCTCCCCCTTTTCCTCTGCTGTAGCGCCTCTCTGAAGCACCTAGATAACAGTATCTGATGCACATTTCCTGAGTTGTTTTACAGATGCTACAACCACCACCAAATGGAAGAAATTAACTACTTGATGTCCATGGGCACATAGCCCCCAGCCCTACTGGAGCCTAAGGATGGATAAGGTTAACCCCTGTGACACCACCCTGTTACCTCACCATCAACCAATCAGAGAGTTGTACCCGAGCTCATCACATACCCTGTGACTCCCCTCCCTCACCTGGGCTTTAAGAAGTTTTCCCTGAAACCCATCGGGGAGTTCGGGCTTTTTGAGCACAAGCTGTCCTGGACCCCTTGTAGAGCACCCCACAATAAACACTGCGCTTTCCTTCACCGCAACCTGGGGGTCCGTAGGTTGGCTTTACTGCGCGCCAGAGGGTTCGGTACTGCCAAACATGGTTCGGTAACATCTCTCTTCTAGCTAATTCTGAGAGCCAAATGCCAAATCCAGATCCCGGCCCACCTGGCAAGATGAACCACTGTCAGAGGATTTAAGGCCACGAGACTGTGACCTTCCTGCAGCAAATGCTTCCTTCCTCGAGGGCGCACCGTGGCTGCACCGTGGTTACACCGCTCAGCCTGGGGCGGGCAGGCCCGGCAACCCAGAAGGAGGCAGCATGTAGCCGGGATGCCGACTGCAGGAGCCAGTGGGTGGGTAGCATCTCCTGGGGCTGGAGAAGACCACCACGTCATCCACCTGCCATTCTGGACAAAGGCCCAGCCAGCCCTGGACGCCTCCTAATCGCGACCCCTTAACACACAGACAGTCCCCTGGCGCCAGGTGTCACACCTCCAGGGCGCCTCACGCCTTGTCGTTACTAAGTGCTCTTCTACAGAGTGTAATTTAGTCACGCGGACACCTCGGTGAGGCAGCTATTATCATGGTCAGGCATCCGATCCAGTCCTCACAGCCAGTCGGAGAAAGAGCCCGCAATTCTCTCCTCCACAAGCTGCTGGCCCAGTGTCACCAACCCTCCCTCCGGCAGTTAGAAAAGCCAGTTGTTACGAGCAACCGGGTTCAAGGTGGAGCTCTGCAAGCGGGTGCCGAGAACCTCGATCGAGATTCGCTGAATGAACAAGTGTGGATCTCAGCAAAGTCTCCTGAAAGGTCTTCCCTCCACCCCCGATCCTAGCTTAACATCCGTCACAGCTGAGGGACTGGGGTGACTTGGCCGGGGCCTAGCTTGAAACACCTTCAAAATATCTTGGTTGCCCCGAATCAGGCAGCACGTGGATGGGAAAGTCAGAGGCCCCTGAGACACATTCAGATTCTATCAGGCCCTTTTCCAAAGGGCGAGGAATACTGTTGAATATTCAGTTTGATAAGCTGGGAGGGGTGTTTGTCCGCACTCTCCCCTCCACCTCTGCTTCCTGCTCCATCCTCAACCGTTTCCACACGCACGCACGCACGTGTGTGCTCATGCATGCCCATGGACACATGCGCACACGTGCCGGCACACACACACAGACCCACACTTTTTCTCAAAATGACTTTCGGCAGCAGCAAAGCCGAACCTTCCCAATTCCCTGTAACTAAGGTAAAAACGGAGAATAACTCTGAGCCAGAGAAGGAGCTTCCTTTCATCATGGGAAAGCAGGAGGCTGCACGTCCTTCGCCATTTTCAGTCCCAGATGCTGGTTGGTGGCTCCCCTGGGCCAAATTGTCAGGGCCACACGGGGACCACAGGGCACATTTCCAGTCCTTGAATGAGGGACCTCCTCACAGTCTCCTTTCTAAGGCCCGTGTCCTAAAACAAGGCGCTTTCATTGCTGTCTTCGGCGCCCGGAATCTCCCTCCTCAGCCAGAGGCCTCTTCCATAAAGACGTTCGCCGGAACAGAAGACCGCGTGCATGAAGCTTGCAAAGGCAGAACGGCAGGGAATGTTCTGTTTCAGAGAGTCCACGAAAATAAAGAAGGGGGGCCAATGTCAAACATAACGCGATCATTTTAATTTCCAAGTGCTCTGGGATTTTTTCATGTTGGTTTCATGGAAATTTACGTCTGTGGTGAAGACTGTTTGCTACAGGATCTTGCTGTGTTCCTTTAGCCCGGTAATAAAAACCGTCTGCCTGAAGTCCTTTTTGGAACAAGAAGGGGTATAAACAAATAATCAAATGGTCATGGAAGACCAGGGGAAGGGGGATGGCTGTTTCAGAAGGAGTGGGTGTGAATCCAGAGCAAGTGCTAAAGGCCAGTATTTGCAGGAGCTGCCGACTTCCGAAGGGATGTGTCCGGACAGTATGAAAACACACACAGTATTCAAGGATATATGGTACGTTTGGGAGGATGGGTGAGGAGGAAGAGGCACCACTCTCTTCCCAGGCCCCCATTTTGTGCTTGGGGTTTTATCACGGGAGTAAGAACGCTACTAGGAAGCACTAACCCATAAGTCCCCGCAGTGGACTGAATAGTGTCCCCCAAACTCATGTCCGCTTGGAGCCTCAGAAGGTGACCTTATTTGGAAACGGTCTTTGCAGAGGTAATTAAGTTCAGATGAGGTCATACTAGATTAGGGTGGGCCCTAAATCTAATGGCTGGTGTCCTTAAAGGGAGAGAAGAGACACACAGAAGAGAAAACCATGTGAAGACGGAGAGAGAGGTTGGGGTGATTGCACCTACACTCCAAGGAATGCTGAGGAATGCCAGGAGCCAGCAGAGGCTGGCAGAGGCAAGGAAGGATTCTCCCCTACAGCCTTCAGAGCCTTCGGGGAGGACGGCCCTGCTGACACCTTGATTTTGGACTTCTGGCCTCGAGAACTATGAGAGGATAAAGTTCTGTTGCTTTAAGCGTCCTAGTTTGTGATGATTTATTATGGCAGCCCCAGGAAACTCATGCAGCCCCCTTTCTGGCCGGGAATGGTTTAGGCTGGAAGGGATTGGGCATATTAGGACCAAGAATGTGGTCCAGTCCTTGGCCCCTAAGTTAGGAGCTGAGGTCCAGGGCAGAACTGATCTTGAAATAATAGTTGTTGAGCTAGTTTTTTGTTGTTGTTGTTTGTTTTCCTTCCACCAGAGGAGAGATGGGGACTCTTCTGGGCTCAAGGAGTAAGAAGACAGCCTCAGAGTGACCTTCAGGGTCAGCTCCACGGACAGGCAGGGTCACCCTAAAAGTCCCAGCTGAGTTGGGGGTCTGCGAGTAGAGACGGCTGCCCCTCTGACTTCCGATGAGGCAGAGCATGGAGGAGAAGTAGCCAGAAGGACTAGGCTTTGGCTTCTGATCTCCAGTAGAGGTTTTTATGTCTCCGGCAAGACAGTGTTCTTGAAGGCCAGGCATTGCAAGAGATAATTTTCAAAATTCTTTTAGCTCCTATTACCATGTACAGATCCAGGCCCAGAGATTTGATCTCTGAGGTTCTTATAATCCAGAACACTCAGGACATTGCGTGCAAGTTCCTGCCACGAGGAATAGGGTGGATGAGGATGAGAAGGGAAGCTGAGGAAGGGGAAGCCAGTGGTCACATAGCTTGCCCCATTCCCCCCAGATTGAATGTTCCAGGTGGGAGCCCAAGGAAGATGAGCTTTTCTTTTGCTCCCTGTTTAGAACCTTGGAGGAGATGACCCCCATCCCAGTACGGCGGCACGTGGGTGTTGGGGAGCCCAATGTGGTTGCAGGGAGATGGGGTGAATGCGTGGGACCAGGATTCCTGGATGCCTTCATCTCCTCTGCAGCATGGAGGGGACCCAGGGATCCTCTTATGTCTCCCGCATCAGTGCAGCATGTAACCAAGCTCTGCTGGGAGCCAGTGGCTGTGAGGGGCCCACCTTGGCCAGGGATGGAGTGGACATCCCACCAGACCTAGGGGATCTCCAAGGTGACTTGGTCACACGTGAGAGCTCCCAAGCCTAGGCCCTCAGACCCTTGCCTTTAGCAGGGACATCAGCTGGATGCCCAAAAGGCCGACCCAGCCCACATGCCTCTGAGTGGATTCCTGTCAGCACACTCACCAGGACCAGCACAGCTGCCTGGCAGAAGGGGCCGGTGCAGGGACGGGACAAGACCAGCAGACCTGTCTCCTCCCCATGGGGACCACGAGCTTCCCTGTGCACCGGCTGCCATCTTGGATATGAGGGTGGGGAGGAGAGAACCGCACTGATGAGAGCTGAAATCTACCAATAAGTATTTCCTAATGGAGCCTGTTTCCATAGAAGGTGATTGTTTCAACCAGAGGACCCAGAGATAATATTAATGACAAATTACTCCCCTCTGCTACCCGTGGGAGAGGGGCTCACGTGGAAGAGAACGAAGGAAGTTTTGTGGCTCCTGCACTCCTGAACGGTGGAAGTGAGTCTGAGTTCTCACCACCTTGGCCATGGAAGGATGAGGGTTATGGCTGAACTGTGTCCCTCCCCAAATTCCTGTGTTGAAGCCCTAACCCCCAGCAGCTCAGAACGTGACTGTATTTGGAGATCGGGTCTTTAAAGAGGTAACCAAAGTAAAATGAGATCATATGGGTGGGCCCTAATCCAATATGATTGTCGTCCTTAGACACAGGTTACAGAGAGGACACACAGAAGGAAGCCATGTGAAGACAGAGGCAGAGATTGGAGGCATGCTGCCATAAGCCAAGGGATGGAAAGATCACCGGCAATAATCAAAAGCTGGAAGAGGCAAGGAAGGACTCTCCCCTGGAGCCTTCAGAGAGAGCGTGGCCCTGCCGACCACTTAATTTGGGACTTTCAGCCTCCAGAACTGTAAGAGAATACATTTCAGTTGTTTTAACTCACCTAATTTGTCGTACTTTGTTCCTACAGTCCTAGGAAGCTAAGATACACAACTTTATAGAGATCAAGCTTTCGGAAGGATCTCGCTCCATCTAGGCAGATTTAGAAACGTTTCCCCTGAGGGCAAATTCCTCCGGATTTAGACCACGTGGTGAATTGTGGGCACAGGAGGTCACAGGGCACCTCCCCGAGCATCCCTCGCTCCCCCTTCCTGGTTTAAATCATCTGACCTGGAGCCCGAAGAGCAAATGCTTGAGTCCATTCAGGGCTCCCTCCCGTCTGATGGAGAAGGAATCCGGGGAAGAGAAAGAAGGAAGAGAGATGGCAGAGAACACAGGTTTTCTTCGCTTTCCAACAGGCAGTGGCTCCGAGTCTGTTTTCTTTTCTCTTCCCTTCAAATTGATCTTTCATCTCTCCCATAACTCTTATCTTTCAGCAAACTCAAGCAGGCCCAGCGAGAGCTGTGAAATTACCGAACTTCACAGGTTTTGCACAAATCATCTTAAAGGCCTGACCTAAGCCCAGGAAAGCCGGAACGAGGCCGAGAAATCATTCCTTATTTCACCTGTCACCTTCACTGCCCCCACGGGGGTCCCAACCACCTGGAGACACCTGCATGACCCACCCTCCAAGGGCTGAGTTACGAGCTGCGCCCCAGGTCTGCTGCCAGTAGCTTGGATGTTATTCCAGGAGAGCCATGGCTGGGGCGGCCTCGTCAAGGCTGTGGTTTGATTTCCTTTGCTGCTTTCAGGGTCGTTTCGAAGGAAATGGGTGGAAGTGATGGTACTCCGTGGTGGTGAGTCTTAGTCTTGGCCACTGGAGGTGACGGCACAGAGTGATGTTGTGGACCGGGAGGGGATGCTTTTGTGAGCCGGGAGAAGTGCGAGCAGAGAGAGAAGAAAAACAGGAAAATAACAATAACAACAACAATAATAATAATGCCTTTTCTCTGGTCCTGGAGGATTCGAAGTTGACCTTTCCTTCTCCATGGAATTTTATTTTACATCTCTTGTCTGGATTTAGCTATTAAAGACCAGTGAAACAGCTGATGGGAAAAATACTTTTGGTAGCAGCTTCGTTGAGCTAGAGAAGAGGCTTCCAGTCTCGAATTGGACACGTGCACTTATGTTCCACAGACACCTTGGGAGTATGTGCCATGACTGAGCACTGTTTTGGGGATGGAAATGTGAACATGGATAAGATGGAGAGCAAAGCCTTCCTCCGGGCCACCCGGGAAAAGACACAGGCACGGGAAGCAGCTGTAGCGTCCGGCAGCCCCCAGAGAGGTGGGATCGCCCCTTAGCAGGGTCCTTCGGCTCCATAAAGAGATGGTAAAATGAGCCTCGGTTGTGCCCTGGGACCCGGCTGGCCGCATCTGTCCGCGCAGTGTCAGCCCTGTGCAAACGTGGGCCTCGTGGGAGCTGAAATCCAACCAGGGCCCCACTGGCCAAGCCTTGTTCCCGCCCCGGGGGTCACGTCATTTTCTTCTAAGTGGCTCACTCAGCAGGGGCACTTTTTTGCAATTCAGCCACCTGGACAAAGGTGTCTTTTTTGCAATCCATCCTCCTGGATAAGGCACCTTTTTTTCCACTTTGCACAGCTTGGGGCACGTGAGTGGCCCTGATCTGACAGAAGAGTGGCCTTTGTGCAGCTGCTTTTAGGAAATTTCACCGAAGGAGGGCGAGACAGATGATCTCAAGGATGGTAAACCTTGAGAAGTGTGCGACATAACACACTGGTTTGCGGGGGTCAATGAACCCCTCAACTCATGGGAAACTAGCCTTTAGAGTTTTCGTGTGAATGGGGCCATTCTGTCTTCAGCTTTCTCCAATTTTGATTTTATAGGGGAAGTCCAGGACTATAATCTAGTGAGGAAAATGGGGGCATTGTGTTTTCTCTTTGAAACGACCCAGTGCCTGCACGGGAAGACAAGGCCTGCTCTTACCAATCACTTGGTACTCACAATAACCAGAAAAATCCTTTACGTTCTGGAGGTGGCTCAGAAACCTTGCTTAAGCACTTGGCCACTGTCTAACTGCTTTGTTTTGGTTTGGTTTTGGCCACATCGTGTGGCATGCGGGATCTTAGTTCCCCGACCAGGGATCGAACCCATGTCCCCTGCATTGGGAGAGTGGAGTCTTAACCACTGGACCACCAGGGAAGTCCCTCACTGTGATAACTGTTTAGGAAACACATGGAAGAGGGAATCAGAAGATGTGCATGGAGTGCAGAGCGGGGCAGCTGCTGTGTCTACCCCCTTCCTCCTCCAAAAACTTTGCCCCGTGTCTTCCTTGGACAATGATGGAGGGAAAGGCAGTGACTGCCAGGCTCCCTGGGGCTCCAGCCCTGTCTCAGCCGACTCTTGGCCATCACCTGGCCATCCTGCGCTCCCTAGAGACCTGTCTTCAGCTTCTTTTCTTCCTCAAGCCCCCTGTATTAGTTTCTTAGGGCTGTCTGACAACCACAGACAGGGTGGGTTACAACAACAGAAATCTATTCTCTCACCATTTAGGAGGCTGGAAGTCCAAAATCAAGGTGTGGGCAGGGTTGGTCCCTTCTTGTGGGTTCAGAGGGAGAATCTGCCCATGCACCTCTCCAGCTCCTGCTGATGGCCGGCACTCCAATCTCTACCTCTGCCATCGTCCTCTGTGTCTGTCTGTGTGTCTTTTCTCCTCTTATAAGGACGCCAGTCAGAATGGATGAAGCGTCCACTTTTCTTCAGTGTGACCTCATCTTAACTCTGCCGACCGCATCTGCAATGGCCCTATGTCCAGATAAGGTCACATTCTGAGAGTCTAGGAAGGACATGAACTTGGGGAGAGAGACACTGTTCAACCCAGGACACCCCCATCCTCCACTGACACTGAAATCCATGGAACTCAATCCCTAGAATTCCGTGGAATTCATCCATGGAAGCTCCCAGCCTCACAGCTCACTGGTCTCTGACTGTGCCTGTCCCGGCAGTTTCTCTTCTTCTCTCCAGAAGAAGCCCTTCTCTTCATATTATGCTCTAAGAAATCCATTTGACCTTTACCTATTTAACCATCTAAACTCCTGCCCCTGACTTTTCACCCTGTCTCCTTACCCCCCGACACGCATCCCCTTACTGTCGATGTGGTCGCCTGTCACCCCATGTCCTAGACCCCGCCCTTCTCTGCTCTCAGTCTGCCCAGCCCCGGTCAGGCTGCTCTCCTGCTTCTCCTCTCCGTCCCCTCCTTCCAGCAGGGGCCCATCCCCGTCCTCAAAGTGCAGCTTCTGTCCCCCGGATGGTGGAGCCAGCGCACAACAGGCCTCAGTTCGCCCTTGCTGCATTGCGTGGGATTCCTTGCGTCGTTGCCGAGCTCTCTAAGCCGCACTCACATCCCACGTTTCCAGCACCTGAGAGCCTTGACAAACCCGGAAGTTGCTCCATCCCTGACCTGCTCATGGCCTCATTGGTTCGCTGGTGTTTCCCTAACAAGCCATCTCCCCAGCTAGATTTTAGGCTTTTTGAAGACCAAGACCTGTCTTTGCTTTGGTCCTCCTGGCATCATCCAGGAGCCGAGAACACTCAATAAGTTTTCACTTAGAACTTGAACAAATGCAGCCATTTTGCTTTACGGGCCTGGGTGTCCACAGAGAATTACTTATTAGGGGTTGAGTCAGTTTGGGATGTTAACACAACACGATCAGGATTAGAATTTAATTGTTGTATAGGATGTGTTTAGAGTTTCTAACGGTGGGCCTTAGGTCTGCCTGTTTCAGAGCCTGCAGGATTGCTTGCTAAGAGGTAGGTTCCAGGGCCCCTACCCAAATCTGTTGATTCAGAATTTTAGGAGGTGGGTCCAAGAATTGTGTTTTTAGGTCAGCCCTGGCCCCTGTCCCGGTGATTCTTATGCATGGTAAAGTTGAGAATCACTGATCTAGACACGTGGACAATAAATATTGATTCTAGATGGGCTAGCAGAGCTGAAGATAAACTAGTGACTTATTACAGCTCATAGAGCCAGCTGGGGCAAAGCCAAAAATGATTCATTGCTTCCTAGGTGACCAGTCACTTCAAGGGCCACCGTTGTCTCCCGAGGTACAGTGACATTTCACAAAATCAGGGGCCCAGTAGGAGAATCTGGGGGGTCTTTGGAGTGACCCCTGGGCAGTGCTGAGCCCAGCCACAAACAGAGTGTACCTGTCTTCCCATGCTGGTTCCCCCCCTGCTACACCCCCGCCCCAGGCAGAGAATTAGAGCGTGCTGTTCAGTGCTAATGTTTATCTTGCTTTTGGAAACACCTCAGGGCAACTCAGGATAGGTTTTCAGAGTGGTGTTTGACTTGGCTTGGCTGTAAAGTTCCCCCTTTTTAGTCTGTTTATTGCAAGTTAGCACACGGCCCCAGATGCGGGAGCCTAACACTAGTTCTAACAGAAACCAGGGGGCAAATGAAATAAAACATGGGGAGGGCTGGAGGGCGCTTCCCCATGTCTGCTTCTTGGCCTGGAGCTAACCTGAGGTCAGGGTGGGCATCGGGCTTTGCAGCCTCCAGCCTGTGCTGCCCAGTGAGGCCTTGGAACTCTGGGGCACATCCAGCCACTGCCTGCCCGACACAGGATCTGAAGGGTTATTTCCCAGGAAGGAGATGTATTCCATTTTTAGCTCCTATTTTGCTTACATATTTTCTCATCTTTTAAAAAGTTCAACTGACTTTCGATAGCTGGTCCCTCTTGATGTTTACTCTCAAGTTTCAATCTGATGCCACATTACATGTGGGTAATAATCACCATCACCGTGCCAGCTATTCCGTTTACATCGTTTCATTTAATCCGCACAAAGTTCTATGCGGAGGGTATTATTAGATCCCACTTAATGATGAGAAAGCAAACTCGGAGAGATTGAGTGGCCTGAGGTGACCCAGTTATTGAATGGGGAGGGAGCAGGGATAGTAGTTCCAGGGATCACGCCTTCTCAGCAACAGGAGGGCTCGCCACTTGGTGATGACCTACCCCAGCCGGAACCTTCTTTCCTTGCCTTGAAGAAGGAACGAACAATGGTTTACTGAGGGCTGAAAGATTTCACCTAAGTCTAGCTCCTATTTGCATTAAGCGTATCAGCCCAGTTTATATCAGCAAAATGAAAATTGAAGAAAGTTATGGGTTTCTAGTGACATGTCTGCAAGGCATTAAAATACACTATTAATGGGAGTTTCTGTCCGTGTCACATTTCTTTTTCACAAAAGTGGAAAGCATGATTGAGATTCACTAGTGTGGGTGGTAGAAAGAGTTTGAAATCCAACCAGAACATAAACAGGACCCATGGGATGTGGCCACCATCCTCCGATCCAGGGAGGGTCGTGCTGGGTGGAATCTGGGACATTTGGGGCTGAGTGAAACTAAACCGGAACTTGTGGGCTTTAGGGAATGGGCCCACGAACTCCCAAATTTCCTGCTTGAAGATCCTCTTCTTACTGTTTCCCTTCCATAGCTTCTACTGCATTGACATGGACACAGCTCTCCTGTCCCAAACCCACAGGGTCACTTTGATCGTCAGAGACTTCAGCCTCTGCTAATCTCTCTTATCAGCAGCCTGGCCTTCGTTCAAGGACCCATGGTTCTCTCTACTTGAAGGGACACACGGTAGGCTCCCAGTCAGTTGCTGGCCCTGGGTGGAGGCTGCTTTTGGTGGAAAGAGGGATTGAAGTGAGAATATTTTAGGACTATGTTACTCAGGCCTTGAGAGAACACTCGAGGATAGGTAAAAAGAGTCCTATGAATAAAAAAAGCCCAGTTATTGATTGAATCCAAGGAACTCCAAAGAGGCTAAGCTATTGTTTAAACATAGATCTCAGTTCCTAGAGGCTGGATGAGGCGGGCTGGAAGGGGTTAATGGTAGTATGCAGCCTTGAGTATTCTGGAAAACACCATCTTCTGACTTTTTGCAATGAGCTAAAAGGACTAAGAAGAAACCACCATGAATAATAGTAATTGCTGTTCTATTTGCTGCCCATGGTGCGTTTCATGTTTACAGATTTTAACTCTAATATCTGCAGTAGCTGACGTTGGTGTTATTATCCTAAGCCTGTGTACTGAGAAATAAGAGATTTGACGAGTTCAGTAATTTGTACAAGATTATAAAGTTAGCAATTGGTAGGGCCCAGAAATGAACGAGGTCCTTTCTTCTCTAAGCTGTCTCCCATGAAATACTGTTCTCATCCCTGCTGTGGCCTGATGGGGTATCACATTCTACTACTGCACTAGCCAGAAGGTCAACAGCAATTATGCCATCCCTGTAGTATGCTTCAGGGTCAGTCCCGGAATTAGCAGAGCTCACTCTCAGCCAAGAAAAGAGTATTCCAAGGAAATGATATCTTAGACTTTTTTTTTCTTTAGTTGGTAGACATTCCTTGAGAGGCTTATGGTATATTAAAGATATATTACTGTGACATCTTGTAAATTTTATAGCTACTGTTTTACACTTATTCAGCATTCCTGATCTCCATGTGGTATTCACTTCAAATAATATTTTGTGAGTCAGTGTGTAAGAATCAAATGCAAGTTGTACGTTATTTAATGATACGCTAAATGATGATGTCTTTAGGAAAGAATTTTTCTTGAATACCATGGTTGTAGTGTTATCCACTATTGCTTTAAAAGTAGATTTTCTTGGCATTCATAATTATGATAGTTATAAGAAATGAGTTGTTTACTATAAAACAAAATACCAAATATTTCTCAACTATTAAAAAATCCTTATGATCTCAAAAGCATCTGACTTAAATGCAGGAAAATGTTCTCAGCTCAGGCTGCACGTTAGAATTTAAAAGCTTCGGATGCTTTTACAAGCTCCAAATGTGTCGGCCTCAATCGAGACCAATTAGATAAGATCCCTGAGAGGTGCTGTCTGGCTAGGTATAGTTTAGAAAATTCTGCAGGCAATTCTGAATGTGGCCAGTGTTGAGAACTACTGGGCCTAAGCAATAATGAATTTTTAAATACATGGCGTTAGGTCTGACTAATATCAATGCATTAATATATCATAAAGGAGAAAGATCTGCATTATGCTTTACAAGTAAGAGTTTTGAATATAATGCAATTAAAATATATGTGGTGAATATAATACATGCAATAAGTCAATAAGTTACAGATATAAAGTAGATGTTCAATAACATTACTGAGAAGATGACTGAATGAACATCCTGCGAAGTTTCATATGAAAAATCATATTTTGACAAAACTAAGATGTTATCAATTGTAAGACAGAATATCACTGAGAAAGAAAAAGTTTTAATTAAAATGTGATGTGCCATATATTAAAATCCACAACTCAACTTCAAAAATGTTCAAAATGTGAAAAAATCTGAGTCTTATAATTAATGAAATACAGTACTTAAAAATTATTGTTTTTTAATTTTTCTGCCGGCTACTCCATCTGTTATACCACTAATGTCCACTAGATGCCGCTGTGATCTGCTACTTCAGGTTCCAAAAGGAAATCGGAAAACCAATTTTGAGTATTTAAAATTGAAACAGTCTGCCCCTTTAAAGACAAAAGACTTTTAAAATCTCATATTTTGAGGGGTTGTTGTTCATAATTTCCCTTCTATTA
The DNA here is from genome assembly GCF_028564815.1 of Eubalaena glacialis. Classification (NCBI taxonomy): domain Eukaryota; kingdom Metazoa; phylum Chordata; class Mammalia; order Artiodactyla; family Balaenidae; genus Eubalaena; species Eubalaena glacialis. The sequence continues at coordinate 8,914,075 of NC_083721.1, read as the reverse complement.
AGATCCATCCTAAGTATCTCACAAAGTGTAAAATTATTTAAAAAGTGAACTGAGAAGTTTTAAAGGCTTGATAGAAAAAACTATCGCTTCCCTTTTATCCGTATCCTCAGATTTCACATCTCACCTTTCTGCAGCGGGTTATAGAGAAGGGACAGTAATACTGATGGGAAGGTTGATGTTTGACTTAAATCAAATTGAAAGTAAAATGTGAAGGAAAGAATATGATGTCTCCTGGTTTGTAGCCAGCAGATTAGGGGACCCTGCACACAGGAGTTACTGCTTCCCACACAGGAAAAGCTGGGGATGGGGAGGGGACCGGGGTCAGTGGGGCAGAGCCCTGGGCTTAAACCCAAATGCAACGTTAACCGTGGGGATTGACCCAGGGCCTCCATGGCTGAAAACCGGGACAACTTCCCTTACTGGATGAGAATCCCTCTCCCAGCAAAATGATAGAGGCCTTAGGGTGGAAAGGAAGCCTGCAGAAGCTTCTGGAGATATGCTTTGAGCAGTGAGACTCAAACTGTTCCCAATCTCTCCAGTGAGATGAGAACGGAAACTGGGGGTAAACATTTCAAAACACTTTTACAGCAAAATGTCAATAAAGTAATGTTATGTCTGTTAAATGTAAGAAAAAGAAATTGGGCTTGTGTTTTGTATGTCTGTTTTTTTTATTTCATTTTTCTAGTAATTCAACTTTTCTAATATTTTGCAAAAGTATCGGTCCCTAACAGCTTGGAAATTTAAAATAAAAAGAGTAAACCTTCACCTCAGATAGCTTGAGAAGCACTGCAGAAGCCCACCCTGAGCTGCCAAAGGAGGGGACCCCAGAACTATGACCCTACCAACCCCCTTAATAATTTTCTAGTGGACAATACAGGCAGAAAAGGGCCGAAGAACAGGAGCACTTGGATTGTGAAGGATAGGATGACTAGAGAGGTAAAAAGAAATCCTAAAACAGCACACCTCGGGGAGCCCCAGCCTCTGAACCCACAGTTGGCAGCTCACCCCAGAATCCCCCCAGCTCTACAAAGGCTCAGAAACCCTGCATCATCACCCCTGAGCTGGTCCCTTTGCCCAATGCACACACACAGCAAATTGACCTTCGGACAAGAGGAACTCAGGGGCTGCAGTGAAAAGAAAATACAAAACCAGTCAGAATTGCCCATACCTTATATATTTAGCTTCAGAAGAGAAACGCAGAGAGAAGTCCATAGTTAAATTCTTTCCTGGTTTAATCCGGCCCAAATCAGCGGGCTTTGATGGAAGGGAGGCTTAATGCACCGTCCATGTCCATTTATGGATAATTGAGCTGGCCATTTTGCTTCTCTAAAAACTGCCCTGTTGCATTATCATACCGTCGGTGTCTTTTTTGGAAAGCAATTTGGTAATAATTTTCGAGGCGTAAATTGTGACTACTCTTTAACCCAGCTGTAGAAATTCATCCTACAGTGATACTCTTAAAGCATGCAAAGACACACAATACAATATCCAATACTCATTGACTCTTTGTGGGAGGAAAAAAACACAACTAGATAAAAGCTAAATGTCCTTGATAAGAGACTAGCTAACGGATAGCATCCATAAACTGGACTAGGATACCCCGTTGAAAGAGTAAATGCTTCTCAAGGTTCTAATGTGCAAGGAGTTCCAAGATAGAATTTTAAGTAAAGGAAGCAAGTTGCAATCCAGTGGGTACAGTATGATCCTATTTGTGTAAAAAAGCAACACATGCACTTTGATCATGCAGAGAATTCTTCCGAGGCTGTATCTGTCCACAGGGGTCACCTCTGGGAAATGGAGCTAAGGGTTGAGACTAGGGAGAAGCACTTTCATTTCTAATATCACGCTCTTTTATGTGGTTTTGTTTTTTCAAGTAAAAATAAGTATTCATTTAATATGGAACAAAGTGTCTATTGCAGAATATCAAGAGCTACAAGAAACGGCAACAAACATCAGTCAGCCAAAGATATATCCTGAAGCGAGGGGTTGCATAAAACAGTCATGCCCTAAAGGTCAGGAGAAATTGGCTGACATCGACAAAGAAGAAACCACAACTCCTAGATTGTTCTCACCCATGACTGGTGAGTATTTTTAGTGACAGGCAGTATCAGCCTGAGGGGCTGCATAAAACCCAGCGGAGCTCGTGGCAGGGGACCCAAGGCTCGCAGGCATCACGGCCACCACCAGGTGACAAAACCCAGAGACAACTGCTCGAGGATTTAATTACTATGTGGAAATGGAAAGGGATTGGGGTTGGTTAACTAAATAAAAATCGGGTTGCCTGGCCCGCTTCACAAATAGAGGGAGTGTCTCGGCTACCAGCAATGCTGTTACCATTTGCAAATGGGACACGCACACTTCTTGTGTGCACACTTTCTACCTTGCACAGTGCCGATTCATTCTGATAACACTGGTCTCAGAAATACTTACCTTAAAAGTTACATGTGATTACTACACACCCACACCCCCCCACCACCACGCTCTGTACTCGCAGGATGAGAGCTGGGAGGGAGGCTCCCAGCCCGCCTTGGGGCCCTCAGCCCTGCGCTCCTGGCTAACGAGTATTGTCAGTGCTCTCCCGAGGTGACTGTGTTCTGCAAAACACTGCTTACTCTGCTTTGGGCTTGCTTTCTGCCACTTATTTCATGTTCCAGGTAACAGTTTTGACCCATAGTTCCAAGGAAAAGGTGTTCGGGTGATTTTTCTGGACTTGCCTCAAAGGACGAAGGAAGACTATTATGCTGGATGTCAGAAAGCCAGTTTCCAGGCAGCTCAAGTTGCCTTCATGGAAATGGTGGAGGAAGCAGAGGGTGAAGGTCAGGGAGCTCCTGGGGACAGATGAAGTCCTCTGCAATTGTAATGAGCACCCCAAGCTGCCCTGTGCGCCTGGGAGAGATGACCAAGGGCATGTGAAGGGGTCGTCAAGGCAGAAGCCAGGATTAACCTTCTAAAGACCCCGAGAGCAATCCTTCCTAACTTCTGTGCACCTTCTATGTCATGGCCAGTCCGACATACACTGGGGGGTCCCGGGTTGCCAGGAGTGGTGCGCAGGGGGTGGGCAGGCACAGAGCCCCCGCTACAGACACACCAGAGCACTCAGGCCTCCCAGTGCACTTGGAAAGAAACCACGTTTCCTTTTAGCCCTGGGGGGGGGGGGTGCGGGGGGGGGGGGGGGGGAGGGGCGGGCAACCCAACAGTTGCAGCATCACTGAAAACAGTAGCAAGACAGAGAGACAATAGTCTTTTCCAGATCTGCCTTGAGGGAAAATAGCTGAGGAAAGGGAAGGAATACTTGAATAGGACCTGGAATGAGGGGTTCTGAGGGGCTTGTGCGGGACAGTGTCTTCTGAGACAGGTGGGTACCCTTAACTGTGGGGCTTCTGTTTTGCAGAGGGGGTGGGCTGCAAATTTGGGGCCAGAAACGAATTCCCTGGAGGTGGGGGACAGTCTGAGACTCCCTCCTGAGAACGCTTTCTCCTGTTGGGCCCTTCCTTATTTTATTTAGAGGACTCAGCCTTTCCTCCAAGTAAATATTGAACAAATATTTTAAAACCACCCATTTAAACAGTGGCAAATTGTTATCCTGTCTCCAGCTGGCCCCGGGCACGGCTGCTACGCTTCCTGCCTTACGCCCTGAGCTCCTGCCCTGTGCCTGAAGGCACTTCCGGTGTCGGCCATCTTGGCTCAGACCGGAAGTCCACGGCGAGAGAGGCCTGCGGCCCTACTTTCTGCTACATTCGGAGAAAGGTAGATGTTTGGGTGGGGTGTTTCCCACTTGGAAGCAGGAGTTGGAATGGGGTGGATTTATTTAGACCCAGAGAAAGGGAGCCGTGCTGAGTTGCCTGAGGTCCGTGGAGGGCCTCCCATGAAGAAGACAGTATGGTCAGGGCCGAGTCGCTGTGGAGGGGAGGCCTGCCCTACCATGCAGAACTTTTCTCCATGTAACAGCCTCCGAGGTCCAGAGTGTCTTCTCTTGAGGAAAGCAGTAGTCACTCCCTCAGAGGCACTGGTTTTAGCTTAACACCTTAGAAACCAAACATCTGTTTACGATCACCTACACAACCTGTCTATCCCCAAAGAACGTACAGACTCAGGGCCCTACTGTAGACATACTGCATCTGGGTCTCACGAGAGATGTCCGGCCTTTGCTAGAAGGAATGGTCTGAACAATCACAGCCCAGTTGTATCCAGGGCTCAATTGGATTCTTGGCCTCCTCATCCCCAAACGTGGTGAGCACAGCTCCAGGCTCAGGCCCAGCAAGCACTGAGCTTCCCAGGACATTCTCCTACCAGCCAGACTGGAAATACCGGAAAAGCAAAGGTAGCTGCCCTCAGAGGCAGTGCTGGTATTTTCTTTCCTTTTGGCCAGTTTGGTTTTAACTAGAAACTGGAATAATAATTATAATGATACATGTTTACAGGTTTTAACTAATTAATCCCTTGGAGTCCTCTTTTGGTGGGGAAAGCATTCTACGCACCTCATACATCAGGAAAACAGGGCCATATGATTTGGCTGGGCTGGGTGGTCACTGGTGTCAATACAAGAGCGGAGGCCTGGACTTCAGCAGTTCTTGACTTCTTGGCCTGTGTCCAGATTGCTGGGCCTCGCAGCCCCTAGAAAGGCAACACATGAGAAATTGAAGCAGACCAGACCATAAACTAACAGGGGCAGTTGGCTCTAGTTAGGAGGGCGGGCCCTGTGGCCTTGCCTGTGTCTGTTTCTCTTGGAGAGACGGGCTTGGAGAGGAGGAAAACCCATTTCTCCAGGACTGTTTTGCCCACCTTTAATTACCAGTTAAAACAAAACCGTCTGTAGAGGAAACGCCCCTTGAAAGAAAACCCAAGTTGCTGTGAAGGTTTCATCTTTCCCTTTTGAATCCCAAGGTCTGCAGTCATGTAATCCAATGTCGGCCTGAAAAAAATATTTGTCTACAGAAACACCCACACGGGGTGTTGGGGACCCCAGTGCCCGGGCATGGGGGTGGAGCCTGCATGGGAACCCTCAGCCAAATCCCTCCAGTTGGGCTCTGACCTGCTGATTATGAACCCTCTTAACCCCTTTTAACAAGAGGTATCTAGGTTTTCTCCTGATTCTGTCTTCTCTATCTGCCAGCAACATTTTTCTCAACAAATTAGGGTGAGGTAGGAGGTGTGGGTGAAGAGAAAAAGGTAATCAAGGTCTTCGATGGCCATGGCTATTTCAAGGAAAGGGTGGTGGTAGGAACACAGAGGGAGGTGGGCTGGGAACCTTTCAACCTCAACAGCCGAAGACCCATCTAGAAGCACCCAAGCTGGCAAAGAAATCCAGGCTGTGTCCCCAGAGAAAATTGCTTGTTTAAAAAATAAGTGAGGGGCTTCCCTGGTGGCACAGCGGTTGAGAATCTGCCTGCCAATGCAGGGGACACGGGTTCGAGCCCTGGTCTGGGAGGATCCCACATGCCGCGGAGCAACTGGGCCCGTGAGCCACAACTACTGAGCCTGCGCGTCTGGAGCCTGTGCTCCGCAACAAGAGAGGCCGCGATAGTGAGAGGCCCGCGCACCGCGATGAAGAGTGGCCCCCGCTCGCCGCAACTGGAGAAAGCCCTCGCACAGAAACGAAGACCCAACACAGCCATAAATAAAATAAATAAATAATTTTTAAAAAAAAATAATAAGTGAACAGGCATGGTCAAGCATGATCCTCTCAGAGTGTATCAAGACAGATAACCAGCCCTGTTTGGAAGCCTTACTAACTCAGTGGATTCTCCCTCCAAACCCATAATAGGCATTTATTTACTCTCGATCTCATATGGCCTTGTATCATTGTCCAATTTTTCATATGTGGATGCCCTCTTTCCCCAATTCAATTGTAGACTTCTTAGCGGTTGGGACCAGAGTTTTCATAATCAATAGTAATTAAAATGATGGATCCAGAAGTTTCCCCTTGTGTGTTATCAGCTGAGGGGCATAAACTAATTTCAGTCTCATTCCTAGTGCTTGATTTCCTTTCATCGTTCCAGGTTTCCTGTTAAGGTCCAAATTTTGAGAGTGCTCTCCAGTGCAAGAGCACATCTGGGAGACATGTGTTTCTTTTCTTTGCTCCTTCACAATGGTAATTTTTTCGGCTACTACAGGAAGCTCAGCAGATTCAGAAGTACAAGGAGCCCCACCAAAGCCCAAGATGATATTCACGGATGCTATCAGCAGGTCTGCATGCCAACATCTGCTTCGAGAGTGATTGCTCGGAGAAGTTCATCCAGTCCTGAATTTGGTTGATCTGTTTTGAGGTGATAGCCTCATATTGAAGTAATTTCTCCCCACCAAAGGGTCTAGAATAGGTTCAGTTGTAACCAATTTTATGTAGTTGTGACTGCCTCGAGAAACCTGGAAAAGGTTATTAAGAGTGTGTGTCTAGGCATATGGATAACTGTTCCAGCTCAACCGTCTGTGAACACCTTTAGCAGCCCTTGAAATGGTTCTCCAGGAAGTGCAGGCTGTTAATAACTCTGCCCTGATGCTCCTATGTGAGCCGAACAGCGTATAACTTTGCAAGTAGCCCAAGTGCTCTGAATTGACAACCTGCCAGGGAGACTGCAATGAACCCAGAAAACATTGCCAAAGGAAAGGGGAAAATTATCAACTCTCCCTGGTCAGTAGATTGACTGGTCACTGTCGATGGACAAAAGAGTGACAAACTGATAGATTATGGAGGTGTGTCCCTTCTACTGGCTCAGAAAAGGGCTCCACCTCGAGCAGTCAGAAGTGCTAAGACAACTCTTACGTGGCAAGAGAGAGAATCTTTCCATCAGTAACTATTAACTGACTTTCACTTTGTAGGAAAATATCGTGTTAAGTGCTTGGAGGTAGAAAGAAAAATACGCCCTCAGGATGTTTATAATCTAGCTGGGGGATAAGACACAATATTGAAAAGCTATTAATACGTCTTTTGCTACCTGAAAATTATTGACCAGAGACGTTTAAATATTCATTTACATAACAAATCGCCGGCCACAGGCATTAGTTGCTGCAAAAAATCCCCCGATCAGTAATGAGTTAAAATGCAAAGCAACGGAATATCCACCTATGGGATAATATTCTGCCACTGAAGTGAATGAAGTAAATCTGTAAGTACTGAGAGCTAAGTGGAAAAAGGCTGGTAGCTGAACAAAATACCATCTATGTAAAAAATAAAGCAAAGTGTCTATGTGTGTATGAACATACACATATATGCACATGCGTAAAGGGGACAGGAAGAGGACACGCCAAGATAGAGACAGTTTCCTCCTGAGGAGGAAAGTGAGGTTGGGGAAGGATGTAAAGGACACTTTTCATATTTTTACTCAACATACTTCTGTATTGAATAAATTATTTAGGACAAGAAAATATCTATATATTTCTTACATAAAAGAAGGGAAAGAGTGAAAAATATAACAAAGCAAGTACACGATAGATACGTGACTACACCAAAGGTAATCATGTGGTCCCATCCCTCTGCAGTGATTCCTTGAGCTTAATCACGTGATATAATTATGGCCAATGGGATTTAAGGGGATATCCAGGGGGCTGCGGGGTAAAGCTTTCTTGCTCTTAAAAGGAGGAATGAAGAAGAGAAAGCACATCTTCTCCCTTCTGCTGGATATCACAGTGTCTGGATGTGGTGCCTAGCAGTGCAGCAGCCATTTTGTTCCTTGGGGAGCTACCCTGGGGACCAAGCCAAACTTTGAGAATGCTGCTCGAAAGATGGAAAAACCTGAGACTTTGAAGACCTTATGGAGCCACTGAATCAACCTACCCCAGAGCTGCTCTACCTTGGGACTGCTGCTCAGTGAGAGGGCACATTGTTCTTTCTGTTGAGGTGGGATTATCTGTTACTTGCAGCCCAATGCATCCTAACTGACACAGCAGTCAGCAGGAGCCCCATCTGATTATGAGGTCTCAAGCTCCTTGGGCACATCTAGGGCGATCTTTGGGTCCTAGGACCATGCCTCCTGGGCACCGGAATATACTCCAGAATGGAGAAGAGGTCATGAGCCTTGTGGCTGGAAGGAGAGAGGGAGCTTTGGGGAGGCAGGGAACCCATCCTGTGGCAGGGGCACTCATTCCCCTGGCATCTCGGGGGGAGAGCTGGGCGGCAGGTGTGGGGTAGGAGGTTATCAGACAAGTGGCTCCTCAGTCTGGACCTTGGGCATTTGGTACGAGCCCCTAACAGAGGCAGGAGCTGCACTTGGGAGGTCAAAAGAGCCATCACAACCTCAGGCTATTTGGAGGGAACATTTTCTTCCCCTGGAGTAGGAAGCCCCAGCTTCTACACCTTAGCAGCCTCCTGAGGGCTAGAACCCGCGTGCGGTGGGGCAGCACTGCCCAGAGCAGAGCCGCAGCCTTGCAGAGCTGAGTGTGGGCTGCAGGGCCCGCGACCCGCAGAGCCCCATCCGGGCGGCAGTGGAGTCGCAGCAGTTTGGAGGTGGCTCCACACCACCTTGCAGTGGGGAAGAGGCGAGAAAGCCCGGGAGACGGCCGCCCGCAGTGGCCCCAGCATCCACCACGAACTTCCCCAGAAGTGGTGACGGTTTTGATTGGTTCGTAGCGGAGTCCACCTGAATTAAACTCCACGGACCCCAAACTGCTATTGATGTAAAATGTTCTAAACTGGAGTCTAGAGTTTAAACGCTGCATTGTTGGTGCTGAGTCCGTGAAGGCAGAACAGGGAAATGAAGTCTGACTTACCGTGGTTGCCTGGGGGAGCGAGGGGGAGAGCGAGAGACAGAGACAGACAGACAGAGAGAGACAGAGACAGAGACAGATAAAGAGAGACAGAGACTGACAGAAACAGAGACAGAGACAAAGAGAGAGACCCGGGGAGAGAGAGGGAGAAGGACCGAGTGATTTCTCATGTAACCTGATCCTAAAGAGGTGGGTGGCTGGTCTCCACGTGGGCTCTGAACACCAGCCCTCGCATGGAGATATCTGTTTCCTTTCCCAGTCTCACCTCCAGCTTGAAATCAATCATCCCAGTCACTTCTTAGAGTGAAGTCAAGGAAGGCTTACTCTTAAATCACAAACTCTGAGAGGGGGTTAAAAAAAAAAAAAAAACCAGCACCAGGTTTTGAACTAATCTGTGGAACTTAAAGTGACATGAAAGTGCTTCAGGGGCTGCAAACACACAACTCAAATCTTATTTAAAAACTTTCCTGATTCACATGGGAAACAAGACAAAATCAAAAAACAGGAAACAAGTGTTGGTCGGGATGTGGAGAAATTGGAACCCTTGGACATTGCTGGTGGGAATATAAAATGGTACAGCTTCTGTGGAGAACAGTATGAAGATTCCTCAAAAAAATTAAACATAAGATTTAGCAATTTAGATATATATCGCAAAGAATTGAAAGCAAGGACTCAAACAGATACAAACAACCATGTTCATAGCAGCATTATTCACAAAAGCCAAAAGGTGAAAACAACCCAAGCGTCCATTGATAGATGAATGGATAAACAAAATGTGTTCTATCCATACAATGGAATATTATTCAGGCTTAAAAAGGAATAAAGCTCTGATACATACAACAACATGGATGAACCTTGAAAACATTATGCTAAGTGAAGTAAGCCAGTCACAAAATGACAAATACTGTATGATTCCATGTGTATGATGTAGCTAGAATTGTTGAATTCATAGAGACAGAAAGTAGGGTAGTGGTTGCCAGGGGCTGGGGGAGGGAGGAATAGGTTAGTTTCATGGCTACAAAGTTTCTGTTTGGGATGATGAAAAGTCTGGACAATGGACAGTGGTGATGGTTACACAATATGAACGTACTTAATGTCACTGAATTCCACACTTAAAAATGACTGAAATGATAAGTTTTATGTTACATATATTTTACCACAATTTAAAAAATATTAACAAAATTCTAATTACCAAAAAACTGTAATAAAAACATCATAAACTTTCAGATACTCAAATACACATGAACTGTTCAGACATGGGAGACCACCTGTGTGTTAAATTGGGCTTCCTTTTGCTTTCTCTTTGTGCCCTCCTGGGAATCAAGCTTCTTCCAGCATTTCTCTGAGGGATCTGCATTTATTGCTAATGTGCCAGGGGCCCGAAGTTTCTATCTCCTGCATTGATCTTTTAAAAATTCAGACTTGCCTTTATCCAGTTACGTAAAATTGTGGGAGCAGAGCTATAACCTTCTCACAGCCATAGGAGCCCGTTGTGTAAAAACACCTTGTGACATGCCCAACCACGAGATTGCATTTGTCATTTATTCAAGGTTTTTGATGCTTCTTGTCTGACTTCTATATTTATGAGTAAGAATATAAACCACCATTAGATATCGTCGGTGGCTCTGCTTTGGAAAAGAAACTTCCCTCTCTCTCCTTTTTCAATCATCTGGACAGTTTAATCAAAGAGCATCTTGACACAGCCATCTGGAGCTTCCCCTTGATTTTTTTAAAAATTTATTTATTTTTGGTTGTGTTGGGTCTTCGTTGCTGCGTGGGCTTTCTCTAGTTGTGGTGAGCGGGGGCTACTCTTCGTTGCGGTGCACGGGCTTCTCACTGTGGTGGCTTCTCTTGTTGCGGAGCATGGGCTCTAGGTGTGCGGGCTTCAGTAACTGTGGCACGCGGGCTCAGGAGTTGTGGCTCGCGGGCTCTAGAGCGCAGGCTCAGCAGTTGTGGTGAACGGGCTTAGTTGCTCCGCGGCATGTGGGATCTTCCCGGACCAGGGCTCGAACCCGTGTCCCCTGCACTGACAGGCGGATTCTTAACCACTGCACCACCAGGAAAGTTCTCCCCTTGATTTTTGTATCCATCAAAATATACAAATGTTACCCATTTGAACTCATAAAGTAAAATTTTACTGATAAAATACTACATTTGTTTCAAACATTGGGGTTTCTCTAAGATTCAAATTCCAAGTTTCTGCTGATAAAAATAAAGTTTGAAAAGCACTGTATTTGATCAATTCCCATTTCATTCAATTCAATGAACATTTATTGAAGCCTTCATTCAATTATTAGCTGAACACACAATGAGTTCATGGGGGATAAAAGTAAAAGTTAAATTCAGATTGCCTGCAAGCTAAGAATGGTTCTCACATTTTAAATGGTTGGGGAAAAGTCAAGAATAATATTTCATGGCACATGAAAAATTATATTCCAATTTCAGTGTCTGTAAATAAAGTTTTTTCGGAACACAGCCACATTCATTCATTTATATATTTTGTCCGTGGCTGGTTTTGCCGTACCCGTGCAGAGTTGAGTAGTTCTGATGAAGACCATGTGGTCCCAAAGCCTAAAATATTTGCTATCTGGCCCTTCACAGAAAAAGTTTGGATTAGACAACGGCCGTATCCATGTGAAGTCTGAACATCAAGAGCTGAGAAACCTACCATTCATCTTGATGTTGCTAACATTTCTGCAGTGTTACCACTTAGTCCATCTCAATCAGTGGTCCTCCGGCCTGGGCAGGAGATGCCCTGAGGGGACGTTCAGAAACGTGCGGGCACAACTTTTATTGTTACAATGATGGGGACATGATGGGTGTTGAGTGGACAGGGACTAAAGATGTTAAACATCCCACGATGGATGGGACTTCCCTGCACAGTGGAGAATTGTTCTGCCTCAAACATCAATGGCACATCCACTGAGAAACAGTACCCAGACAATTACTGTGATGATTAATTTTATGTATTGACTTGATTGGGCCATGGAGCCCAGATATTTGGTCAAATGTTATTCTGGATGTGTCTGTGCAGGTGTGTGTTGGATGAGATTAACATTTAAATCAGTGGACTTTGAGTAAAGCAGATTGCTCTGCATCGTGGAGGTGGGCCTCACCCAATCAGTTGAAGGCCTTAATAGTACAAAGACTGACCTCCCTGAGCAAGATGGACTTTTGCCAGCAGACCGCCTTTGGACTTGAACTGCAGCTCCTCCCTGAGCCTCCAGCCTGATGGCCTATCTTGTAGATTTGGGACTTGCCAAGCCTCTGCAGTCATGTGAGCCAATCAGTTCCTTAAAATAAATATCTGTCTGTGTGTGTGTGTGTGTGTGTGTGTGCGCACGTGCATGTGTGTGTGTATACACACACATCCTGTGGGTTCTGTTTCTGACTAATACAGTTACCCCAATTTTTCCGTTTCTGGTCTGAAAGTGGTTTTCAGTCTACCTAGTCCTGTGCTTTGCAAATTTCACCTCTTTTTCAAAATTCAAAATTTCAAAAATTTCAAAAAATGATATGACTTTGCAAATTTCATCTTATCAAATGATTAAAAAAATCTCTTGTACTCTTGCTCCCAGGACTTTAATTCAACAATGAAGGGTTTGGGCTTCCCTGCTGGTGCAGTGGTTGAGAATCTGCCTGCCAATGCAGGGGACACGGGTTCGAGCCCTGGTCTGGGAAGATCCCACATGCCGCGGAGCAACTGGGCCCGTGAGCCATAACTACTGAGCCTGCGCGTCTGGAGCCTGTGCTCCGCAACAAGAGAGGTCGCGAGAGTGAGAGGCCTGCGCACCGCGATGAAGAGTGGCCCCCGCTTGCCGCAACTATAGAAAGCCCTCGCACAGAAACGAAGACCCAACACAGCCAAAAATAAAAAATAAATAAATAAACAAATCCTTAAAAATAAAAGGTAAAAATAAAGTCCTTGAAACAATTAAAAAAAAAAAAACAATGAAGGGTTTAATTGAGAACCAGTGTCACATTTGGTAGATGCATTTAGGGAGTAAGGCAAAGATAAAATATAGTCTCTGTCCACATTTAACCAAAATTTGGGGAAGATTGACAGGTACACAGTTAATACCAGACCAGCACCGAGAAGCCTCTTTACAGGGGTACAAATTGGGGCTTGAGGAAGTGCTTCTCGTAGGAAAAGATCATAACTCCAACCAATGCAACTTTGACATTGACAAAACCGATTTTTATTTTTTATTTTCCTTTTCCCTTCTGGGCTATTTCTCTCCCAGTCATTATAAGGAAAAGCCATGAGCTTCTCTGGTTTCCCACCAAGTCCAGTAAGAGACAAGCCCTGGGTCCAAATTCTGATCTCTGAACTCTACCAGCTTTATACCATGAGGATCGCTCCCCAATTCAGCTGCTGGAAAGGAAGATACTAACCACACTGGTTACACATCCCATTTTTACCCGGGTGTGGCAGCTTCTCCCTTACTTCCAACTACTCGGTTCAGTACTTATACCAGAGTTCACCGGGTACAGGGTCATAGGAGGAGGTGATTCAGCTGTAAGAACCACAGACATCAGAGATGGTATTGCAGTCTCCTAGGGCTGCCGTCACCAATGACCACAAACTGGGGGGCTTAAAACAACCGTTTACAGTAAATCTCCTACATACGAATGAGTTCCATTCCGAGAGCACGTTTGTAAGTCCAATTTGTTCGTAAGTCCAACAAAGTTTGCCTAGGTACCCAACTAACACAATAGGCTATGTAGTACTGTACTGTAATAGGTTTATAATATTTTCCACACAAATAATACATAAAAAATAAAACATTTTTAACCTTACAGTACAGTACCTTGAAAAGTACAGTAGTACAGTACAACAGCTGGCATCCAGGGGCTGGCATCGAGTGAACAGGCAAGAAGAGTTACTGACTGGAGGAGGGAGAGGAGGTGGGAGATGGTAGGGCGGAAGGGTCGTCATCAATAGGAGACGGAGGGCAAGCTGCAATTTCACTCACGCCTGATGTTGATGGAACGCGTGTTCGCATCTTTGAAAGTTTGCAACTTGAAGGTTGGTTCGTATGTAGGGGACTTACTGTATTTGCTCACAGTTCTGGAGGCTGGAAGTCTGCAATCAAGGTGGCAGCATGGCCACACTCCTCTAAAGGCTCTAGGGGAGGATTCTTCCTCGCCTCCTCCAGCTTCTGGTGGTCGCCCGTCATCCTTGGCACGCCTTGGCTGGTAGACACATCACTCCAATATCCGCTTCCGTCTTCACGAGGCCGTCTTCCCTCCGTGTGTCTGTGAGTCCAAATTTCCCTCTTCTTTTAAGGACACCAGTC